>NC_142465.1:29696969-30000000 GCF_049115385.1 Moschus berezovskii | reverse complement strand
AAGCTTTCTCTATAGTCCAACTCTTACATCCATACATGACTACTAGAAAAACCATAGCCTTGACTAAACGGACCTTTGTTGGCAAAGTAGTGTCTCTGCTTTTTAATATGCTGTCTAGGTTGGTCATAGCTTTCCTTCCAAGGAGTAAGCATCTTTTAATTTCATGGCTGCAGTTACCATCTGCAGTGATTTTGGAGCCTAAAAATATAAAGTCAGTCACTGTTTCCATTGTTTCCCCATCTATTTGCCATGAAGTGATGGGATCAGATGCCATGATCTTAGTTTTCGGAATGTTGAGCTTTAAGCCAACTTTTTCACTCTCTTCTTTCACTTTCATCAAGAGGCTCTTTAGTTTTTCTTTGATTTCTGCAATAAGGGTGGTGTCATCTGCGTATCTCAGGTTATTGATATTTTTCCTGGCAATCTTGATTCCAGGTTGTGCTTCTTCCAGCAACATTTAATCGTAAACTCCCTTTTGACCTTGCTCATTCAACATTGTATTTTGCATTTTCACAAATATTCATTCTATTCGGTAAACACTGAATATTTACCACTTGAAGACTAGATGCTAAGGAAACAAAATGAATGGGACAAACCACTGCCTCAGATGGCAAGTCTGGTGAGTAACATTGATGTATTACAACATGGGGGCTTCCCTGGTGGCACAAACAGTAAAGAATCTGCCTGCAATGCCAAAGACCGAGGTTCAATCCCTGGGTCAGGACAATCCCCTGAAGAAGGGGATGTCAACCCACTCCAGTTATTCTTGACTAGAGAATTCATTCCATGCGCAAAGGGGCCTGGCAGGCTCAAAGAGTTGGACTCACTGACTAACACACACACACACACACACACACGCATTACAATATTACTATGACCAGAGTCAATGATGGCGGCAAGGAGGAAGTGTCCAACTTCACCTAGGGATATCATGCAAGGCTATGTGGGGAGAGGATGTTGATTTTTCCCTTTAGAAACATAAAATAGCTCTCTTTTTTCCTTTTAAAATAGCACCCACACATTGTAGGACACCTAGAAAATATGGAAACTTTTCTTTTTTTGACCACACCACTCGACTTAGGGGATCGTAGTTCTCTGACTAGGGATGGCACCCTGGCTCCTTGCAGTGGAGTCTCCCCACCCCCAATATTTTAATTAACTAACTAATTAATTTGGCTGTGCCACATCTTAGCTTTGGCATGTAAACTCTTAGTTGCTGCATATGGGATTTAGTTCCCTGACCAGGGATAGAATTCGGGTCCCCTGCATTGGGAGCCCAGAGTCTTAACTACAGCCTGTCTCTGGAAAACATGGAAACATTGAAAAAAGTCCCAGCACTTCAAAACAGCCACTGGTTACATTTTGGTGTATTTGCTTCCAGTCGTTTCCTCCACATAATTTAAATAAACTGTTTGTAACTGTTTGTAATATACATGATTTTATATGCGTATATATAGAGAGTGTAGGGGCGGGCAACATGCATTTTCCATTTGTTAAGTTCTTAAAGGTTTTCCAGGTGAAGAGGAGAGGAAGCAGGAAAAGCAATGACCACAAAGTTCTATGACCATAGAACTTTAACGCTATGTCGGACCCTAAAAAGCTCTGGTCTGAGCCTCCCCATTTTCCAAAGTGGCAGCTATAGTCCAGAGATGATACAAAAGTACTTTATTAAGACAAAGTCACTGACAACAACTAATGATGCGCATCCAGCCAGGTGTCTTCCCTCCACAGCACAGTTACTCTGGAGGCTGGAGAGCTAAGAATCAGTCATTTTCTGCAACAATGTCTAACTGTTAAAATTTGTCAGTTACTCCACAAAGAAAGAGGAGTCAGTCACCTCCCACAAACCAACCACATCACATATTTTTCCTCTTGGTCCCTAGAGAACATCTGGCACTGGTATAGGCTACTTTAGGTAGGACTAGGCTACAAGAAAGTGGGCCTTAGAGAGCATCACTACGAACAAAGGTAGTGGAGGTGATGGAATTCCAACTGAGCTATTTCAAATCCTGAAAGATGATGCTGTGAAAGTGCTGCACTCGATATGCCAGCAAATTTGGAAAACTCAGCAGTGGCCACAGGACTGGAAAAGGTCAGTCTTCATCCCAATCCCAAAGAATGCTCAAACTACCGCATAATTGCACTCATCTCACATGCTAGTAAAGTCATGCTCAAAATTCTCCAAGCCAGGCTTCAGCAATATGTGAACTGTGAACTTCCAGATGTTCAAGCTGGTTTTAGAAAAGGCAGAGGCACCAGAGATCAAATTGCCAACATCCGCTGGATCATGGAGAAAGCAAGAGAGTTCCAGAAAAACCTATATTTCTGCTTCATTGACTATGCCAAAGCTTTTGACTGTGTGGATCACAATAAACTGTGGAAAATTCTGAAAGAGATGGGAATACCAGACCACCTGACCTGCCTCTTGAGAAACCTGTATGCAGGTCAGGAAGCAACAGTTAGAACTGGACGTGGAACAACAGACTGGTTCCAAATAGGAAAAGGAGTATGTCAAGGCTGTATATTGTCACCTTGCTTATTTAACTTATATGTAGAGTACATCATGAGGAACGCTGGGCTGGAAGAAGCACAAGCTGGAATCAAGACTGCTGGGAGAAACATCAATAACCTCAGATATGCAGATGACACGACCCTTATGGCAGAAAGTGAAGAGGAACTAAAAAGCCTCTTGATGAAATTGAAAGAGGAGAGTGAAAAGGTTGGCTTGAAGCTCAACATTCAGAAAACAAAGATCATGGCATCTGGTCCCATCACTTAATGGGAACTAGATGGGGAAACAGTGGAAGCAGTGTCAGACTTTATTTTTTGGGGCTCCAAAATCACTGCAGATGCTGATTGCAGCCATGAAATTAAAAAATGCTTACTCCTTGGAAGGAAAGTTATGACCTAGACAGCATATTAAAAAGCAGAGACATTACTTTGCCAATAAAGGTCCGTCTAGTCAAGGCTATGGTTTTTCCCGTGGTCATGTATGGATGTGAGAGTTGGACTGTGAAGAAAGCTGATCGCCGAAGAATTGATGCTTTTGAACTGTGGTGCTGGAGAAGACTCTTGAGAGTCCCTTGGACTGCAAGGAGATCCAACCAGTCCATTCTAGAGGAGATCAGTCCTGGGTGTTCATTGGAAGGACTGATGCTAAAACTGAAACTGCCATACTTTGGCCACCTCATGCGACGAGTTGACTCACTGGAAAAGACTCTGATGCTGGGAGGGATTGGGGGCGGGAGGAGACGGGGACGACAGAGAATGAGATGGATGGATGGCATCACCAACTCAATGGACATGAGTTTGAGTGAACTCCGGGAGTTGGTGATAGTCAGGGAAGCCTGGCGTGCTGTGATTCATGGGGTCGCAAAGAGTCGGACACAACTGAACAACTGAACTGAACTGAACTGAGGCTACAAGAAAGGCTGTATCACAGGTCAGAGGAGCGGCTCATGGGTAAGAACATGGTTTTAGAACCAGACCCCCTGTGCTCAAATGTACTGTTGTTTAGTCACTCATTTGTGTCCATCTCTTTGTGATCCCATGGACTGTAGCCCAACAGGCTCCTCTGTCCATGGGATGTCCCAGGCAAGAATTCTGGAGTAGGTTGCCATTTCCTTCTCCAGGGGATCTTCCTAACTAAGGATTGAATGCATTACTCCTGCATTGCAGGCAGATTTTTTTTTTTTTTTTTGCAGGTAGATTTTGTATCACTGAGCCATCAGGGAAGCCCCTGATCAAATGTATGGCTACCAATTAATAGTTGTATGGCCTTAAGTAAATTACTTAACTGCTCTGAGCTCCACTTTTCTCATCTGTAAAATGGGAGTAGTAACCATCTACTTTATAACTTTTTAAAAAATATATTAAATAACGTAAAGATGTAGATGTGCCTGGCACATAGTAACTGGTCAGTAAATGTTAGTAATATCATTAAACTGCCAAGCCAAAGACTATCTTGTGATTCCAGGCACAGTGCTAAATGTTAGAATGACTCCACACAGGAACAGATAAAGGCTAAACCTTTGCTTCTCCCAGATTTGGGGCTTGTCACCTGGGACATTACCAGAAAATCATACACCTTCCTTATGTTAGCTCTGTAGTTTGTTTCGTATTGCTCTATACTTTTCTCTTCAGTTCAGTTCAGTTCAGTTGCTCAGTCGTGTCCGACTCTCTGCGACCCCATGAATCACAGCACGCCAGGCCTCCCTGTCCATCACCAACTCCCAGAATTCACTCAAACTCATGTCCACAGAGTCGGTGATGCCATCCAGCCATTTCATTCTCGGTCGTCCCCTTCTCCTCCCTCCCCCAACCTTTCCCAGCATCAGAGTCTTTTCCAGTGAGTCAACTCATCGCATGAGGTGGCCAAAGTATGGCAGTTTCAGCTTTAGCATCAGTCCTTCCAATGAACACCCAGGATTGATCTCCTTTAGAATGGACTGGTTGCATCTCCTTGCAGCACAAGGGACTCTCAAGAGTCTTCTCCAACACCACAGTTCAAAAGCATCAATTCTTTGGCGATCAGCTTTCTTCACAGTCCAACTCTCACATCCATACATGACCACGGGAAAAACCATAGCCTTGACTAGACGGACCTTTGTTGGCAAAGTAATGTCTCTGCTTTTTAATATATTATCAAGGTTGGTCATAACTTTCCTTCCAAGGAGTAAGCGTTTTTTAATTTCATGGCTGCAATCAGCATCTGCAGTGATTTTGGAGCCCCCCAAAATAAAGTCTGACACTGTTTCCACTGTTTTTCCATCTATTTCCCATGAAGTGATGGGACCAGATGCCATGATCTTTCTCTTAGGCACTCTGATTCTGCTCTGAACTTTTTAGAAAAACTCCTGGGTTTGGATACTCTTTTTGGAGAGCTACTAAAGACATAAATGTTAGAGATGGAATTAAAAAAAAAAACAAACAAAACCTTTGAGGGACAATATAAGGCAATAAGGACTTCCCTGATGGCTCAGATGGTAAAGAATTCGTGTGCAATGCAGGAAAGCCAGGTTCCATCCCTGGGCCAGAAAGATTCCTCAGAGAAGGGAATGGCTGCTCGCTCCAAAATTGTTGCCTGGAGAATTCCATGGACAAAGGAGCCTGGTGGGCTACAGTCCATGGGGTTGCAAAGAGTTGGACTCAACTAGTGACTAACACCGGAGAAGGCAATGGCAAGCCACTCCAGTACTCTTGCCTAGAAAATCCCATGGATGGAGGAGCCTGGTAGGCTGCAGTCCGTGGGGTCGCTAAGGGTCGGACACGACTGAGCGACTTCACTTTCACTTTTCACTGTCACACATTGGAGAAGGAAATGGCAACCCACTCCAGTGTTCTTGCCTGGAGAATCCCAGGGATGGGGGAGCCTGGTGGGCTTCCGTCTATGGGGTCACACAGAGTCGGACACGACTGAAGTGACTTAGCAGCAGCAGCAGCAGTGACTAACACACATATAAGGCAAATAAAGGTGTCCCTGACCTAAGAAGCGTCAGGGACCAAGAAATTGAAGGGTGAGGAAAGCTAAACTTCACCAAAATCCCTCCGTATTGTGAAATCTCTGCATTCAGTAAACTTCTCTTTTCTCATTTTGCAATGGTTTGTCCCTACTGGAAAACCGCATACCCTGTTCCCTATATCGTTCCTTATCCTGGACCCTTTATCCCTGTGTCCCTCAGTATCCAAAGCTCTCAAATCCCGTTTCACGGCGCGCCAAAGAAAATTTGCTTTTAGAAAACTCACTAGTTTCTTGTCCTTCCCTGGATCAAAGTCTGGGACTCCACCTAGGGTAGATTGTTACTGTTAGCAATCAACCTCTAGCGGCCTTCTTTTATCAAAGTAACACGCTGGTCATCTTGTGGCTTTACTTTATGACTGTGCAGACTTTGTGTATGCTGAAGTGATCTGAGCGAATCTGAAGGAAGAGCTAGTAGTGCTTGCCAAAGCAACCGTGGACATCGGGGACCCAATGGAGGCTCCGGAATGAAGATTCCGGTAGGATTACATCAAGACCTGCCAGTGTTAAGGGCCAAAGAGACACAGCGCCCCCTAAAGGGAGTGCGAATTAAAGTGACTAAATCCCGCCGACGATATCACGTGCCTTCCGCCAGGCCAATTGAAAATTAATAATCGCTTCCTCTGTTCCCCATGGAAACAACCCCGCCCCTCGACCTTCCCGTTCCATTCAGTCGTGAGGTTTTGTCGTTTTATTGAATGTTTAAACTGACAATCAAATACCTGCGCCTTCTGGCTGGACACCTTGCTTCCGCTAAGCAAACTAGTACACTGATTGGCCAATAAAATAATAGATGACATTTGGGTGTCCAATAACCTTCATCCTAGGCGGGATCTAATGAGGACGTAGGGCCAATCAGAGGCGGCGTTGCCTCTGTGGCTCCACGTCGGCACCAGCTGCGGGGCAAGATGGAGGCGCTGATTTTGGTAGGAGCTGGAGGGGCAGCCGAGATGCTGCAGTGTCCAGGGGGCCCGGGAATCGGGGTTCAGCCTGAGTGGGAGGGGGTAGAAAGGGGAGTTCCGAGTAATCCTCAGGGTCCGAACGTTTTGCAGGTCCCTGGGATAAGCCTGTGGCCTAGTGCCGGACCTGAAGCCTCGGTTTAGTGTAGGAAGCTCTGCCGGGGATAGGGCAGAGTTGGTGGAAAGTTGAAGGGAGCACGTTGAGTCCTTAGGACGCATAGGATCATAAACGTACTGGACTGGGGTCCTTCAGATTCTAATGATGCGCATTGTGATGATACTGTGATTTGAGTTCCCCCAAATCTCCACACTCGCCTCAAATTGTAAGAGTAGAGTGCAGGTGTTTGTCATCACAAACAAGTTGTCACAGTGTAACTCTCCGTTGATAATTACCTGTCGTAGACCTTAAAAAAACTATTTTCTTCTTCGATTTCCTACTATGTAGATTTTGTCATCATAAGGAATCAGTATTCCATTAGAGTTCTGGAATACCTGATAAGAGTTAGTGTTGGATTGTGGAATGTTTTTTCAGACTTCTTATTCTGTTCTCCTTTTCCCGGTTCATTTAAATTTTGGGAATTCTTATTGTAGGATCTGGAATGCCAACTTTTCTCTGGTTATGTAAGAATTTTGGTGACTAATGCGGTGTGTTACCTCCCCTGTCCATACAATCCTTTTTCCTTGTTAAAAAAAAAAAATAAAATACTAGTACCTCTTCTCTAGAACTGAACATTTCTCTCAAAAGTGTCCCCCCCCTTTCAAACGTGGGGTTGTTAACATATATATGTATGTGTAATGTATAGGAATTTAATTCCCAGCTTCTTCCTTAATTGAACTGAACTCTAGGTTCCTTTTTTGCCTTTTTCGCCCCCTTCAGCTCTTCACATGTACACCTCCAAATCCTCATCAGGTTAAAGAGAATAACAGGTTTCAATATCCCTCTTTCAAAATGGCAAATATAGGGATTCAGTTCAGTTCAGTCACTCAGTCGTGTCCAACTCTTTGTGACCCCATGAATCGCAGCACACCTGGCATCCCTGTCCATCACCAACTCCCGGAGTTTACCCAAACTCATGTCCATCGAGTTGGTGATACCATCCAGCCATCTCATCCTCTGTCATCCCCTTCTCCTCCTGCCCCCAATCCCTCCAAGCATCAGGGTCTTTTCCAGTGAGTCAACTCGTCGCATGAGGTGGCCAAAGTTTTGGAGTTTCAGCTTCAGCATCAGTCCTTCCAGTAAACACCCAGGACTGATCTCCTTTAGGATGGACTGGTTGGATCTCCTTGCAGTCCAAGGGACTCTCAAGAGTCTTCTCCAACACCACAGTTCAAAAGCATCAATTCTTGGGTGCTCAGCTTTCTTCATAGTCCAACTCTCATATGTATACATGACCACGGGAAAAACCATAGCCTTGACTAGACAGACCTTTGTTGGCAAAGTAATGTCTCTGCTTTTTATTGTGCTATCTAAGTTGGTCGTAACTTTCCTTCCAAGTAGTAAGCATCTTTTAATTTCATGACTGCAATCACCATCTGCAATGATTTTGGAGCTCAAAAAAATAAAGTCTGACACTGTTTCCGCTGTTTCCCCATCTATTTCCCATGAAGTGATGGGACCAGATGCCATGATCTTAGTTTTCTGAATGTTGAGCTTTAAGCCAGCATTTTCACTCTCCTCTTTCACTTTCATCAAGAGGCTTTTTAGTTCCTCTTCACTTTCTGCTGCTGCTAAGTCACTTCAGTCGTGTCCGACTCTGTGTGACCCCATAGACAGAAGCCCACCAGGCTCCCCCGTCCCTGGGATTCTCCAGGCAAGAACACTAGAGTGGGCTGCCATTTCCCTCTCCAATCTTCACTTTCTGCTAGTTCCTTCAAAAAAAATGGTTTGTTTAAGTCTAGGTAGAAAGCTTTAAAATCTTATTAAAGATATCTTCTGTACTAGCCAGTTAACCAATGTTCTTAACTAGTTAACAGACTGAGATGAATTCTAGGGAATTGGTTTCTTTGAAAGTTTTAAGAAAATTTTAGACTGCCCCTTAGTTCTATTTAGAAGGGAACCTGCCTATAGGTAAAGGAGTGAGGAAGATGATACTCCAGGAGCCCTTTTAACAAGGGATCTGTGTGTGGAGGTGACCTGAGTTATTGTCAAAGTCTCTCTCCCTCTCACATTCTCTCTTACTTCAGTTCTTATCTTTGCTTCCTTGGTGAAGTTTATTTAGACCTGCTTCTTCCTTATATCCATTTTAATCTTCACCTAAGATGGTTCATTCACAGATCCTTGCTGACCTGATCAGGTATCCCTGAAGTTTGCTTTAGAAACCTTACTGATTCTTTGTCCTGAGGAACCTATGTGATGTGTAAGGGGAAACGAAGATTAAGGGAAAAGGGCTTCCTCAAGTAAGCACAATCAAAACGAGGGTTAGTTTTTGACTCCTAATCCTCCCAGACCAAGTATCTCTCTCATATTATCGTGGGCTTTCCACTTCTTCACTATGCCAAATTGCACATTCAACTATCAGTTATATAAAACTTTAGTTAGGTACAAAGTACCAACAATCAAAATACCAACAAAGTACCAATACAAGTTCTTTACATTGGTCACCAGAATTCTTAGAATATTAGTAATTTCCTTCCTCTTTGTCTGTGCTTCCCAATATTTTTGTATGTATGTGTTCTTTACTATTTTCAATATATTTTGGGCCCCCAGTTAAGAACTTATGTATCTTTCTCACCATTCCAGCCCTTCTCAACTGGAGTTCCAGGGGAAAATTAAGCCCTAATGCCCTAAAACATCATTGTGTGTAATGAATCAACTTCTTTGTATACACAGTGTCACTGGTTTTATACTATCTTTGGGAGGAGTAACAAAATAGTATCAAATAATTTTCAGTATTCAGTGTTTCAGATGTGGAACCCTGGTTGAGAATCAGGTGGTATTCCCTAAATTTTTCTCTTCTCACTGCCCTCACATTCTGATCCACAAAATATAGCTCCATCTGATTCAGAATCACGCTTTCTCACTGTTCCTTTTTATCTCATCCCCTTTTCTGTCTGCTCAGAGGCATCTTCTAATTCTTGGGTCACTGTCTTCATTGTGAAAAGTATAAGGAGTTCCCTGGACTTTTACCTGAGCTTCCTGTTGAGCTAAAAGTGTTGATTGTATCTGGATGAAAGTGAAAGTATTAAGTCACTCAGTTGTGTCTGACCCTTTGTGACCCCATGGACTATCCTGTCAGGCTCCTCTGTCCATGGAATTCACCCGGCAAGAATACTGGAGTGGGTTCCCATGCCCTTCTCCAGGGGATCTTCCTGACCCAAGGATTGAACCTAGGTCTCTTGCATCACAGGCAGATTCTTTACCGTTTGAGCTAGCAGTATTTAACAAACCACTTCTTAGAGAAGGCAGACCTCTTCTAAAGTTCTTTTAGGCTTCTTCCTCTCACGTATCTGTTTCCTGGTTTGACTGGCCCTCTGGGAAAATCTGATCAAAGTATATTCAGTCCTCACCTTTACAAGACACATGGCCATAGGATACTGAGGAGAAGGGAAAGTAAGGTGGGGAGAGGTGTCAAAAAGAACCATCATTTGAAATTTGATCTGATTATGGCAATTTCTAAATACCAATTCTTGTTGTTCAGTTGCTAAGTTGTGTCCAGCTCTCTGTGACTCCTTGGACTGCAGCACACCAGGCTTCACTGTCCTTCTCTGTCTCCTGGAGTTCGCTCAAACTCAGGTCCATTGACTTAAAATTCAACATTCAAAAAACGAAGGTCATGGCATCTAGTCCCATCACTTCATGGCAGATAGATGGGGAACCAATGGAAACAGTGACATACTTTATTTTCTTGGGCTCCAAAATCACTGCAGATGGTGACTGCAGCCATGAAATTAAAAGAAGCTTACCCCTTGGAAGAAAAGCTATGAAAACCCTAGATAGTGTATTAAAAAGCAGAGACATTACTTTGCCGACATAGGTCTATATAGTCAAAGCTGTGGTTTCTCCAGTAGTCACGTACAGATGTGAGAGCTGGACAGTAAAAAACGCTGAGTGCCAAAGAATTGATGCCTTTGAACTGTGGTGCTGGAGAAGACTCTTGAGAGTCCCTTGGACAGCAAGGAGATTAAACCAGACAATCCTAAAAGAAATCAACCCTGAATATTCACTGAAAGGACTGATGCTGAAGCTGAAGCTCCAGTACTTTGGCCACCTGATATGAAGAGCCAACTCATTGGAAAGATCCTGATGCTGGGAACAATTGAAGGCAGGAGGAGAAGGGGACGACAGTAGGTGAGATGGTTGGATGGCATTACTAACTCAATAGACATGAGTTTGAGCAAACTCTGGGAGATAGTGAAGGACACACAAGTCTGGCATGCTGCCGTCCATGGGACTGCAAAGAGTTGCAGATGACTGAGGGATGAACAGCAACAACAGCAGATCCATTGAGTCGGTGATGCTAATAGGTTCCCTTCATTTATGTACTTTACAATGGGTCATGTTTCTTTCTTGAATTAAGTAGTCCATTCCTACCTTTCAATCAGATTTGTCTTTCTCAGGTTCTTTTCTAAGGAAAGAGACCCTTTCACCTCCTTCCATTCCTAATGCTTGATATTAATGCTCCTGGGCTTGACACAGCTTCCTCTTTCTTGCTGTTTTCTGCTGGTCTTGTGAATGGAGAGGGATCTCTGCAGGTCACCATTCTCCATTAATAACCTCCGGAATCTTAAAGATAATGACGTATCCCCTTCCTCCTTCCCTCTTTTACCCTTTTTTCCTTAAAACTGAATTACTCTAGCAGTGCAGATCTCTAAATCTTCCTCATAGGTTTCATTTTTCTTAATCCTCTCTGGATTCACTTTCTGAGAGCTTTTCCAGTGCTTTATGGACTAGACTTCTTAATTCTATTCTTTCTCTCCCGTTTGTTAATTTCTGTCCTAAAACAATGACCAGATCCTGAATTCTAAGCCTTATTCAGTAATCAGGGAATCCAGAGTGCACACAGGAGTATGCGTATATATTGGAGGACGAAACTGTGGAGAATACATCAATGACTTTTAAAGGCTGATATTGCTCTGTGGCCTTCGCTTCCTGAATCATCTTAATGGGGCTTTTGTTAAATTCTTTTGGCACTAACAGTAGAGGTTCTTGGCCTAAATGCCCCCTCCCTCTGCTCTGGGCAAAGGTATCAATTACATTAAGCCCCCAAAGCACTCCCATCTCATTCCTGGCAGTCCCCTGTGCCCCTCTCCCAGCTGCGTCCTTGCTGGTGCCTGGCCGGTCCATTTCGTTAGGAGAAGCAATCTCCTCATTCCTGCACTGTGGAGATATATTTCTCAGCTAGGGCGTGAGCAGTGCCAGCACTGCCCCCGGTAAGGTCCCTGGCAGCCATAAAAATTTTTATTGTGATTATGTTGGTGTCGGGGTGTCCATCTGGGTTATTGCACACCTAGTTTAATTGATTGAAGTTTAATTTATTGACACTTCAAATTAAATGATCAGAATAAACTGTGCTGTTACTCTGGCCGGCTTGTTTTAATGGTTGATTGCTGGAAGCAGACCTCGGCTTGAACTAAAACCCCCAAAGAGCAATTGACGCTGCTTCTAACTCTCCCCATGTCTTGCCCTCCAAGAAGACCTCGTTATAGATTTCCGACGTATTTATATATATTTTTTCCCTCTCCTTCACAGTGGTGGGAAAGAGTTGGTCCCTGGCAAGGTATAAATTATATCAGAGGTCTAGGGGAGCTGTCACATGGTCAAAGGAGGAGGAGGGGGCCTCCATGTGAAGAAAGCCAGACCCCTGAGAAGCCAGGTCTTCCTTGGGAGGATGAATGCAATTATCCAGATATTTGAGGGAGCCTAGTGGCAGATTTAGGGTCTCTTTTTCAGCTAGATACTTGCTACTGTTTTTTTTGCTTTACTCCATCAACGTGACTTGGTTAGAGTCAGGATACTGACAAGAAAACTGAGAAGCAAATAAAGGATAGAACAGGGATAAAGAGTCAGTGCCTACCTACCCACTTATGCTGGAGTAATTAGGAAGATGGAAGGCAGCGTGCCCATGGACAGCTTTGATGAAGATGGATTGGGAGGTTGAGTCCATGCACATGATGAGATATCTGTACTGGCCAGAGGCTCTTACATCTCCCTCTGCTGATTCTGCACAGTTTATGCTTTCTCTCAGATCAGATTATTAGAGTTCTGTTCTTAGACTCCCAAGCCTGTCACCTCTTCTGATGTTTGACCACCCCCATCTCTTCAGGAAGTCTTTCCTGTTGTGTAATCTCAGTCTTACACGCTGCAGATGAAACCTGGGTCCCCTTATTTGGCTTTTGAATTTTCCCACTATTAAGGTAGGTATCCCCATCCACAGCCATTTGGCCTGGATAGCTCTGTCTACCGATTTTCTCTAGCTTCTTTTCTGTTATTTGTGTAGTTTTTAGAGGGAGACTGAAACTAGGGGAGAAGATAGCAATTCTGTCTCAGGGTTGATTTGGGGGAGCGAGTAGCTTGAAATATGAACACAGAGCTGTCAGTTCAGTCTTTGAGAGAATAGCTTTTTGTTTTCAGGAGCACATGGGTGGGGGGAGTCAATCAGGATACAAATCATGACCAAGGACTCATCAAAAATAGATCTAGCCCCATTTGATTTTTCCCTTTGCTGTGTGATATTTAAATGAGGGCTCTTGGATTATCCAACGGGGCAAGGAGGAAGTTCTGATGTTGCTCTCTGGGTTCAGATATTTCACACCTGAGGAGTGTTCTGATATCTGCTTGTTCAGTTCATCTCTTCACAGCAGTACTCCTTGCTGTGACTCTCATTTTTGTAATTCCTTGATTTCCAGAATAGCTGAAGAATTAGGGACTGTGTAACCTCTGTGCAAAGAATTCTCTGGCAGATGGGCTTTCAGAATTTTAAGAAAGGACCTGAAACTGCATTCCTGAAGAGTTTGGGATCTGATCATCTTTGTCCTGCCTGTCTCAGAGCTGCTGGATTTACTCACTGAAAGCTGGAGGGGTGTGGTGCTGACCTTAGCTCCCCCTGCTGGCTGTGTTAGTTTTCTCCATCATTTATTTATGAAGGCCACACACATGTTTATTGAAGTCATTATTCCGTGCCTGGCAGAGGCGAGGGGTTGGTTTACAAAAGTATCACTCATTTCTCCTTTTTTTCTCCCCTCTCCACACCATCTTTTTGTCTTCAGAGAGAATCTCATGTAATTCTAAATCTAGGTCTATGAACTCCTTGAAATCATAAAAATTTGTGAATGTGTGTTTTCCTGGTAACAAGGTCCATGGATTCCATCAGCTTATCGAAGGGGGTCTAATGTAACTCAAAAAAGTTACGAACCTTAACTGGTCTAGCTCAGGCCTCTCATTTCTCCAGTGAGAAAGCTGACTCCCAGAGAAAGGTAGGACTTGAGTTAATGGCTGATGCAAACTGTAATAAAAGATTTTAGGAGTTAGAGACATTTTTTCTCATAGTGGCAGACTTCCAGTGACCGTGCTTTTATGTTTTGTTTCTGTGTCAGATAAGAAGAGTCTTTCCGGGTGGCTCTTCCTGCCATCAGTTCTTCCTTCCTGACACTTGTGTTCACTTTCCTCTTAATAACCAACAGTTGGTCTCACGTCGGCTGGGGAATGTTCTGTGGTACCTGTGGCTCCTCTTCTTTCCTGAGCTGTGTTATCTGAATCTAAGTAAACCCTTGGGTAGTATGTGAAAACTGTTTTTCTCTGGCTAAACCTTTAGCTGGTTCTCATCTGAAGTCCCTAGGCTTGTGGCTGGCAAACTGGAGCCTTCAATCCTGGGGGAGCTTTTCATTTTAGAAACTGGCACAGAATCAGGGAGCAAAATACCTGCTCAGCCGTGTGGGGCTGGAGTGGTATCTAGAAATTTCTCCTAGTTTTTTATAGTCTTGGTTTTACTTTATAAATAGATTTAAGGAAAGAGCGTCTTGTTTCTAGTTGATTGAGACCTGTTGTCGAGCCAGGGCACTACTTTCTGGCATGGCCATAAAGATTTCTTTATAAGTAGAGAATGAAGAACTTTCTAGAAATGTTAACCAGATTTTTTATTTGTGTCCTTTCAGCTTTGTGGATCAGATTGCATCCTCTTAACTCCACAAAGGCTTCTTGGCTCCCTCCCTTCTCCCCGCCCCCAACCTCCATCAAAGATCAAATAAAATAGTCATAACCCCCAAATATCCTGTCTGTGTGCTCCTAACACTACGCTGGTCCTCTTCTGGTGGCATATCACGATCTTATCCCAGAGTATCCTGTTACTGTACATTGTGAACAGACTTAATTCCATGCTTTTTCAGGGCCCATTTCTCCTAGTTTGACTTACAAGACACACAGATAAGAGCTTTCTCCAGCGCTGCCTTTTGAATGTTTTTGCTAATAATTATAGTCCTGAGGAAGCTGCAGGTCATCTGAAGACCCACAGGGGGCAGCACTAGGAATGACTCTGTGTGCTGGGGTAGGGAGTCCTAGGAGATGTTGATGTTTTTCACCAAGCTTCAGAAGCCTCTGATTGAGATCGGAGACTTGTTTGTAGCAGTCTCGTTGCTTGTTCAGTGTTGTTTCAGCTCTCCTAAGGAGTATAGTCTAGTTTTCTTGATAATAAAAAGGGACATGAAAATCTGGGCCACCCAACCTCCCACAGACCAGTCTGCCTGTATATCATTTCCAGTCACCGTTAGCATTTGAGGTGAAGTTCTGTTATACACTCAGGCTGTGGCTCTCTGAAAGTCAGTGCATCACAGAACTTTGTCTCGAAAGCTTTCTAGCAGCTACCCATTTGGGAGTGGGAGGGAAGAACAGGCCTTTAAAAATCCTTTGAACATGGCCCTCAGCGTGTAGGGTCTTTCTCAGTAATCAGCATTTAATGTGTTACAAGGTCAGGCCTAGTCCATTGTCCAGGAATGCTGCTTCTCAGTAGCTGGGAGTTGTTTATAAACTTGCCCTTTGCAAAAAACTTAAAATGAAATTACATTATCAGTAATGGCTTCTGGGCCCTTTAAACAGGCTGGTTTTATGATATGAGAGGAACTTCAGGCCTTCCCCTGCCCACCCACCCCCCCAACCCCCCCCCCCAACACACACACACACACTCCTGAGAGGTAAAGGCCCCGGGCTGAAGTGGAACCAGCTGTAGTCAGGAGGTGGCAGGAGAAGTAAAGGAGAAGCTGCCGGTCTGGCCGTAGCTGAGTGGAGAACTAAAGCAGCATGGAAGCTCTGGCCAAGTTCTCAGCTTTATTTAGAGTGGCCATTCCTTTGGAAGTTTGAAATGACCAGCCTTTTCTCTAGAGCCTTCTTACCCCTTTCAGACTTACAGTCACATCTGGTCTTCTCCTTTCCCTGCCTTTGCCCTGTCTTTTATCCTTCCCAGGAAGATCCATGTTTCTATTTTGGGGGTTTCCTTGATAGCGTCTTCTAGGGAGCCAGTGAAGAGCTGGGAGCAGGACCCAGGAATCTGTCCCTCTCTTTGCCAGTTGTTTTAGGCACTCTCTTACCCTGTTGGCCACAGAGGATTGTCTGACTCTCCGACTTGGCTGGTGGCCCTAACTCTTTTCCTCTGCTTTGGGATCCCGTTCTTTCTAGAGATGCCAGACTCTGCGGCTGCAAGCATGAGTTACCTGTGCCAGATCAATGCCCGTTTAAGCCATTGGGAAGTTCTCTAAGGTTGCAGATAGCCTGAACAGAGCCAAAGAGTTCCAGGGAAGAGGTTGTGGGAAAAATGGTGTCTTCTGAATTCCCTTACTGATGGACTTCTTTTCCTTCATTAAGGAAACTCATTCCCATGAGTGTCTCCCTTTTGGTGAATCAAGGATCCAGGTTGCTACAGAATTGAGCCTGCTTATGGGAAGATCATGTGGGGAATTAGGAGTTGGAAAGCTGTTGTATTTGTGACCTTTTAGATGAGACTCTAGAGGACTTCCTTCTGCTAGACAGAGTCCCTTAGTTTGAGAGAGTATTCCAGAAAGTAATGTGTATAGCATGGGCATTTCTAAGGAGTGTTCGTCAGAGGAGGATGAGTTGGTAGTAGTGTCACCCAAAAGGGCCACACCAGAAAATCTACCTGTATGCGGAAGCCTAATTATAAGAGAAATCCCCTAGATGCTTACTGCATCAATAAATTTTTACCTTACTCTCAAACTTCATTTATTCTCAAAATCATTCAATAAATATTGAGAGTTTAGTATGTGTATTATTCTGGACATTTGTAATCAGAATGAAACAAAATTTTCTGTCCTCAAGAATCCAAGTGGGGAAAGCTTACATTCTTCATCACTCTGTTCTCAAAATACTGGGTTCCCTTTCCTCTCCTTAACTCCTTGAGCTCAGGTTTGTTCTTTGCTTAGAATCATAAACCTCCTGGAGCCTCATAGGATAGTTTACCTTGGTAGAAGCTACAGATCCTTGGCAGCGATTCTTTCCTCCTCACCTTTGGGTCTTTGTTAAATGTATGCTTGGAGAATAGAGAATATGTTTGGCGCTGTGAGAGCTGTGGGTTTCCTAAGTAGGATCAGGAAATGGAGGTAGCAAAGCATCAGCCTTGTCTCATAGCACAGGAGAAGGATATGCATGGTAAGTAACATTGATAGTCAAGGACTATGAGCCTGCAAACACTTTCATACATGTACCACTGCCTCCCTTCCCTTCTTCTTCCTTTCCTGTTAGTTGGTTCCCTGGAAGTTGCAGAAGTGGAAGAGCTTTTACAAAGTGACATGCTTTGAGTTTGAGTGTAACCATTAAGGCTGAGATTCTTGATTTTTTTCTTTTCTTTTTTTTTTTTGTGGCCGTGCTGTGTGGCATGCAGAATCTGTTTCCCAACCTGGGACAAACCCATGCCCTCTACAGTGGAAGCATGAAGTCTTAACAACTGGGCCACCAGGGAAGTCCCTGATTTCTTTATGAGGGCCAGTTTCCTTAAAGGTTGATTCTTGGTGGTGAAGGACCACTCCTCTCCTGCTCCTTATCTGCAGGTTTCACAGTGTTTCTTAGATGGAGCCTCTTCTTATTGCTTCTTAACGACCCCGAATTCAGATTGGTTTTTGTCTTGGCAAGTTAAGTGGTGCTGGTCAGGGTATAGCAGAGGAGTTGGGATCCTCGGAGAAGTCTTAGAAGATGGATGTCTCCCTGGGCTGCATTCAGAACTGGTGTGTCTGTGTGTGAGTGTGTACATGTGCTCATGCCTGCTCCTTCCCCTCTGCTCAGTGAGTGGGTGGTTTAGGGAAGGCTTGCTTTATGCCTCTGCATTGCCACTGCAGCAACTTCCAAGTACACTAGGGCATTCAACCCTGTTTTCCTATAGCCTCGTGCAGTGCTTATTAATTTGGTCACATTCCATACCCACCTGTGCATGGGAGACCAGGGAGGAGGGAGAGTAATTTGGAAAATAACTATAGCATAATATTTGGAAATAACAGCATGACCTACTTTGATTAAGCCGTCTGTGAGTCTGGCTCATAGAAATTGTTTCTCTGGCGCTGCTCTGGGTCCTTTGTTGAAATGTCCCCTCCTTCAATTCAGTTCATTTGTCGCTCAGTCATTATCAGTGGGAAATGTCAAAATCTAACCAGGTTGGGATAGGGGACATACAGAGGCATCTCTGTAACCCATTGCAGCTCCAGTAGGATTAGGAGAAGGTATCTGGTTTGTGAGTGGTGGCAAGAGCCTTCAGGACTGAAGATGTGTTCATATCTCTTCAGGAACCCTCCCTGTATACCGTCAAAGCCATCCTGATTCTGGACAATGATGGAGATCGACTTTTTGCCAAGGTGAGATTCCCTTTCAGATTAGTTGAGAAACAAGACAGAGTTTTGGATCTTGGGACTAGCCCCATTCACTCGTATTCATCCACAAATAATTTTGAGAATTCTTCCATCTGTGACTACTCCAGATAAAACCTAAACTGCTCCTATCTGTTAGTTGTCCTGCTTCCCTACCTGCCCATCCTTAGACTTTGTCATCAACATAAGAAGAGAGAAAAGCTTTGGAGCTTGGTTTCTGAACGAAGAAGTGTATGGATGTAAGAAGCAGCCTGCCCAGGCCCATCACCCCTGTCCCTTTCCCTTCTACCCCATCATCCTGCCTGAGTTTTTCCAGGGAATTCTCGTGCAGTTCCACGGTTTCAGCCCTGCATCCACAGTCACCACCAAGCTTGCTACTTCCTGACTTTCCCGGTCTGATGTTTCTAAGTTTGGATCCATTGAAAGAGAAGAGGAAGGACACCCCTCTCCTCTCCCTCCATTTTCTCCCCCTCCTAGAGAAATTTTTTCTGTCCCTGGTGTATTAACTCCGGGCAAGCATCGCATAAATCAATCAGCAGGTAGAGATTAGTTTAGAATTCACCAGCTGTTCCTCCCTGTAATTGGATGTAACTATGCAGGACACCTTTTGAAACAGTTATCCAGTTACTAAATGCCAGACCTGTCATAGGTCTTCAGCTGACTGCGACGGATTAGCCCCTAAAGAGCAGAGCGATTTAGCAGCCTGCATCTCCGCCCCCGTGCCAGGGAGAGCTTGGGAGTGGGCTCCGTGGTGTGCTAGCTTGCCTCCCGCTCCTTTGAGTTTGCTGGAAAGGAAGCTAAAATACCACAGAGCCGAGAGCACAGGCAGAGCTTGTCTTTCTCCGGAGGAGGGTTTTACAGCTCTTCCCAATTCCTCAGCTTTGCTCAGTGAGTGAGGGCTGGTGCCTTTTGTATTCTCTAGTAGTGCTCCCTGACCTGGGGTGGCGCCTGGTGATGGCCTCAGGGCTGCTGCCCTGGTGTACAGATGGGGCAGAGCCTCCTCACAGGGCTTCTAGGCCTTTTGCCCTTCCAGCCTGGGAACCATGAGGTGGGGTGGCTTAGAGCAGAGTCCTTAAAAAATTTGTTTTCTGTCCGATTATTCACTGCCCATTCCCTGCCTCTATGGTTCTCCCTTCTTCCTGTCAGTATTTCTCTTCACCCCATCCCTTGAAGAGGGGAGAAATCCAAGACCCAGGGCAAAACAGTCACTATTCATCCTGGGCTTCCAGCTCTAACAGCCCAACCCGTCTCCTTCCCTCTGACCAGTACTATGACGACACCTACCCCAGTGTCAAGGAGCAAAAGGCCTTTGAGAAGAACATTTTCAACAAGACCCATCGGACTGACAGTAGGTCGTTTTCCTTTCACTGCTCCCCGGGGGGGCCACAGCGGGAAGGGGGCAGCAATGGGACTGTGGAGAAAGGGTAAAATGACTCTGCCTCCTTTTTCTCTTTTTCCTCCTCCCCTCATATAATAAACTCTTCAGAAATGTAATGGGGAGGTGAGTGTACCTCACACGGGAATACCGTGCTAGAAGGTTGGCTGTTAGCTACCTGTCTAGTCCCTGGATTTATGAGCCTCACTTGACAAATTTAACTGCAGCTCTGCTTATTGTACCGCATCCATTAGGGCAGGTAAATGGAAGTCTGTAAAGGTGACCGCTCTGCATTTTCACCTCCGAAGGATCGACTAGTATCCTGTCTCAATATACAAGGAGGGAAATAAGGGTAGTAGGGGTGGGGAGCAGTTAGAGAAGAAGATCTTAGACTCCCCCATTTATACTTGCCTTCTTCTGCTATCACCTGAAAAGAAAAAGCAGGTCAACTTCGGTCTTTGGGGGGGGTCATTAAGACCCACCTTCCCTCAGCCCCACATAGCGAATACTAATTCATGGTAACTCCCTCTACTCTACTTCCAAGTCTCAGACCGCCCACTGTTTGCACCTTTGTTCCCCCCACCCATCCCCACAGGTGAAATTGCCCTCTTGGAAGGCCTGACAGTGGTATACAAAAGCAGTATTGATCTCTATTTCTATGTGATCGGCAGCTCCTATGAAAACGAGGTGAGAATCCCCACACTCTGCCATCTCTGCTCTCACCTCCTGAACTGCTGGCAGGCCCTTGTGACTGGTTCTGGGCCCAAGGACTGCCGTGTGCCTTTGGCTTCTGACTGATGAAGTTGTCCGAGATCCGTGCCAGCCTCACTAACATGGCAGAGCAACTGAATCAACCTGGAATGCAAGCTTTCCCAGCTTTCTCTCTATGTCCACATAGGACACACCATCTATGTTTTGATAACACACTAACATACAGTGTCAGTGACCTTCCCTGCATAGTGATTTTTAAGATGGATTTCTGAGTTGTGATCAGGGTTCACCTGTGAATGAGCCACACCTGCCCGAGTTTGGGCCAACTAGGCAATATTCCGGGTCATATGAAGCCATATATTCTGAGTGGCTCTTTGAAGACTGGGTATAGCCCTAACCTGCTTCTCATATGTAGGAAGAACTATTTACCTCCGGTCACAACTTTGAGGAGAGTAGATAAGTAAAAATAAGCCCCCACGTAATTTGAGGCAAAACTCACAGTTTGAGAAAACCAGTTCTTACTGAATTCTTATTGCTGTAAGTGCTTTGTATAATGCATTGTTATTTAAACCTTGTAGCACTTCTATGAGTTTTGGGCACTAGTGCCCTCATTTTATAGATGATTAAACCTTGAGGAACTGTATGAAATTACTTATATTTGACCACTGTTGGACTACAGAAGTGGCTGTTTCATGTGGTTCAGCCTGATAACTTTCCCCAGGTCACACATCTAGAAATGGTTCAGCGAGGATTTAAGTCCAGATCTCTCTGACTCCAAAGTCTGTGCTGTCTGCACAACCGACTTCAGCTATTGCTTGGTTAATGATTTTTCTAAGACATAGGGTAACACATATACAGTTGGGAAATACATGCAAAAGACTGACAGGAAAGTTCTGTTTGAACAGTCTGGTCAGAGAGACCTCAAATTACGAGATCATGAAGCAGAGTTTATTTTTGTCTTCTTCCTGTTTTGCTCTCACTTCCACCATATGCTGCTGGTCTTTTGTGAAAGCCTGTGTCTTTTGATCTTTAATGAGTTAGAGGGTTTTGTTTTCAGGTAGCAGCTTTTGGGGCCTTGAACTTTATCCTTCTGCTTCTTCTGTCTCCAAATAGCTGATGCTCATGACTGTTCTGAACTGCCTCTTCGACTCATTGAGCCAGATGCTGAGGTGAGCAGGCCATTCTTGACATCTGTTTGGGAGAGAAAGTCACTATTCTTCAGGCCCAGGGATTTGTGGGGGCTCAACAGAGGCTGCAAGGAGTTGATTTACCTTGAGAAGTTGGGCTTATTATTTCAGAGTAATTTCCACTGATGGGGAGGACTGGATGGGGGAGTGTGTTACTCCTGTGGAATAATTCTCCTGAGAAAAAAGATTGGGAGGGAGCAGAATCTTTGCCTCTGTGTCTGCTGTCACATCCTGCCGTGGCTGTCAGAGCTCCAAGCACCTCACAGTGTTCTCCTGGGCTTCATTCTTTACATTCAAGATAGAGAAAGGGCAAGCATAGGGAAATGTCCCGGATATGACATCAACACCTCGGGAATGGAGGCACCACTCCTAATTTTTCATGTGCGGCCCTTAGTTGTTCCTTCTGTAGAACAGGAAGAATGTGCCTTTTACCCTCTCCTCCCCATCTGCCTCCCCGCCGTCCTCTGCTCCCCACGTAGATGGGCCATAGAAGAGATATAAGATACTTTTCCTGAAAACATCCAGGGCTCCCCAGTGAGCCCAGTACAGACATCCATCCAGACGGAGCAGAACAGCAGGCGCTCTCAGCCCCACAAAATCAGCGGGGTGAATGGCTCAGATTTCCTCAGGAAGGGGATGATTTATTTCTCAGCCAGGTGAATGAATAGGCTTCATTTCAGTGATCTAGTGAAAGAGTCAAACTGACGGATGTGACTGGCCATGTGCACCAACCACCGGATCTGAGGCTGGTGGATGCTGGGCCCTGGCGGTTCCCAGCCCCCTAGTTGGGCTTCTTTTCAAGGCCTGCGCAGAGCTGGGGAAGGAGGCCGGGGGAGGGGAGTGTGGAGCAGAGAGTCTTAGAAGGCTTGTCAGAACTTGAGTGCAAGTGGAGTTTGCACTCAGCCCCTCCTCACCTCCCGCCACCTCCAGATTGAGTGTTAGCTCTGTGTATTTCCTGTTTTCCACCCACTGATGTCAGTGTTTGTGAGCAATGTTGTAAGCAGCATCATAGCAAATAGGAAAGAAAGCGTAGCTCTGGAAATGAGCCCTCGAATAGGCAGAAATTGACTGTATGTATATTTTGAATCTCTTTCCTGGCATTCCTGATCCTTATTCAGCAAAGAAGTGTAGGAAGGGTGTTAGGATGGATTAGCCAGAAAGTTCTTATTCACTTCTTTGTGTGCGTAGTGGAGACATATATTGGTCTAGCTGAAGCTCCCCCAACTCAGACCATGTCCTAGGATTCCTTTCACACCCAAGCTGGGTTTTCTCTTCTCTTGGGGACTCAGGAAAAATGTAGAAAAGCGAGCTCTGCTGGAGAACATGGAGGGGCTCTTCTTGGCTGTGGACGAAATCGTAGATGGCGGGTGAGTTCTCTTCTCTCCCTGGACCTCCCTGGATCTGGGGTGAGGGGTGGGGCTGCTGCCCCTGTCCTGAGGCAAGGGGGCTGAGTGACCAGAGTTCCCCCACAGGAAGTTGGTCCTTCAGGACAGAGTGAACAGTGGTCTCTTCTGTGTCTCTTCAGGGTGATCCTAGAGAGCGATCCCCAGCAAGTGGTACACCGGGTGGCATTAAGGGTAAGTAGGACTGTGCCCGTCCCCCACAGCCCCCATCCACTCATCCTCCAGGACCAAACCTCCTCAGTGATCTAAAGGGTTGGGTCTGATAGAATACAGGTAACTGTCTCCTTCCCTTTCAAATTGTCCTTATCCAAGGACAGGAAGCAGAAGGAAGGTGTTTCTGCCCCTAACCTGGTACCTAGCATCTCATACAGTCTGCACAGAGTGGACATTTAATACATACTTTTAAAATCAAAGATGAAATAAAGGGAATTTGAATATTGATGGTTCTAAAATGATAAAGGAATTTGAGGTTGGCTGCTTCTTCCTGGGGGAGTGAATCCAGTCATCTGAGGCAGAGGAGTGTCTTGCCTGTCTTTTAAAGTCTTAGGAAGCTGAGGACAGCACCTCTCCATCGGGAAGGATTTATTTGTCAGAACCTCTCTGCTCTTCGGTGCCAGAGGCTTCTGAGCTAACCATAGAAAGCCTCAGTCATCGAGGTGCAGAGGGTGCCCACCAGCAAATTGCAGGGCTACAGAGAGGCCTGAGCATAGCCAGTCTTCCCCACTCACAGAATGTCCCGGCTCTGACCTCCACAGAGTGAAGGCTGACACTGCCGGGTAATGGGAAATCTTCTCTCTTAACTGCCGTGGGCTCCATTTGCATAGTTTAATCTTCTCCTTTAACATATGTCTCTGTGTGGCAAGAGAGAAGGTCCCCCCACCCCTCAACCGACTCCCTTCTTCCCTTCCCAGGCTGCTGTTGCAGCAGTTTATTTCTCAAATTAACATGCTGTCGTTACCCATCAGGCCTTGCGGGATCCATTACACTACCCCGGGCTCCCCCTCATCCTCTCCCTAGCGATATTGATATTCAGGGAAGGTCTTCTCTGACTAGGGAATCAGGTCTCCCACCCCCAAGTTGAGAATCAGATAACCTGCTGATTACCTGGAATGGAATAAATCTTAAGAAGTCCTCCTGCCTTAAAAGAGAAGATGGATGAAATGACCCTTTTTTTTTTTTTTTGCTCACAGTCCCTTTGGCCATGTAAAATTGTGGCTAGCCAGGTAAAATTGTAGCTGCACTAACTAGTCCCTGGGAGGGACTGAGAAGGTTAGGGCATGTGCCCTTCACTTCAGTTTAAAGGACTACCTCTTCCTTCCTCACTGCCCAACCTCAGTCAGGTCTTACTCCAGCTTTTTTCCACACTGAACGCTTGTCTCTCTGTGCCGTAGGGAGAAGATGTACCCCTTACGGAGCAGACCGTGTCTCAGGTATGACTTTGTTTTTTCCTCCTCTCCAGAGGGACTGGGTCAATAAAGAGGCTAGCATAGCATTCCACCCCAGCCCACCAGGCCTGAACTCAGCAGACTAGAGACTGAAGACATGTCTTCTTTAGCTCCCACTTAATCCCGAGAACTGGGGCTCGTGGCTCATACAGCCCAGTGCTCCCTACCCACCGCAACTCCTGTCCCACTTTGCTGTGAGCAGTGGCTGTCAGCCTTGCTCTGCAGCCTTCAAACCCTCCCTGCCTGATGCCTCCTTCAGTGATTTATTCCCCAGCAGAGGCTTGCCTTAAGCAGATGGTCCGTGTGCATGCACACACACACTCTTTCTCTTATTATTCAAATGAGGGCTAAGCTGGCAACGCATACTCTGGAATATGCATGCAGGTTTTGCAGATCCATCTTGCTGCGTTGCAGATAGATTGTCTACCTGATGGGGGCAGGGGTGGGGGTGCAGGGAGGGATTGTTTTCTACCCACTTGAATTCCCGCCAAGAAGTCCATCTGGATGTGGTGACCCCCTCCTGTTAACATGTGTCCAGTAACCCCCAGTTTTTTCTTCCCTCCCAGGTACACCTCTTCTCTCTTCATCCCCCCAGTGGACTTGAATTTTTTTGGAATTTCCCAAACTGACAGTCCTCTAGGGCCTTAGAGAGCTTCTTTCCATCCCTCCGCCCTTGGGGATTTTCTGTTTGCCAATCTTCCAAGGACAGGGAAGGCAGGTGAGGGGAAGGAGAGCCCCATCCCTACCCCCGGCCTGCCCCTCAGCAAGCCCCTCAGTGCTGCCCTTGTCCCTGCAGGTGCTGCAGTCAGCCAAAGAACAGATCAAGTGGTCCCTCCTGCGGTGAAGACCCCACTGTTCCTGGCTCCTCACCCCCTCGAAAAATCCACGTCGGCTGTGACTTGTCATGCAGTCCCCCAAATGATGCTCTCAGGGTCATCTCGGGGATCACAGGGATCCTTAAATCTCCATCCTATCTGTTGTTGCCTCCTCATTCCCACCCCAAACCCATATACACTTCCCGTTCCTTCTCCCTCCTTTTGGCAGTTCTTGGAGTCAGTCAGGCTCAGTGGGTTTGGACATGGGCAGGAGCAGCACCCTCTTTCTTTCTCCACTGGATTAGGCTCCCCTGTATTTTCTCCATTTCTGTGCCCTTTGCTGCAGCTACGCTTCAAAGCAGGAGAAAGAATGTGCTGAGTGTTTTCCTCCCTTTGCCTTTATCCCAACAGCCTGTATGTCCAGCAAAGGGAGGGAGAGGGAATTCTTTTCTATTGAATGAGTGAGGGTGGGGAGAGGCATATCAGGCCTGTGCCGCAGCCTGGCTGGGCTTGGTATTTTCTCCCATTTCTTACTGCCCAGGTCGCCAGCCTTGGGAAAAAAGACTGGGAACAACTCATAGGCAGGGGACAGCGTGGAAGAAGCAGTGATTTACATTTTATTGGAGAGGGCCTATAAAATTCTTTATTTCAAACACAGCTGAGTTTTTTTTTTTTTTACCCCGATCCTGGTTTGTTACTTCAAAACTGCTGTGGTCTGTGAGTGTCTCTTGTGGGAGGGTCTGTTTCTTGGGCCAGTACCTTAACTCTCCACCTTCGCTACCCGTGGGATCTCCGCCTGGCTTGTCCTCTCCGTGCCCTGGAGCAAAGCCAGTCCCTGAACTAAAACTCCATTCTAGTCTTGGAAGGAGAGTTTCTGCTCAGAACAGGGACAGGGTGGGATTTATGACTTGGGCCTCTGGGCGCTCTCAGCCCCTTCTCCCCCACATGCATCTCACTCCTCTGCCTTGGGTCTACAGTCTCTGTCTGCTGCTTAACCCTGTCCTCTCTCTGCCTCAGCCTCACATCCAGGCAGTAGGTCTGGGCACCTCCCCGCCCTCGGTCACTGAGAGAGGCACCTTTCTTCAGAAAACCTTGGGGATTTGGATTCCCCCAGGAAGACAGAGGAAGGAACAGCCACTGTGTCGTCTCATCTCTCCACCGACCCAAAACTTCCCACAAAGAGCATCTCAAGAAATCTTCCTGAGACTTTGAGTTCTGGCCCACTGACTAACTGCCAGTTCTCCAAGAGCATGGGCGGATAACTGGGCACCCGTGAGGGGGCATTTCTGTGTAAGAGATCTGTGGAGTCAGGATGGTAGCCACCTTCACATACTGCTCTGTGCAAAGAGGAATAAAACATTTCTTTTTCCAAACTGCCTTTGTGTGATGTTTGTGTTCCTCTTCCTCTCTTTTTGGCAGCTGCTCCTATTCCTCTAAACACCCCCCCTTGCTCCCCATCTTATATTTCTTCCTTCCTACCTCAGAGACTCCCCAGCATTCTGCCCCCCCAACCCTAATTTACGGGGCTGTTTGCCTCCTTGGCATCTCTCCGTCCACTCTCCTGGAAATTGGCGCCAGGGGTGGGGTGGGGATGGTATTTTCTCAGTGGGAGTCCCAGGGAACCGAGTGCTCCCCCCACCACCCTCAAAGCCAGCTGCCTGCTCCCGCCTCAGCCATTAGTAACCCGGAGACGCGCACCTGCGTGGGGGCTCGCCTGCAGCCCCGGCTCCCTTCCTGCACCTCCCTCTCCCGCTCCGAAATGGCGCTGAGCGGGTTATTTATCGGAGCCAGCACTGCTCCAGAAGGTCAGGACGGTGGTGTAAATAACCTCTCCTCGCCATTTCCCCGTCCCTCCAGAGCCTGCTCCCCACCCCCTCCTCCACCTTTATTCGCACAAATGAATGTGGCTGGGCTGGCGCAGAGCCTGGCCCTGCATCTTAATGGGGCGGTGAGCTCACAAGATGGATTTAGCTGGGGGTTTTATGGTTGCCTCGGCGACAGGAGAATGCTTTGGTTTTCTTTCCCCCTTCCTCTGCAGGATTTGAAGGGGGGGGGTGGAGTGTGGGGAGCCCTTCTCTGCACTGCAATTTTAAGGGTCTCTGCAGTCACCTCTACTACTCATGAGATGGGCCTGTAACTTCAGGATTAGGCAACAGAGACAGGAAAGGTTGAGGGAAGGAAGGTAACCAGAGGGAGAAGCCTCCCTAGCATCAGTGATGCCTGAAACATAGAGGTGTCGCCTTGCCTGCTCTTTGAGAACCTGGCAATTCAGCTCTGCCACTGTGGGACCCCTGGGCCTGGGGTCCACCTCAGCAGAGAGGGAAAAAAATGCTTGGGTATAGCACTCTGCAATCCTGAATTGAGAGTTGGGGTACAGGGGGCTGGATAAGGGCTAGGGATTTTTGTCTTGCCCGTCTGAGCTCGGGGAAAAGCAGTGTTCAGGCGTTAAGGTCACCAACCTAATCCTCTGGGCTTCCCTTGTGGCTCAGCTAGCAAAGAATCCACCTGCAATGCAGGAGACCTGGGTTTGATCCCTGGGTTGGTAAGGTCCCCTGGAGAAGGGAAAGGGTACCCACTCTAGTATTCTGGCCTGGAGAATTGTCTATGGGGTTGCACAGAGCCTGGAGAATTGTCTGTGGGATCCCAGAGAGTCAGACACGACTAAGCCACTTTCACTTTCACCCTAATCCTCCTACTCATCACCCAACATGGACCCTGCTGGAGTTGGGAGTTGCCAGACATGACTGCAATGGCAAGCCACTCCAGTACTCTTGCCTAGAAAATCCCATGGACAGAGGAGCCAGGTGGGCTACAGTCCATGGGGCCGCTACTAGTCGTACACGACTGAGCGACTTCACTTTCACTTTTCACTTTCACGCACTGGAGGAGGAAATGGCAACCCGCTCCAGTGTTCTTGCCTAGAGAATCCCAGGGATGGCGGAGCCTGGTGGGCTGCCGTCTGTGGGGTCGCACAGAGTCGGACACGACTGAAGTGACTTAGCAGCAGCAGACATGACTGAGTACACACGAGATCAGCAATGGTGTGGAGAGTAGTGTTCTATCCAGTTCTCAAACTTGGAATTCTCTGAGCTTGTTTTCCCAGCCTGGCCTGCTGTGAACTTTTCCTGCCTTCTGTTTCGCACTAGGAATGGAACTCTGGTGCCCTGGCCTACACAGTCCTCTGGCCAACAATGTTCTTTCAGGACAATGAGCAAGCCCTCCCCCAGCACTGACTGAAGCAGAGACTGAGGAGTAGGGTCTGATTCTCCCCTTCCCTTGGTCTTTTTCTGTCTGAGTCTGGGCCTCTGTCTCTGTTTGTGAGCCCTTCCCTCTTCCCCAGGGGACCCTGGGAACCCCTCCTCCCTCCTGTCTCCCCCTCCTCCCCTTTGGCTGGGAAAGTGACTAGAGCCTGAACAGTGCCAGACACCTGCCTGCCAGATGTGGCGATTCCCTATTCTTCTCCACCCCCTCCCCAAATGTCTGTCCTTTCCCCACCCCACTGAGCTCAGGCAGAGGGAGCTCCCCTGCAGGGTGATTTAGTGCCACAGCCCCTCTTCCTCGGTGCCCCTCCAGCTCCTCGCTCTCCCCCTGGTGCCCATGCTCCCACTTTTTCCAACCTGGTACAGCCTCCTCCTGCTCCCACCCTGGGGTGCTGGCTTGTGTAAGCTTCAGCTCCTGGACTGGAGAATGAATGAGGGGGCAGAGGTGACTGGCCTCTTTTTCACCCATGGGAGAGTACATCAGCTGGGCTGAGGACAGTGGCAGCCAGAGCTGATGTCATTCTCACTGGTGAGGTGGGGAGACGGGAGGGGAGGAGGGAGTGAGTGGGGAGAGAACTAGCGCTTCAAGACTGACTGCAGAGGTCTGTGAGACCTCCCCAGGTAGGCACAAGAGCTCAAAATTGTGGCTGCCTGGTAGATATCACGTCTCTGGCTGGGTCTCCAGATCTTGTCTGGATCTGGGTCTCAATATGACTCAGTAAATGCCCTTCAGCTCCTCCCCTTCCGACTTATCCAAAACACACACTTAAAGGGAGCCCTTAGTCCCTACACGTCTCTCTTCAGTGTTTGCCCTTCGGTAGCTTTTCTCTATTAATCTCTCTTCCCTCCCATTTCACCCTCCTCAATTTGTTGAATTTTTCTCCCGGTCACCTGGCCTCCCGCAACTCCATCCATCCCATATCACAACACAATATGATCCCAGACCTCCTACCAAAGCAGAGACTCATACAAAGTCACTCATTTCTCCTTTCCATCCCTCTTTGCAATCTGACAGTCCCCCTGGGCCAGACAGAGAGCTCTGAGGTGGGGGTGGGGTAAAGGATGTCTGAGTTGAAGAACAGCAGAGGCAGGACAGGCAGATGAAGGGTCCAAGGAAGTAGGAGAGGTGGAAGGAGTGGGACAGAAAGATGGAAAGACAGAAAAAGACAACTGTGACACAAAGAGGGCTGAGGGTTAGCAGAAAGCCAGCATAGCAAACTGTGTAAGAGAAATCCACACAAAGAGAGCAAAGCTGGGAGCAGGGAGAAAAGGAAGGATGGAGACAGGAAAGTCATAGCAAGAGAAGGCAGCTAGGGAGGGGCCAGGCAAGGGGCAGCCTGGCCCTCCTGGGCCCCCTCACACTGCTGGGCCATAAATCTTGTGTATGCGTGCATGTGTGTGTGTCTGTCTGTCCGTCTGTGCACCTGAATGCAGGGCACAGGCATAGAAGGGTGTCTGGTGAGGGTAGAGATGACCCCCACATTATTATTCTATTTCTTACAGCCGCCTCTTTCCTTGAGGCACCCCACACCTATACACCCTCAGCCAGCATTCCTGATGCTCCAGGAGCCATCCCCAAGGTATTGCCAGGATTCCAAGGAATCTGGGCTTTTTCACTTGGAATGCAGGCCTGCTGGAATGTGCAGTTAGGATCTGTAGCATCAAGAGGCCCCATCACCTCACTGCCCACCCCCATGCCTGCTCACCAGCTGCTCCCGTCCATCTTCTCCTCCCACTCTCCTTGTATCTCTCCCTCCTCCGCACTGACCCCTCCCCCAGCCCCTGACCCCCAGCCGCCTGGGGCTTGGGTTGGAGGGGAGACAAAGACAGGATTTATCACCAGGATAGAGAAGCAGCCAGAGACCAGGGCTGAGGGCAATGGCTGACCTCCCTGGATGGGAGGGAGTGCTTGGCCAGATGCTGGGAGGTGGAAAGCCTGGGTTCTAGCAGCTCCTGCTCACAACTCTCACCCCTTCGCCCTTTCCCCCACTAAAACCTTGCTTTCTCCTTTGTCCCTGAAGATTGAGGAAAGAGAGGATGGCCTCAGGTGATTTTAGGCCTCTGAAGAACAACCTGGGAGAAGGGAAGACGGGAGATGGATGTCTTATGAATACTGGGGAGGATCTGGAAACCAGGCAGCAGTCATGTTCCTATTATTTCCTGGACTAGAAAGGAGTTCAGGTTTAGCAATGCAACAGATGAAATGAGATGGAGAGGTATCCCCCAGTCTGGAGGGTCTTCTCCAGAGCAGGCCCTGGTTGCCCACAAACAGGGAGACAAAGGTGACTGGGGCTCTTGAAAGATGGAAGATACCATCTCACCTGAAATCAAAGGAAGAAATGAAATTCCCCAAGAGTAACTAGCTCCTGATGGCTCAGATGGTAAAGAATCTGCCTGCAATGCAGGAGACCCGGGTTCAATCCCTGGAGCTGGAAGATCCCCTGGAGAAGGGAATGGCAACCCACTGCAGTATCCTTGCCAGGAGAATTCTATGGACGAGCCTGGTGAGCTATAGTCTAAAGAGTCAGAGTTGGACACGACTGAGCAATTAACACTTGCTAGTTCCAGTCCCTTTGAGAAGACCTGCCTCCCTGAGATCCTCCACTGCCCCCTGAGAGGATGGGGAGCAGCTGGACCCTGCCTTTACAGTAAATAGACTATTGGCCCGAAATTGTCTCCACTCAGCAGGCAGGGTGTGTGCTCAAGGAGAGGGAATGGTGTGATCCAGGAGTTTCCGAGAAACTAGACCATATATCTTTCAGTGGACAGCTCCTGCAGCTTCCCTAGCCGCCCTTGGAGGCCCACTAGCCCTCCAGAATCTCAGCATGTCAGACGCCTCCAAAAACCCAACTCTGAAGCTGCACCACTTCCAACTCCTACCCCCCCGCCCCCCCCCACCCCCGACATCCTGCTTTCTGCCTTCACCCCACTGTTCCAGGAGAAGAATGCTCGAATGAATTACCTCCAAGTGAAAAAAGGATGGAGGGAAGAGAAACCAAGGCAACTGGGAGCTTCTAGTCTGTCTACCAGTCTCTCAACACAGCCCCACCAAACCATTTCTACCCAGGGGCTGATGAAGGAGACCATCTCGTGGTTTCTTTTTAAATTCTGCAAGCTGAAACCATCCTCTCAATTCTCAATGGAAAGCCCAAATTTGTAAATTTCAGTGGGAAAGGCTCATGGGTTGGGAGCAGAGACTGGGAAAGGACAAAAGAATGGTGGGGCAGGGGTTGGGGGGGGGGTGGGATTTGCACAGGGTAAGGAAAAAAACAGGGAAAGGGAGAAGTGAGCATCTCCAGCATCTCGTTTTTCCTGGCTCCCCCTTCCCCCAGTTGAGAAGGCAGATTTACAGCCCTGGTTTGGGGAGGGGGGGTAAGCATAAGGAAGACAGATCTGCAGTTCTGCCCTCTGAGTGTCTGGGTACTTAGCTTTAACTCCCCCATTAGCATCAATCCCCATCTTGCTGCCCATCCGTCTTCTGACATCAGCTCCTTCCCCTCTCTGTAGCCCAGGCTTTCTGACCCTAAGTGGCTCTTAAAGGGCCAGTCTAGACCTTTCTCTCCCCCCCTTCTCCCACTCCAGGCAGCACAGTCTGGGGTGTGTGTGTGTTTATGTGCAGCCATCCTTGCTGAGGCCAGAGTGGATGGGAGGCCCACTGTGTACATGTGGAGGGAGGGGGCAGCTCTTCCCTAGCTCCCTCTGTTCTCTTTAGGTCCCTCTGTATCAGGGACCCCTGTCTTTGTTTACTACCTTCCCGAGCCCAGAGCAAGCCCTCCAGTTGAGCTGAGGGTCACAGACATGGGTCCTAAAGCTGAGGGCTGGAGAAGTCGTGTAGATCCACAGAGAAGATCCTCTCTCCCTTTCTCATTTCCTGGAGGCCCAGGGCAAGGGGTATCCTGAATTACTGGCTGTTTTTAATTCTCAGCCAGCAGTGGGGGTGGATAGGCTGAGACTCCTAGGAGATGCCCTGAGCCCCACATTCCTGGTCTCCTTTCCCAGGGACCCAGGCTGTGGTGGTGGTGGTGGGGTGGCATTTCAAATCTTCCTCTCTCTGTGAGGGAAATGACAAGCCAGAGAAACCCGCCTCTATATTTACCGGCTCCTCTTTCTTATTCCTCAGCAACTGAGTTTAGGGGGTAACAGGGGAAACTGGCTTCTCCCCATTTCTCTCTATTTTCTGCAGAAAATGCTGTAACTGCACTCCAGGGGCTATAAGAATGCCAGGATGATTGGAAAGTTCCTCCCCCATCAGCCTTCAATCCTTTCTGCTGCAAAGCTCTGCAGTCCTCTGAGGGGCTTTCCAGGATGGTCAAAGCCCCCTCCTGATATCTGAAACCCACTCCCCACCTCACTCAGTGTTCCCTTCTCTGGCTCAGGATGAGCGAGAACTGGTAGGTGGGGGGCTTGGGAAAGTGGCCACGCTAAAAACAGGAGCCCCCAGCTGCACCCCACCCACGGCCCCTTATTTATCACCTTCCAAACCTCACTCTCAAAGAAGCATAAATATTCCTAATTCCTGAAGGCCAGCCCTGAACTCATAAATTTAACTGGGGAGGTGGGCAAGGGGAGGAGTGAGGTATGGGGAAGGGGAGCCTACTGCAGCCTTGAGGAAGCCGAACATCTCCTGGGGGCGGTGTCTGACTTATTCCCAGGCAGACGCCTGTGGGTCTTCGTTGAGAGGAGGAGGAGTTGCGGCTCTCAATATTTCCTCTAGGAATTAGCCTTTTCTCACTCCCCGCCCCGAAATAAAAAACAAACTTAGTTCTGTCTTCTCGATTAGTTCTCCATCCTTCTCCATCCCTCTTTCCTTGCTATTACCTTCTAGTTCTTTCCTGCACCCCTCTTGCGTATCTGCTGAGCTTTTCTCTACGCCTTTGCTCCTCCAAGTCTCTCCCTTTTCAGAACCATTGTCTGAAGAGGAAATTTTCATCTCTTGTTCTGTCTGGATAGTGAGGTTTGAAGAGAAAAGTCCCCCTGAGTGCCCCCATCTCCCCGCTTCTGCCCATTAGCCCCCTCAAATGCGCCCTTTTCGGTCTCCTCAGACCCTCCCTTTCGCTCCCTCGGCCTTCCTTTCTCCTCAGTCTTCCTTTTCCTCTGTCACTCACTTCGCCTCCTCAGTTTCCCCTTCAGCTCCGGATTCTCTCTCCCTCTCCAATCTCCTTTTCTCTCCCTACTGTACCCCATTCTACCCCGCGGGTTCCTCAGGTCCTATTGACCCCTTCAGACCCCGTCATCTGCTTCAGTTCCTACCACCACCACACCCCATTTCCCTCTCCCAACGGATGAAAGAGGAGGAGAAAGCTTGAGGAATAGGTATAGGGAATGCGGTTCCAGGAGGGGAGGGAGAGCAAGGAGAGAAAAATCAGGGGAGAGGGAGACGGAAGCGGTGCAGAGGGGAGGGGCGTCCTCACTCCCCAAGCGGCGCCCCCCTCTCCCCGCCGCCACTGAGCCATAAATCAGCGCTAAGGCGGTTTGGCCAATGGTAGAGTGACTCGTAAATCGGCCTGTCAAGATCAGCCAATGAGAGGCGGCGTTAAATCAAGTCCTGTCAGCGCTTGGCCAATGAAAGGCCCTGGGCTGACCATAAATCTGCCTGTAAGAGACAGAGAAAGAGAGAGAGTGTGCGTGCGAGCGAGAGCTGCCGGGGCGGGGGACAGGGGAGGGGGCGTGGGGAGAGCGGGCGGGGGGCCGGCGCGAGAGAAAGAGCTGCGGAGGGAAAAAAGGCGATAACGGAGGTACAAGCGATGAAGACAGCCCCGAGGAGAGACGGACAGATGGAGAGAGACAAAGAGAAGCCTTGAGAGATAGCGTCAGAAAGTCAGCGATAGAGCTGGGGCTCCGGCGGGAGAATGACAGAGATAAAGAAAAAAGAGAGGCCGACACTGACACCCTCAGGAGGGCCCCCGTGAAACAGTTCCCCAAGACAAATGCATACACTTCCCCGAGATACGCGTGAGCTCCGCACCACGAGGGAGCGCGTGCGTGGACACGCGCGCGCCGTGCACACACGCGCGCGAGAGAAGGAGCCTGAGGCATAGTCTTCCTTCTCTTTCCCCCTCACTCGGCGCCTATGGAGATTAGGGGTGGGGTATATGTGTGGGGCTGTTGAGGGTGAGAGAAGAGCGGATTGCTTTCTTGCTATGATGTGTCCCGTTTGGTCTCAGACTCTAGGGTTTCCCGTGTCCTCTTGAGTCATTTTTTCCAGTGACTGAGAATTGGAAAGTCCCTCCTGAGGTCTAACTTCAGTCCCTATTGCTGCTCATTTCTACTTGCCAAAGCTTTTGAATCGCCTTCAAAGTATATGAAAAGTGAAGCCTTTTACAACCCTTCAGAGAACTCTCAACTTTGAGATTCTTAGAAGGTCTGAGCAGGAAGGATTTTTAGGGGTCATCTGATCACTTGATTCTAGTTATAGAAAAGTTTCTGTCTTACTGTGGTTAGACATGTAGACGGGTACTAAAGTCAGACTTTCAGTTCTCAAATCCTGATCATATCACTTACTAACCCTTGGACTTTAGACAAATGGCTTGCCCTGTTTGTGCATTATTTATTTATTTTTTAACCGAAAGATTATAATAGATACGCTCAGATGCTCAGTTGTGTCCAACTCTTTGTGACTCCCATGGACTGTAGCCCACCAGGCTCCTCTGTTCATGGGATTTTCCAGGCAAGATTACTGGAGTGGGGTGCCATTTCCTCCTCCAGGGGATCTTCCCCACCCAGGGATCGAACTGAAGTCTCTTACATTGGCAGGTGGATTCTTTACTACTGGCACCACCTGGGAAGTTCATTATAATAGATAGCCTATGGTAAATTTTGTGAAGATTAACGCAAAATAATATATTTACAGGATTTAGGACAGTATAAGGCACATGGTAAGGGTGCACCCCCACCTGCATCTTTGTACAGATGATAAAACCTCAGGTCCAAAATGATTCAGGCTCCTGCTCTGATTCACAGAACAAATTATTAGAGGGCCTTGACTGGAGCCCTGGTATCTATACTCCCAGGCCAATGATCTTTATTGGTCTTGCTGTTCACCCCACCTGTCTGGACCCCCAGCTCAGTCACCTGAACTTGATTCAGTACAGACTGCTGTGATTTTTGTGGAAGGAGGACACTCAAAAATACATGTTCCTTATTAGGAAGCAGGACTTTTGGGCCCCGGAGGTGTGTTGAACGTGAGGGTATCAATTTGTCCACCCTGACTATGGTTCTTTCTGCTCTCATCATCTTCTCTCTGGACTTTGTTTTCTCAAACCATGGACTTAAGGGTAGGGAAGGGATACATGCAGCCAGAGCAATGTCACCATCAACTTGTCTCTCACATTCTATCCACAGTGCCCACTCTTTTCCCCCAACCCCAGCTAGGTAGACAGTAAATATCTCATGAATAATAAGTGTCTAATTTTTCACTTTTCTTCCTAAGCTTTGGGCAAAAAGGAGGGGTGGGGATTCCTGGATCTCCGCCCTTGCTGGCCAGGAGGGTGGTAGTATCTCTGGACTCTGTCTTGCTGATACCTTCTGTCCTCACAGGGAAGCCAGAGAGGAAACACAGAGAACCAGCGTCACCTGGTGGCCACAGGTGCTTTGAATTCATGCATGTGCAGGCACGTGCGCACGGATGACAGGATGTCGGTCATACATACTGGAGGAAGGGAGTGGTGTGACCTCCCCTTAGCCTTCTGCGCCTTCTTAACTAGAGTCTTTTTTTAACTTTTGTAACCCAGGATGACAAGACCAAGTCTGAGGGAAGAGAAGGGGCCAGGACCCAGGTGAATTAACTCCAAGCAGCATGACCCTGGAGAAGGCAATGGCAAGCCACTCAAGTACTCTTGCTTAGAAAATCCCATGGATGGAGGAGCCTGGTAGGCTGCAGTCCGTGGGGTCACTGAGGGTCGGACACGACTGAGCGACTTCACTTTCACTTTTCATTTTCATACATTGGAGAAGGAAATGGCAGCCCACTCCAGTGTTCTTGCCTGGAGAATCCCAGGGACGGGGGAGCCTGGTGGGCTTCCGTCTATGGGGTCACACAGAGTCGGACATGACTGAAGTGACTTAGCAGCAGCAGCATGACCCTGCTAGGGCAGCTAGAATGCCTGCCTGCCACTGCCTTGGTTAAGCTCAGTTCCATTTCCACAGAGAGAGGAGTTCTTCCCCATGTCCATTCTCTTTGGACTGGGCAAGGGTCAGGGGGCTGGACTCACTGGAGTGGCTATCAAAGCTGGATTTCAAAATTTTTTTGTGTTGAAAGAAAACCTGTTTATTGTGATGGGTCATCCTGGCAGCAGTAGCTAGAGGTGGGGGTCATTTCTGGGAAGTTAGATCAGTTCAGTTGTTCCATTGTGTCCGACTCTGTGACCCCAATAACGGAAGCACACCAGGCCTCCCTGTCCATTACCAACTCCTGGAATTTACCCAAACTCATGTCCATTGAGTCGGTGATGCCATCCAACCATCTCATCCTCTGGCATCCCCTTTTTCTCCTTCCTTCAATCTTTCCCAACATCAGGGTCTTTTCAAATGAGTCAGCTCTTCGTATCAGGTGGCCAAAATATTAGAGTTTCAGTTAAACAAAAAGGCAGGCTAATAGGGACTTCCCTGGTGCTCCAGTAGTTAAGAATCCACCTTGTAATAATGCAGGGGACACAAGGTCGATCCCTGTTCAGGGAACTAAGATCCTGCAAGCTGCAGAGCTCACTACAGCTAGAGAGTCCGAGCACCACAAGGAGAGATCCTTCATGCTGCAACTAAGATCGGTGGCAACCAAATAAAAAAATATTTTTTTTAAAAAAAAAGAAGAATTGGTTGTCTGGCATCCGCTAAGGGTGTGTGTGCATGCTCAGTCTCTTCAGTCGTGTCCAACTCTTTGCAACCCTATGGACTGTAGCCCACCAGGCTCCTCCGTCCATTCTTGTCTCCTCCAGGCAAGAATACTGGAGTGGGTTGCCATGCCCTCCTCCAGGGGATCTTCCTGACCCAGGGATTGAACTGGTGTCTCTTATGTCTCCTGTATTTGCAAGTCGGTTCTTTACTGCTAGCGCCACCTGGGAAGCTAATGGTAATTGTTTTTTTTTTTTTTTCTAAAAAGAGGCAGGCTAGTCCTCTTAAACCAACTCACATGATTTATACCTGGAAACCCCTCAGCTGAAGGCTGTCCCAGGTCTTCTGCTTCCTGCCCCTGCTCTGACTTATGTTCCCCCAAACCCTCAACTATTAGGTTCCAGCTGCAAACCAACCCTGGCCTATTTTCTTCTTCCCCACAGATCACACCTGAACATGAAGAGGATATAATTCATTTATTAATAATTAATAATGCATCTTGAGCAGCCTAGGGCTGAAATGTTGAGTGATGGGTGGAGAGGCTGGGTTTGGGGAGTTTGGGGGTGGTTGTCCATGAAAATTCCCACAGGTCTCACTTTCACATATTTCTATAACAGCTGGCCACCTTAGTTCTAGAAGAGACAATCCCAGATTCTGGTGACTGGGGACACAGTTCTAATGGAACCTATGGAAACTCCGGGGCCCTCGTTTCAGGAGGGAGCCATAGGCTTGGCGGAACTGGCGGTTCATGGCTGCGTACAGCACAGGGTTGATGCAGCCATTAAGCCAGGTGAGGTTGGCAGCCAGCATGTGGACAACTCGGGGAGCCTGGACCTTGGTATCCAGGATGTTGAGTAGCAAGAAAGGGATGTAGCTCAGGGTGAAGCAGAGGAACACAGCAAAACACATCCGGGTCACCTTCCCAAACTCTGATGGAGAGTCCTGAGCTCTCTGGGCTCCTTTAGTTGTCCTGGCCTTGGCAGCCACTCCTGGAGGGTTTTTCTCTGCCATCTGCTCAGCTGCCTTACTGTTGCTCTGGTCCCTGACTTCTGATGAGTCTCCTTCCAGGGTCTGGGTGGTGGCAGCACTGACTGGCTCAGATGAAATCCCCTCACTGGGTCCTCCTGATGCCAGCCCACTGTCTAGCTCCTTGAAATGACCAGGCACAGCCTTATCTGCCCCAGCCACATGGTTGGAGCGGATGCTGGCCTGGCGCAGCTTGTACTGATCCAGGGTCTGTGCTGCTCGCTTCACCTGCTGGTGGATGAGGCAATAGAAGATGGCGACACTGCTGAGCCCAACCACAAAATAGATGCCCAGGAGGATGGTGGTGTAGGGCTGGCCTCGGATGCGATCAAAGCTGCAGGTGCAGACCACGGGCACCAAGATATAGATTGGCCAGAGGGGAGCGAAGCTGGCTACAGCCACCACCCAGGTGCTCACCAGTGCCAGTGCTATGCCCTTGGCACTGAAAACTTGGGGAAAGAGCTTAGGGTGGGCAATGAGGAGATAGCGTCCCAGAGCGATGAGGCAGAGGGTGAGGATGGAGACAGAGTTGGATGCGAAAAGGAGGAACCCAAAGACCCGGCAGAAGGTGGCACCGGTGCGCCAGTGCAGGTGGAGGTAGGTGTCCACCGAGAAGGGCTGGAGAAGGGTGCAGTAGAGCAGATCAGCCACCGTGAGGTTGGCGATGAGCAGGTTGAAGCGGGTACGGAGCTTGGGCTGGATGGCCAAGGCCAGCAGCGTGAGCACATTGCCCACGGTGCCCGTCACGGCCACCACAATTCCCCAGCTAACTGCCACGTAACGATAGCCCAGCACAGACTCATGGTAGCATGAGAAGTTCACATCAGAAACGTTCCACATGATGGAAGCTGAAAGGGGTGGAGAGAAGAGGAGTCAGAACCTGAACTTGAACTCAGATCTCTTGAATAACTCTGGGCTTCTAGGCACCTGAACTGTTCCAGGAGCTCCAGAGCCATTCCCAAGCCTTTTCATCCCAAGATCCCCAACCTCTTTCCCATTCTCAAAGATTTTCCCAAATGTTTATCTATTTTATCTATGAAGTTTTTGTCTACTCCCATCTCCAGGCCTTTTCAATATCCATCTAAATACTCTCCCCTGTCCTTTAAGACCACCCAGGAGTCCCCTCTCCTCTGTATTCAGAATAGTCCTATCTGTCTGTAGCCCTTTCTGCCACACACACATAACAGGCCTCAGTTTTTTTATTGTTTGTTTTTACCACCTGGGAGATGAGGAGACAGAGAATGTAAAAGTATGTCCACCACAAAAGTACTCACCTGAATCTCCCAGCCTTCAAATCTCTTCAGCGGAAGAAGTTCAACTCACTCACAGCACAGTCCTTTCTGGTGGGCAGTCAGGCTTCGAACAGGAGGTGCTCTGCCTCTATTATACTGGCCTGAAAGAACAAGAAACTCCCCAGTTACCCAACCTCAGCCACTTCCTCCCTTGCCTCCGGTCCTACTCATTTGGCTTTAACTAGTGAAATATGGGCTTCTCTGTTGAAATTTCCTTACTACTTACCACACTGGACACCACAAATGATGTAGCCAGTCCTGGTTAGGACCGTGGTTGTGGGAATTGAGAACAATGATCAGGATCCACAGGTTACTGAGAGGCACCGGGCTCCTCCATCCATGGGATTCTCCAGGCAAGAGTACTGGAGTGGGTTGCCATTTCCTACTCCAGGGATCTTCCCAACCCAGGGATCGAACCCGGGTCTCTGGCATTGGAGGCAGACGCTTTAACCTCTGAGCCACCAGGGAAGCCCTTACTGAGAGGCAGATAGGATTTATTTAATGACTCATAGGAAAAAGGATTAGAAGGAGGGAAGACTAGGAGGAGGCCCACTTTTCCAGGTGGGAGTGGTTCTCTTAATCAATGAGATAGGGAATGTGGGAAGCATAACAGGCTTAGGAAGAGGGTAAATAATGAATTCAGTTTTATACCAGATTTGAGGTACCTGAGGGATATGTTAACATCCTAGATCCTCTAACCCAAATTTCTTCCAGCTCCCCCTCCCTCCACATGTGATCCAGCCCTATTTTTCTCCACTGATTTTCCTATTTGGCCACTTCTGCCCCTCAGATTTCTAGATCTCTAGGCTCTTTTTTGAGCTAGATCAACCTGAAAACAAAACAAATACACACACACAAAAAACCCCTCAAACTCCTGTTGGGTTCTATTTATGAACCTATAGCAAACTCCCACCGCCAACTTCGTAACTAACTCAGGAGGCCCGATTTCCCTCATCTTCCTCTTTAGCAGTCCTCATCCCACTCTCCCTCCCGCTTTCTTCCCCAAGACTGGGAAGTCGGTAGAGAGGTGGAAGTGAGCAAAGAAGATGCAACTCAGGTTGAGCCCACATGGAGGCTGGATTCTGGTCTGGCCTTTTTTGTTGACCTTCTTGCTGCCCTGCTGGGCTAGAGAGTGGGGGCTCACAGAATCACTGGCTGCTCTTGGGAGTGTGTGGCTGAACCGAATTCTGAAGATGAAGAGACCCCCTCCCCACAACATCATGTGAGAGGCAGCTAGTGAAGTGCGCCTTCCTGTCCTTCAGACCATTTAGGGAACCAGATGAGAAGGCATTCTAGTATCATTGTAAACAGCACGGTCCCAGCTCTTTAGCTGTTGATCCATGAAATCAAACAAACTTTTTTAAGAGACCCAAACTTGCTCATTTTGCAGATGGGGAAGTTGAGGACTAACCGCAAGGTCACTATTTATTTGGAGCCAAGCAAAGCCTAGAGCTCAGATTCCCAGGTCCCTCCTCCCATCTCCCCGTGCTTTGAGTGTCGCTGGCGTGGGTTTCCCACTGGAGGCACAAAAGTCTGGATCCTTTCTTTGTCTGAGACCGAGTCTGACACCTGTCTCCCTAGGGCCTCGAGACACTGACACTGCACTGGAGCGTCTTAGCCCCGCGGTTTTCTTTTCCATGTCGTTGTCGCCGCCTGGTGGAGTTGCGACGAATTCTCAACAGCCGTTGCTGCAGTCCTGGACTCGAAATGATTCCCCAGGGCCAAGTTGACACTTGAGCTGGGCCGGAGTAGGGGTGAGCCGGATGGGGAGTATTGCTCGCTTTGCGCAAGCCTCGAATCTTGCCTCCTCCCAGCCCGGTTTTCCCGTCCCCCTCCTCCTCCTGGCTCTCTTTCCTGTGTGCCGTTCCCCGCCCCCCACCCCCCATCATACACACACACACACACACACACACACACACACACCCCTTCTGATGGAATTGCTCCCCAGAACAGCGAGCAAAGATTGAGAGTCTGAATCTGGGGGACGGAGGGCAACGAATCCAGATTTTATTGTCAGGGACTGGGAAAAGGGGAAGACGTGGGTGGGGGGCCGGGGTTGCTACATCGTCAAGCAGAAAGAGTTGATGTGGAGGGGAAGGCCAGTGGGGCCCGTCCCTCTCCCGGGTCGGTGCTGGAAGGGCTGACGATACGGAAAGCACAGGGGGTGGAGGGAGGGAAGGTCACGACCCCGCCCGAATTGTGCCGTGGAGGTGTCTGGTGGGAGGGGACAGCATGAGGTCTAGGAACTGGGGTGGGGGAGGCTACAGACTGCAAATCCTGCGGAAAGGGGCGGGGCGGGGGCGAGGCTTCTATTGCTTTTTGCTCACAGTTTTGCGGAAGGCGAGGCGGGGGTGGGCTTGGACTGGACACCCCTTGCCCCCCTTGGTACCCCTTGGGCGATGGGTGCTGGTGAAAAGAATGGAATCCGGACTGGGAAGGAAGAAGGTGAGGGAATGGGTCTATAGGGGCATCTACTTGGTCCCACCCAAATGCCAGAGATGCCCCTAAGTGCTGCCCGTGGGCCCGGCTAGACCTGGGCTCGGGCATGATGCGGGGCGGGCACAGTGAGGTTGCAGGCGGTAAAACCAAAGTGCTTATGAGGGACCCAGGATCCCGCCTGCTCCCCTCCCCCTGCGGAGGACAGGGGTGTTCACGGAAGCGCTTCAGTTTGGGGGTAGGGGGCGCCGGAGTCCTAGAGTCCGCTTATTGCCAAGAAAATCCATTTCTGCCCCCTGGACCCCGACCATGGCTTGTGAACCCCGTTTTGTGCTAGGTTGGGGGAGAAGGGCTGGATGGACATGGCTTTTGGGAGGGGGGGTGTCTCCAAGGGGGCTCGGGGGTGAGACGGCCCCCCCTTTTCTAGGGGAGAGGGAAGGGCAGGGGGCGGGGTTCCCTGAGATCTGGGGTGTTCCCCCCCTTCTGAAGCCCCCCTCCCCCGCTACCCCTCCCCTTTCCTGGAACCCCGTACCTCGGGGTGGGGGGGAGGGAGAGAGATCATTCAGGGAGTGCCGGGAGGAGGGGCGGGCTGGGCGCCCGGAGGCCTGGGTCCCGGCTGGAGGTGGGGGGGGGGTTGAATGGGAGGGGGTTCAGGGTTCAGGTTTCAGGTCAGTAGGGGGAGAAGAGAATGGGTCCGTGCGCAGTTCGGATGGGCCCGGGGGCGGGGTGGAGCAGGGGATGGGTGATCGGCGGTCCCTGGAGAAGAGGTGCGGCTGGAGCCGGGCGCAGAGACAGCGGGGAGCCTGCTGCCGCTGCCATCACCGCAGCCACCGCCAGGGGGCTGGGGAGCAGGCCGCCGGCCAGGGACTTGGGCAGTTCCTTGGAGAAAGTCAGCGTGCCCTGCAGGGGGAAGAGGGCGGGGAGGGGAGAGGGAATAGTCATTCTGTGGCCTGGCCAACTGCACCTCTCCCAGGGCAGCCGGCATCCTCTCTCCTCCCCGCCCCCCGCTCGGGTCCCCCAGCTTTGGCCAAATTTTTCATCGTCCAGGCCTCACCGCTAGTTCTCCGACGCCCCTAGCCTTCTTGTGACGGCTCAGTAGCGGGTTGGGCTTCCCGGCCACGCCATCTCGGTGCCGCCGGCTGGAAATGTGCTGTAAGGACCAGTGGATGGGGGACCGTGAGCCACGGGGAAAGGAGCCACCGCCAGGGAGCAGGGTACTCACACCTCAGCACCTGGGCCTGCCCCTTCTGTGGCAAAGGAGGACCCTGAGGAAATACCCTTGTTGACTCACTGGAAAAGACTCTGATGCTGGGAAAGGTTGGGGGCGGGAGGAGAAGGGGACAACCGAGAATGAGATGGCTGGATGGCATCACCGACTCTGTGGACATGAGTTGGAGTGAACTCCGGGAGTTGGTGATGGACAGGGAGGCCTGGCGGGCTGTGATTCATGGGGTCGCGGAGAGTCGGACACGACTGAGCGACTGAACTGAACTGAACTGAAAGCTCCCTGTCTTCCCTCCCCCTTAGCAAGTGCCCTCCCGAGAATTCTGGGGAAGGGCCTCAGACCCACCTGTTTCAGTTGGACCTCCGAGTTGACCTTGACATTGCAGATCTCACAGTGGAAGGTTCGGTCCTGGGCAGGGGCCTCTGGTTCCCCAGGAGTGGGAGGCCCCAGCCGAGGATAAGCTTTAATGGGGCCCAGTCCACTTCGGGCCTCCAGAATTGTCTTGTGCTTAGTACCTGGAGCCCACAGAGGGCAGGGGGTTAGGGGTGGATAAAAATTCTCCAGGCCTACTAAGCTTCAAATACCCACATTTCCAATTACAATACTGAGGGGCTGCGTCAGGTGTGGGGGTTGGCCAAGCCCCTAGTGGCCCTTTCAAAGGTGGGTCAGGGGAGGGTCATAATTACAAGAAATAAGGTAGGGATGGGGTGGGGAGGAAACTGAGGAGGCAAGGGGCTAAGGAATGAGGGAGATGCTTAGGGAGGGAGACAGGCTGGTGAGTCTTAAGGGTCAGGCATGTTGGAAACCGGGGAGTTGGAGGTAGGGGGCAGTAGTGGGCTGTGGACAGGGCAGTGGGGGTGCGGGAGGGGAGTCCATACCTTTGTTATGTGCCTCCAGCTGGGACAGGGAGTTCACGGCCACCTTGCACAGAGCACAGTAGAGCAGCCGCTTTGCCTTCTCCTCCTCTTCCTTGCTACCCCCAGGCAGGGAAGCTGGGGCTGGAGTCCCCCCTTCACCCTTGGTCACACCCTGACCAGTCTCCGGAACGCTGGGAGGGGATGGGGAGCCAGGCTGTTTCTCTGGGGATCCTGGGGCTGGACCCACTCCATTCTCCATGGAAACTGTCATTGGGGGAGAAACATAGGGATCATCCCAGATAGATTTCGGAGAAGATTCTTTATGTGGAGGAGACCTACCCCCATTTCCTGAAGGGCAGGGGCCCAGGAGTCCCCACCCCGTGACAACATGCATGCACTCATGCCCTGGACCAGAGCCACATGTGGTCCAGCTGTTGCATGCTGGGTGTGAGACTCCAACGCCTGGCTCACTCTCCATAAGCTGGGAGGCTGACGGGTCCGGACCCACCAGCCTCCCGTTCAGCCAGGGTGAAGCTGGCAGCCAGTCCAGCCATGGGGAGAGGGGCATGGAGCAAAGAATCTCCCCTCCAAGGCCTGCCAGCCAGCCTGGGCTTTCTGCCAGGCCAGCCCCCTCTCAGAGGCCTGCCCAGTCCCTGGGGAGGCATGCCAAAGAACTCTAGGAAGGGGCCGAAGCGAGGTGAGGAGAGCCTGGGAGAGACAGACACAGACATGGCGAAAGGGAAACAGAAACAGCAGAACCGGAGAGGGAAGAAACAGGGATGTGGCCTGCTCTATAATTCATGGCTCGATTAAAGATGCACAGGCCCCAGTCCTCAGCGCCGGGTTCTGGCCTCTTTACAGGGGAAACTCAAGCGCTCCCATTCTTGCTCCAGTGGCCGATCCAGTTTCCGGGTCAGGGAGAGGCCGGGGGTGGAAGTAGGGGTGGGGATGGGGGACTGGTGGGAGGGGACCCCCCTGAGCCACGCAGATGTCCATTTCTTGGTCCATCCTGGGATCTTTCTCATTTTTTTCCCCTCTCTTCCTCATTTCTGCCATCCTTTATCTCCATCCCAATCCAGACAGCACACTCATATCTCAATCTGGACAGGCCCTCCTGGCTTTCAAAGCAGGACAGGTTTCCTTATCTTTTTAGAGAGGTACCCCAGGAACTCAGTGAGGTAGTATACATTAAGCATCGAGAATGGTGCTGACAGGCAGTGTTAGCTACATCACCACCATCATCAGCCCCCTTTGACAGAGACATTACCATATGATCACAAGATGTTCAGGTTAAGAAGCAGCTAGAACACAATTAGAACTCAGCTCACCTGCTTGCCCTATCCGTGCATCCCTGAGGACACTGTGTGTGTGTGTGTGTGTGTGTGTGTGTGGTGTGTGTGTGTATGTGTGTGTGTGGTGACAGTGGGGACCTGTTTCCCAGCTCTCATTCTTAGGGTGGGGCAGGAAGGACAGGCAAGGACAAGGAGGGCATGGGGTTGCTGAGTCTCCCTGGAGTTGGCCTTGACTGACATCTGATGTGGTAATCCTGGGATGGGGGTGGCTCAGATCTTCCTGTCTTGATATTCCTTCTTTCCAGTTTCTTGGCTGGGAATATGGTTGAGGATGGCCATCAGCCATGAGGGAGAAAGAATCTCACAGATCTTCAAGTCTCAGTCCCTCATGTCCCCAGAAAGAAAATTCTGGCCTAGAGAGGTCAAAAGATTCACCCAGGATCACCCAGGGAGTTGCCTGGGTTTCCTGGGCTCAGTCCTCCCCGGTGGAGCGGGGCGCCTCCGTGGGCAGGCCCTCAGCTATCTTGATTCTTTCCCCTGCTCCTCTGCCCAAGATGAAGGGGCCTCTCCCTGCATTTGATGGTTCTCTTTTTCTTGAGGAAGTCTGCCAGGTGGCCTCACCCTAGCCCCTCTCTGAGTCACTGGGCAGTGGGGAGGACAGAGTGGGGACTCTGCTGAGAGGAGCCGGGGCGGGCGTGGGGGTGACAGGATGGAAATTTTGCATCACTGTGTTTGGCTGCAGGACTCACCTTGGGTGGGGGTGGGGTGGGGGCTGAGAAGGAGAGAGATGAAAGCAAAGGAGAGTTCTGGGAGTGGGGACAGAATGGAGGAGACAAGATCCGTTGAAGGGTGTGGGGGTGTTGGACTTACCTGGACGGGGGGCTACACCATCTCCATTTGGGGGGCTGCTGCCTGGGGGAGCTGGGTCTCCTGGTTCCCGAACGCCGGGCTCCCTGCCTCGGGTCTTGGCAGCCTCAATGCCTTTGACTCTTCGGGCATGGCGATTGCCCTTGTAGTGTGCCTCAGCCTGGCTCTTTAGGGATGGAGGAAGAGAAGGGAATCTGAGATCACCTTTCATCCGAATATTCTCCCCACGGATCTATCAGATCCTGGGGTGGTCTCAGCGGGCTACAGTAAAAATGCTCTCCCCACACCAGGGATATGTAAAACCCCATGCCGAGGAGCCCTGATTATTCCTGCAGCTCAGTCGTGGGGAACCTGGGTCCCCATCTAGCCTGGGCTCTACCCCAACACCTCACCCAGGGCCTGGCTGCTGACTCAGGCTTCCCACCTTGTCCAGGGCTGAGGGAAAGGGAACTCACATCTATGTGTGCTAAATCGCTTCAGTCGTGTCCGATTCTGTGACCCCATAGACTGTAGCCAGCCAGGGTCCTTTGTCCATGGGATTCTCCAGGCAAGAATACTGCAGTGTGTTGCCATGCCCTTTTCCAGGGGATCTTCCCAACCCAGGGAAGAGACATAACCTAAGTCTCTTATGTCTCTTGCATTGGTAGGCGGGTTCTTTACCACTAGTACCACCCGGGAAGCCCACTGGCACCAATAGGGGAAATGGGAGGGGCCGAGCAATCCAGCCAGTTTGCATCTCCTTTGGCCCCGGGGCTTTCTGCACCTGTGTCCCCTGGCCCCAGCATCCAGCTTTGCTGCTTCCACGCTCAAGCTGGGAGTTCCAGGAGCGTTGAAGCCTGGGCTCTACCCTGAATACTTTCCCCTGGTCTCATTTTCCCTGAGGCCTCTGTGGACACCCTGGAGGACCCTGGCCCCCAGCCCAGCTCTGGAGACAGAGACAGCAACAGAGACAGCTGTCAAAACAGAGCTGCTTGGTCAGGAGTGGGGGTGAGGGGATGAGGGAGGGCAGAAAGAGGGGAGTTCTGCCTACCACTGGCAGAGGCCCTGGCCCCTCCAGTCTCACAGTGAGTGGAGCCAGGGTTGGGAGAGGGGGTTCTTGCGGTCAAGGTCAAGGTGAAGTCTAAATCTGAGTTGGTCCTGGCTCCACCCCCACCCTGCGTGCACCCTCTGCTAAGAATACACAATCCTGGAACCACAAGAACATCCAGACAGCGTAAAGTAGAAATAAAAGGTGTGGATAGGCAGGAAAAGATTGCCAGCCCAGGGTGGGGCAGTGGTGTGCAGAGTCTGGCAGCATGGTGTGTGTGTGTGTGTACTGGGGAGAGAAATAGAACATGCTTTCTTTTCCCCTACTCAGCAGAATGGGGCTGTGCTTTTTTTCTCCAAAAGCTCTCAGAACCTGTACCCCACAGAGTACCCTACAGACCCATAGAAAAGGGAGCCTCAGAGGGGGATAATCTGGGAGGCCAGATACCTCGGTTCTGACACCTAGGTTTGGGCGGCTTCTCCCATGGGAGAGACTTTCCCACAGGAGAGCAGTAGGGGCCAGGCCTTGGGTGTGATTTGGAGAGAGAAGGTAACTAGGAGGTTAGAGGGAAGTGGAGAGTGCTGGGAGGAGTTTAGCAGAGGCCAAGGAGGGCACTGGGCTTCCCTGGTGGCTCAGTGGTAAAGAACCTGCAACCTGCCTGCCAGTGCAGGAGCCTCAGGTTTGATCCCTGGGTCGGGAAGAACCCCTGGAGGAGGAAATGGCAACCCACTCCAGTATTCTTGCCTGGGAAATCCCATGGACAGAGGAGCCTAGTAGGCTTCAGTCCTTGCGATCGCAAAGAGTCGGACACAACTGAGGGACTAAACAACAACAAGGAGGGTACACAGACTCTGCAGGGGGGCCAGTGACACAAGTCAGCCCTGCACCCAAGATCAGCGGGCCAGAGGCCACACTCCCACCTGGACACAGATGACCACCTGTGTTCTAAGAAGCTCTGAGGCAGCAATGCCTCAGTCCCTGAGGTAGGAAGTTACAGGGCAAGGGAAGACTGTCTGGAAACATTATGAGTTGAATTGAGTCCCCCAAGAAAGATCTCTGGTCTCTCTGGAGGGCTTCCATCATTCCCGGCCCTCCTGCAGTATCCTCTGAAACCCCCTTAATCCCCATCCCTCACCCAGAGCGCCCAGCCCCGACCCTCCCACAAGATGCCCCGCAGCCCCTGTTCCACTGCCCCAGCCACTGGATGCATGAGTGGCTGGGTATCTTACCTGAGAGTTGAAGCGGATCTGACAGACATTGCAGGAGATGATGGGCCGCTTGGTCTTGAGCAAGGGTCCCCCAAAAGTGTGGGAGAGTACAGCCTTCTGCACAGGGTCCATCTGTGGAGGCAGGCTGGGGTAAGCCAGGGACCCCAGCACAAGCTCATGTCCATTATAACCCCAGTGGCAGCAGCTGGGCTGAAACAAAGTACCCAGAGCTTCCTCCCCACTCCTCAGTGGGCCAGAAGGCCCTGAGCCTTGGTTCCCTGATTCTCTCCCAGCCCAATCTTCATAGCACTGGAAGGGCCGTGAGAGAGCCACTGGCACAAAGCTCCCATTTGACAGAAAGTAGAAGTGGCTTGCCCAAGGTCACAGCATGCGTTAGTAGCAGAGCTGGGACTTGAACCTGGACTCCTGCATCTATCTGTTATACCATGAAGATTGAATCCTGTCACAATGATCTTTTTCCTGAGCTAATCCACCAGAGGCCCACTTAGGAAGTCCCCAAAGCATCCCAGATCCTAGGGCCTTCAGCTGAAGCCTTTTCCAGCCTTTCAACCAAGCCAAGCCAAGGAGACAGATGTTCCTAGCTTCCCATCTCTGGGCCCCAGGCTGCCCTAACATGCTCACTCCCTGGACCTCTTAAGAGTAGCAGTTTCTAGAGGGAGTAAAAGAACTCAGGCGAGAGTAGGTGGCTCCAGTGAATAACGGGGAATAAGGGGAAGCTAAGAAGGCGGGCTGGCCTGAGGAAGCCCAGGCATCTTCTGAACTCCCTCTCTCTGGTCACAGGGCTCCTAGGGCAGGGCTGTGGGGCTGGGCAGGATTAGGAACGGCCTCTGCCCCCACCCTGTATCAGCAGATGTCTTTGCAGTGTCCTGCCAAGAGTTCACATGAGGAGGGAAGAGAATGGGAGTTTCTCTCTGAGGCTTTCTGCTATCAGGGGATGAAGCCAGGGGCCCAGAGGCATGAAAACTGCCTCCCTGCTCTTCCTCCTCCCTTCTGGCCCCTCAGTGGCCGGGGAGAGGCGAGCCTGGAATGCAGATGAGGTTGTGCAGGACTGGGTGATCTCTCATAAGCTTAGAACCAAATGAGAGCTGAAACCTTATCTCCTAGGATTAAGTGGGAAAAAACGTTGCTGGGGACTGGGGGGGTCCATAGGCCCTTAGGCGAGGCCCTCCCTGTGCCCAGGTCTTCATGATTCCCAAGGAGGCAGTGGTGAGAGACAGGAACACGGAGCAGGGTGAAGAAGGCAGTCTGGAGAGCCCGCACATCCTGGCTCCTCTCTGCTCCCCTCAGTTGTCTCACTGGCTGCTTGGGGTTAATGTCAAGAAAGGGGCTTCAGCATCCCTGTGAAATAGGCCACCCGACTTGGCAGTAGCAGAGGCAGGAGCCAGGTTCAGATAACCAGGCTGACAGACAGATGTCCATTGCATGGCCTGCCCATGGCTGGAAGCAGCCCCTCTCAGGGGCTTACTCTTCACCTCCTGGAAGCCTGGGTCCTTTCTGGGGAAAAGCCAAACAGGGGAAGACTGGGTGTGTCTGTGTGTGTCTAGGCAGGCTGTGATCAATCTGTGCAGGGGTGGAGTGTGAAGGCGTGTCACGTGCTGTGTGTACATCATTTATGGATCAACATTTCCGTGTTGGGGGCTCTGCCGAAGCCATGAATGGTCAGGTTGTGCAATCTTCAGCTGTGTGTTTATCACTGTGAATGTACGATGTGTTTGGCAGAAAGATAGACAGACCAAGTTGGAGACAGGCTTTAATCACAAAGAGGAGACACATGACTGCACTCGACTCTCAGCCCCTAGTCAACAGACCTCCCTAATCAGGGACCCCCAACCCTGCCCCAGGGACCCCCTCAGCTCCCAGATGTCCTCGCATGCTGGGTGGGGAATGGAATTCAGCCCAAACAGAAACCCAATCTGGGCCAGGAAACCCAAGTCAAAGAAAACCATAGAGAGAGGGAAGTGGGAAGGAGAGGGGGACACAGAGGCCCCGGGTTCTGTCTGTGCCCACCCTGCACCTCAGCCTGCTCCCCAGGGTGGCTGAGGACCAGAGCCCTGTGGATGACCTGGGGGCTGACCGTCCCAACATCCATCCCCTGCCAATAGTCCCTCCCCAACTTGGGTCCTTCCTGCAGAGCGAGAGCCTTTTCCTTTGCACACCCCACTCCTCAGGTTTAAGTCCATGAACACCATCTAGGGCTGGGGGTAAGCAGAGAAGAGGGCAGCAACCCAGCCAGGTGGATCCTTCCCACCCTGTCCTCCAGGAAGTGAGGAGACACCGGGCTGAAGGTGAAGGCTCCTGGGCCCAATCCCTGCGCAGGTGGAATGTGAACCACTGAAGTGCTGCTCCAGGCCAAGGTCAAGAGGCCCTGGTGACCTAGATGAGGGCTCTCTGGGGAGGGTGGAGGCCAGCGTCTCCCAGAGCCCATCCCACTCCACAGCCCCTTCTCTAGGATTTTGGCCTAGACACTGTCTGGAAAAGTCCACAGAACAGTCCCCTCCCACCTGCCCTCCAACAGCAGACATGAAAGGGAATCGCTCCACTAAGCTGGGGCAAAATGAATCAGGAAGGGCAAGGGGGAGGGAAGGGGGAAACCAGATCAGGAACACGAGGGGGGGGCTCTGATTATATTTCCTTCCATTGCCCTTTATCTGATGGCACCGCTGCCCCTGTTTGACCACCCCACTTCCCCATCCCCCCCAAATAAAGGCAAAAAAGGGAAGGGGGTGGAATCTCGGGGATGGGGAGACCTGAGGGGCAGGAAGGATGAAATAGGAAAAAGAGGGGGCTAGAGGATGTCCAAAGAGCAGGTGGAAGCTGTGGGGGAGGGATGCTTAGAAGAGGACTAAGGCTGAGATGGGGTCAGGGCTGCATTAGGGATCTGAGCAGCGGCGTGGCAATCGGAGGGTAGGTGTAGGACCTGATGGGAAGTCTTAAGATTTGGGGGACTTCGAGGATCTGAGAAACAGAGGCCGGGGTATCCAGTATGGTGGCAGCAGGCTGGGGGGCGCCAGAAGGGATCTGGAGATTGGTTAGGGCCGCGTCGGTCGTGGGGGATGGGCCGGATAACCCGAGGACCAGGCGAAGGGAGAGGTAGGCAGTCGGGCAGGGGCGGGCGGGCGGGGATTGGGGTGGGGGGGCCGCTGCGGCAGCGGCGGGAGCCAGGGAGAGAGGAGGGGCCGGGTGGCTTACCCTGCGGGACCCCGGGGGACGCGGCTCCATGGCCCGGGTTGGTGGACCCGGGCGGGGAGGCCGAGCCAGGCCGGGCCGGGCAGGCCGGGGACGCGGCGCTCGTTGCCCGGGTGGCTCGGGGCTGTGCGGCCGGGCCGGCCGGGAGAAGGGGAGGCGGCGCCGGCCCGGCCCGGAGCCCGCCCCAGAGGCGGGGCCGTGGGAGGGCCGAGCACGGGGGCGGGGATAGGGAGTTCCGGAGGGATAAAGGGGCGCTAGGGCGAAAAGAGGACGGCGTGTCCATGTCCAGACACTCGTTCCAGGAAGACCTGGTCCTGGGGAGCGGCATGGGCCACATGCCCCATTGGGCTTCCTCCACTGGGGACCTTGCTGGGGCTTATATCCCTACGAATCCCATGGCCGACCCTGTTTCTTTAGCTTGGACCTTTCTCCTTTCCGTCACCCCTTCCACCCTCGCTCTTCTGCTCACAGCTTCTCTTTCGAGTCCCCAGACGACCCTTCTCCTGCTCCTTCTGCACACGGCCCCCGTGCCCCTTTTACATGTCACTTCCCCTGCTAGGGATGGGAGACGGAGCCCAGGTACCCAGGTGCCAGGCCCTGCTCTCCTAGTGACTCCTCTGGATGGTGGAGCTGGGGTCGCCCAGGGCAGAAGCGACCTCAGGCTGGGGACATCATCCCTAATCTCTTCCCACCTGCTCCCCTCGCCCGCCACCTGCTGGAGAACCAGCGTCCCGAAGAGCTTATGCTTCGTGCACTTGCTGCCCTCTGGCGGTCGAGTGGGGACAGCACTGGGGGACGAGGGCCAGGAGGGCAGAGCAGCCCACTCCCCCAAACACTTCCTTATCTTTTCCTGGATAAATCCTAGGAAACTCCGCTCTCTCATCCCTGGATCTCTCTTCCCCTCCGTTCCACCTAGGGCCGAGAGATGAGCGAAGCAGGGGCCAGGATGCGAAGAGAGAGAGGCTGTCTTTGGGAGACAGTGAGCGATATTCAAGGGCAGAGGGGTGAGCAATGCAGGGGGGGTTTTTAAAGAGTAAGAACTGCCCCGGTAGGAGAGAGCTGGAAGCATTAGAGCTGCGAAGGAGAGACTCTGCCATGAATAACAATATCACCACCACCATTTAATGTTGATTGAGCCCTTGGAATGTGCCAGCCTGTGGACTGAACTCTCTGCATGGATTATCTAATTTAATCTTCACAACCACTGTTGGAAGTAAGTACTATTATTATCTTCATTTTATAGATGAGGGAACTGAGGTTTAGAGAGGCTAAATAATTTGCCCAAGGTCATAATCTAGTAAGTGGCTGAACTGGGATTTGAATTTAAACCTGGGCAGCCTGACTCCAAAGCCCTGTGCTTAACTGCTGCACACCACTGCCAAGGCCTGTCTGCAGCTTTTCTGCAGTCCTTGTTCCCCTGCAGAATTTGACACTATTGATGCAGCCTGCCACACTCTCTCGCTTGGCTTCTTCAACTCTACAAAAACCCAATTCTGTCCCCACCCCCTCCTGTGGCTCCTCCATTTCCTTTGCTGGAGCCTCCTCCTGTTACCACTGCCTACTTCTGCATATTCCCCAAGGCTTGGGCCTTGGCCAAACTACCTTTCTCTCTCTGATCATCTATAAAATAAAAACAATAGAAATAACAGAATAATCATAGCAGCTTACCTTGAAAACTTACTTCATGCTAGGCATTATGATTATGTAATACAATTCTCACAATAACTTGTGAGTTGGTACTATTGCGGTTTTATTTTACAGCTGATAAAATTGAGATTTAGAGTGGTTAAGTAATTTGCCTAAGTCACACAGCCAGTACTCTCAGAACATAGATTTGAAGCCTGTCAGTCTGATGCCAAAGGTGGTGTTGCTCAAAACCTGGTCACACTCTCTCCAAGCTTATCCATCTCCTGGCTTTAAATGGCTCGTCCCCACCAGAGGCCGTGGAACCATGAACCCAGGGAGTCAGAAACCTGGGATTATCCAAGTGAATAGACTAAGTAGCTTTGTGACCTTGGGCAAGTCACTTAACCTCTCTGGGTCTGTGTTTCCTCATCTATAAAATGGGGACAAAGGGGACTTCCCTGGCTGTCCAGTGGTGAAGACTCTATGCTCCCAATGCAGGGGACATGGGTTTGATCCCTGGTTGGGGAACTAAGATCCTGCATGCTGCATGATGTGGCAAAAAATAAAAAATAAATGGGGACGATGATAGGAGACCTGAGGTTAAGTGTCAATCAGGTATGCAGATTGGGGGGAAAGTATTCTCAGCACCTTCTGCTCCAGTCACACCCAATCAACTGCAGTTTCTCAAATGCTCTTTTCTAGTCCTTGTTTCAGTCTGGAATATTCTCTGAGGCCCCTTTTTAAATCCTACTAATAATCTTCAAAGCCCAAATCATAACGTCACCTGCTCCAGCTTCAATCCCTTTTTCCTCCACTGTTTTTTTTTTTCCTGCTCAGCTCCAGTTGGTCCCTCACTACATCCAGCAAGTCTTTTCTGATACTCCTTTGGGCTGCCCTACAAGCTGCATGCCTCCGGCACAGCTCTTCTCACACTACAGTGTAAATGCTAACTTGTTATCTTTCCTACCACACTGTGAGCTCTCCAAGAAGACTGAGTCCTGTGTCCCTGACGCCCGGTGCAGTGCCTGGCACATAGTAGGTGCTCAAAAAGTTTTTCATTCAATTGACAGTCAAAAGACTGTCTCTTTTGCCATATTTCTAACCCTTCCTCTGTTTTACACTGTAGATCATTTCATGCACATCTATACTTCTTCCCTGAATATAAGCATCTTTAGGACTGGGGAATGTTATATTTACCCTCACATCTCCATCATGTCTAGGACAGCACCCTGCTTATAGTGAGTATTCAGTTTTCTTGTCTCTAAAACATGGATAAAGTGGCAGCGACCCCATAGGGTTGCTATAAAGATTGAGATATGAAAAATGCTTTGTAAACTTCAAAGTGCAATGCAAACGTTGATTTGGATTCTCTGAGAAGAGTTTGGAGGGAACAGCAGGTATAAAGAGAACTCTTTTGGAGTTAGATGCTCTGGGTTCAAATCATACCTTAGGCACGTACTGTGTCAACTTAGATACATTCCTTCAGGGCCTCAGTTTCTGTCTTCTTATATGTCAAACTGGAATAATACTGTCTATTTTGTTGGGTAGTGATGAAGATTAAATGAGATCACATATAAAGTATTCATTGGAAGGACTGATGCTAAAGCTGAAACTGCAATACTTTGGCCACCTCATGCGATGAGTTGACTCACTGGAAAAGACTCTGATGCTAGGAAAGGTTGGGGGCGGGAGGAGAAGGGGACGACAGAGAATGAGATGGCTGGATGGCATCACCGACTCTGTGGACATGAGTTTGAGTGAACTCCGGGAGTTGGTGATGGACAGGGAGGCCTGGCGTGCTGTGATTTATGGGGTCGCGGAGAGTCGGACACGACTGAGCGACTGAACTGAACTGAGCTGAACTGGTTAGGACTCGCTTTTTCACTGCTGAGGACCCAGGTTCAATTCCTGGTTAGGGAACTAAGATCCCATAAGTCACCCAGTGTGGCCAAAGCAACAACAACAATGACGACAGAACCATTCACTGCAGCGCCTGATGCATAGTTGATGCTCAATATGCTCATAACTGGATACGGTTTGATGGTGGGTTACTTGAGTTGAATAAAGCTGAACTTTCCCCAAACCTTTAGCTCCAGCCAACTCTCCAGGCCCCAAGTTGCAACTGTCTGCTGGACATTTTTGGCTCAGTGTCCCACCGGTCCACCAACTCACCATGTCTTCAAGTGAGTTCAACAGCCTCACAACAGGGCAGCCTCCTCCTCTGACCCCCTGCCCCTAGCAAGGTAACTTCTTTCTCTCAGTCACCGAGGCCTGAAACCGGGAGTCATCCTTGACTCATCCTCTCTCTTCTCCCCAGATTCCCAAACCCTGGTTGGTCACCGTAGCCTGTCAACATTTCCTTGGAAACACCTCCCCCCTCCCCTGCTCCTCTGCTTGCTCTGCTGCTGTCATGGGCCCAGTCTGGCTCTCCAGGCTCCCCTGCAGGCTCTGGACAGCACCTTGTTTATAGTCAGTACTCTGTTTTCTTATCTGTAAAACGAGGGTAAAATGGCAGCTACCCCATAAGGTTGCTATAAAGACTGAGATATGCAAAATGCTTTGTAAACCTCAAAGTGCAATGCAAATGTTGGTATTGCGGGGCCAGGCTCCTGACTGGCCACTGTCCTTCAGCCATTGCTCTCTTCCCTCCTGCCCCACTCACCTGCCTCAAACACTGCTTCTCCAGCTTACTCTCCTCCTCAGGAATGGATGATGTCTCCCTATTTCATATTGTATTAAATCTGGACAACTTAGCTGGCCCTTCAAGCCCTACCGCACTAACCCTCCCCTCCCCAGCTGTGGGCTCCAGAGAGACGGAGCTTACAGACAGACTGCCTATGCCCTTGTGGAGTCTCTCTTTCCATCTCTTTGTCGTCACTGCCCCCAGTCGAGGTCTAATGACTTCTCTCGAAGGTGGACTGAACGAGATGATTCACATAAAACACCCAGCACAGTGTCTGGCCCGGAGCCGAACTTCAGCGATTATTAGCTATTATGGATATTGTTGTCAATAGTATACCAGAAAGTCAACGATGCTTGCAGCTGACTAGAAGTGAGGGATGGGGCTCTGAGATAAGGAATTAGAATAGGGGAAGAAGGCAGGGATGGAGCCGAGGGAGAGGAGCCGGGTGGTGGGAGGGTGGCGAAGGCAGACAGGCAGGTTGCTACTCACAGCGCTGTAATTGTTGAAGAGGCCCAGGGTGGGTGCCGGCTCCAGTGGGAAGGGCAGGATCTGCTTGAGGTCCAGTGGGGGCTGCATGATCGGGGGCTGCCGTAGCAGAGGGAGGGGCCCTGCCCGGCTCAAGCTGCCTAAAGGGCAGAGAAAACATTATGTTGGGCAGGAAGATTGACACTTGGGAGCCCCACCCAAGCCTGGCAGTCCCAATCCCCAGCTGGGGCCCCCAACCTCAGAAGTGCGACCGACCCCCATCACACACACTTCCCCCTGCTGACTGGCTCCGGAGCAATGGAGCAAGGTGCCCTGTGGGCCTGGGGGAGGGTGCAGATCTGTGGTTCTTCCCTTGGGGTGATTTTCACTTCCCCCTTCTCCAGCCTCCCTCCGCCAAGAGCTTCAGGCATTTTACAAACCCAGGAAGATCACAGGCCTTATCTGCAGGCCGCCTGACAGACCAGCAGGACTGGGAGTCCCAGACCCCTGGCCACTCCCTTCTTCTGGTTTTGCTGTCCCCCCAGGGAATCCCAAAGGCTTACCCCAGGGAGAACAGTCAGGTGAGTCATTCATCCCACTGCTTAGAGGGGAATATTGAGACCTGGATTTGAAGGAGGGCTGCTGAATCTTTCAGGCTCCCCAAAGTTATGATTTTGCCCCAATTGTAATTCTGAATGAACTGTCGATGTCCGGGGTCAGCAAGTGGCATTTGCTCTGGGAGGCGGGCTGCCTGGGACCATTCTCAGAGCCCCTTCTCCCAACTGGTCTGTCTTCCCCAGGCACCTCTGTTGGTCGCTGCCGGAATGTTTGCCCTGGCTCTGCAGGAGGAACTGTGACTGGCCTCTGGGAGGGGAATGCCTGGGTTTGACCCTAAGGGGAAATGAAAGTCCAGGCCAGCCACGCCACTACCCTTCCTGAAACCTTCTCCTCCCCCAGAGCCATGGGAGGAGCCCTGCCAGGCTCCACGGGGTGGTCCCCAAGGCCTTAAGGACCCCTCTGGGCTTCCGCTGGCCCAGCTCCCTTCTGCAATCTCACTGTCCACCGGTCAGGGAACTCTGGCTGCCCTTCACGGCTCCAGCAACCCCCTGCCAGCACCAGGGGTTCCCAGGAACAAAGGCAAACCCAGGAGGCTGCAAGCTTAGCCCCGTCCTCCCTTGACCTCACTGGGGCAGAGGGTCCCCCCTCACCCGGATCCTTTCCTGCTCCCTTCAGAGAAGGCTCCCTTTCATACCTTCAGTGTCTGGTGCCCTCTGCCCCCAGGCAGTGGCCTGGCCCTGGCCCCCCAGGGGCCTGGGCCTGACAGCGTCCCCTTCCCTTGGTTCTGCCCCCGGCCCCAACCCTTGCCAGCCCCCCCACCAGTCCAGTCAGTAGAACCAGCCAATCAGAGTCCTGGAAAAGTGGGGCAGAGGGGAGGGCGGGGGAGCAGGGATTAGGGGAATCAGAGGCAAGAGGGAGGGGGTGGGGAGGGCTCAGGCACAGCTGGGGGCAGGGAGCTGGTCCAGGAAGGTTGGAGGGGTCTGCCTTTTTCACCCACTGCTATGACTGTGTGGCCAAGGGGCCTGTGGCTGAGAGGGGTCAAGGCTGCTGGGAGCTCGGGCGGCAGACAACTAAGGGCTGAAGGAGAAGGGTGGGATGCTTAGCCTTGGCCTTTGGGCAGCTGGGGGTCTGTAAGTCATGTCCATTCCCTCTTCACTTTGAGGTTGAGAGGGGGTAGGGGGGCAGGAGAGAGACAGACAGACAGGCAGACAAAAGTGAGTGGGAGAACGGGAAAGACTGACAGAAGCAGGAACAGGTGACTGAGAAAAGGGACACGGACTCTGAGAGCGAGGAGGATAGGGGGCACTGGAGAGGTGAAGAGAGTAGAATGAGGGAGAAACGGAGCACCGCAGAGCGGCTGGACACAGCTAGGGCCAAGGGCAGGCAGACCAGAAAGCAGAGAGCGAGAGAGGAGACGGAGGGGCAGACGGGCTGGTGGCGCAGGGCGCCAGCTCCCCTTCCCCTCTGTTCCCCCCGGGGCTTCTCCCTTCTGTGCCCACCCCCTCCTGCCTGGCACACAAGGCCAGGGCAGCCTTAACGAGCCCAGGGCGGCATCAGGAATGGTGAGAGAAACCTGAGCGCTCCCAGAGTCCCCGGCACCCAGCACCCACCCCGAGCAGCTGGTTCGGGGCTGGCACTTGCCCCTGCCCCAGAGAGGGCAGCAGCTCAGCTCCCTGACCCTTTCCCTGGCTCAGGACTCTCCAGGTCCCCGCCCCTCAAACACCCATCTCAGAGGAGAGAGGTGAGTTCCGCAAAAGGCAACAGAAAAACAAATACATCCAGGCGTTCTGAGTATTAGCACATTTCATCTCTGAGGGAACCGTTCTATGCGGTAGCTAATACTAGGTTTTAACCATTTGACATATGAAGAAGCTGAGGCTCGGAAGAGTTACAAAGACTTGGTTGATGTTCCATAGCCTGTAAGTATCAGGGCTGAGATTGCAGTGAAGATCTGTCACCCTCTGTAGCAAATTCTTCCTCTGCTACATAACCCCGAAGTGCTCCAGTCTAACTCTGAATCCAGCAAAGATATGAGCAAGGCTTCCATCTTGTCCAAGGAGAGGAAACGGAGAACAAGTTCCATGCACCTCCTGGGGCTGGAGGAAAAGAGGTAGCCACCGCTTGGTTTCCTCTGGCCAGCATCTCATCTTTTCCACCGACATGAGCCCAAGGGTGGGGGGAGGGAAAGGGAAGTGGGAGGAAGGAACAAAGGATGGAATGAAGTAAGGAAACAAAATGGGCGGCTAGAGATTCATGTGTCTCCTTCCCAGAGACCTGGGCCCACTCCACTGAGATCTGGGGTGGAGGCGGGGCAGACGGCAGCTTATGGACCCAGTGAGCAGAAACAGGGCCCTCGGTCTGGTAGCCCAAGCCTGTCCTTTCCTCTCCTTCTTGGGAATAATAACTTTATTAATAACTTGCCACTTTCTGAGGGTCCTCTGTATGCCAGGTACTGTATATACACGCCCCCCTGTGGATGGCTCCACTGCTCACTAGCTGGGTGACTAGCTTGTTTCCCGAACTCTCTCTGTCTCACTTCTCTATCAAAAGAGAGCAATGGTATCTTGAGTTGTGGAACTGTTGAAAAGATAGAACAAATCCACGTACAGTGCTGGCCTGCCACAAAGAAAGGTCAACGAATGTTTGCTAAATAAACAAATCCTCATCTTGTAGATGACGGCCATCAGATCAGAGAGGGGGAGTTACTTGACCAAGGTCACACGGCTAGTGAGGCATTTGAATCTGGCTGGCTGGCTCCAGACAGGGTCTTTCAGGCACCACACTTTACTAGGGGTGGAAGAGGGAAAGGCAGGAATATAAAGAGGGCTTCGCAGGAGGAAATGAAGCAGGAAATCCAGGGCTCCTGATGGCTGGTTAGGTGAGGGCTTCAGGGGGGTTTGGAGGAGGAGGAGGTGGACAGCACATTGGAGTGTGAGTGTGTGCGCTAGTGCACAGGCCTGGGGCGTGCACACCATGTCAGGCAGGGCAGGGAGGAGCTGGGGCCTGGCTGGGACAGGCCAATCTCCAGAGGGAAACTCATTAGAGTAATTACCTCCCGCAGATACAGCCCCACCCAACTCTGCTGGGAGAAGCCGAATGCTTCATTAAAGACTGTTCCCAACCACTTTAGGGGGTGAGGTCTCAGTCCCTTGGACGCACATCCATCTGTCCATTTCTGCGCCCTACCTAGCCCTAGGCACTTTGACCTTGTTCAGGTTTCCCCTCCAGCACCAAGCCACAACCAAGCCAGGTCTGACTCCTCCCATCCCACTCAGGGCTGGTCTTTTCCTTCCTCTCTTCCCCAGAAACTCTGACCAGGTGGGAGTCCCAGCCCTGGACTCTCTTAGGTGGGCCTGGGGCCTGAAGCTCCTGTGGCGAAGAATGGGAGTGTCTGACATGAGCTGGCTGTGGGAGTGGCAGCGTCTGGTAGGAACACCATCCAGGAAGGGTGCTAGGGTAGGGTAGGGCTGCAGGTTAGTGTTGGTCTGGAGATTAGACTGGGCTGAGATTCAAATCAGAGAGAGGATTTGGGGTTAGGGTGGCAATTGTGTTAGGGCCTGTGGTCATGAAAAACAAGGGATCAACACCATGTCAAAGTGGGAATTATGCTATGGGGCCAAAGGAGAAATGAGATTGGCGTCTGGACTTGAATCTCATCTCTAATCCATTTTTTTCTCTTTAGGCGTTTGGTCTCTTCTAAACCCCAGACATTTTTAAAACTGGGGGTTGGGGGGTTGGGGGGAGAGCCTGGAACCCCTGGATCTTGCTTTCTTGACCAGCTCTCAGGTATCTGTCTGCTGCTTCAGTTTCCCCCGTCTTGGCAGGAGGCAGGCTGAGTGCTGGGAAGGCTTTGAAGTCAGAGATGAAAGCAACAAGGGGATGATTATGAACAACTACTCAAAACATCATCCCTAATAACCCTGGGGTGGATGTGGGCGGGGGCAGGGCCTAAAGGGAGGAGGTGGCCAGGAAAGGAAGACCCCTGGAAAATTTTCCCCAACCTGACTGGAAAGGCCTCCTTCAATGCCCCCAACCCCCACAACACCACACTAAGGGCCCAGTTGCAGAGGGGCGTCAGAAAAGCTCAGAATAAGGAACCTGAGCCCAGAATCACCACCTTAAACCTGGGCCCACAGTTTAGTTATTGAGCAGGCAGGCTGGGCCTTGCCTGCTGGGCAGGACACCCACACACAGCTTCAGTGGACCTCAGCATTTAGAACCTGAAAGTCTTAGAATGGGCCTCAGGCCCAGCTGGCAGCTTCCTCCCTCTTTCTTTCCTTGTCTAAGAGAGCTAAGGTGTGTGGCCCACCAGGCTTCCCACTGCTCTATGGGCTTGGCACAAGGAGGGAGTTAATTACAGCGTCTGTCCTCAGGGAGATGTGGTAGGGGTCCAACTGGTGGCCCCTGGCATTCCTCCTGTGGTGGGGTCTTGGTCTGGTACTGGCAGAGGTCCTCTCCAGGGCCTACTGACCAGGAGAAGCACAGCTCCACCTGGCCTGTCCCAGACAAGCGTGATGCTGCCTCTGGGGTTCGTGCCCAGGGTGGGGCCAGGGTGTGGGGGATTGCACAGGTTGGAGGAATGTAGAGCCTGTGCTCTGGGGACCTGAGTCCAAGTGTGTTGGTGGGGGTCACACAAGGGTAGGGATTGTCTAGATGGGAGGGGAGTCTCTTCCCTGCTAGAGATCCTCTTGGGAAGGAAGGCAAGCAACCAGTCATTCGTGCCTCTGTTGGGCTCATTCATTTAATGGATTTGATGGAGTGCCAGGTGGAGGGAGGGGTGAGAGTGAGGAGATACAGGAGGGGCAGAGAAAGATGGAAGGAGGGCAGGAGGGGAGAGAGACCCCTAGTGGGAGTCAACAGGGGTCAGGCCAGAGAAGAAAAGCGCAAGAGCCAAGGAGGCACCAGCAGAGGGCTGAGGCGGGAGCCAGGCAAGCCCTGGAGCGCCAGCATGGAGCCAGGCCGCTGGGGGCAGGGAGCCCACAGGTGCCTGACCTGGTGGGCAGTCTCCCATCACAAACAGGGCCCAGGAACCGGCCTAGCCAGGGCAGAGGTCAGAGGACAGAGCACAGAAGGCAGACTATTGTGGAGACAGGGGCCTGGAGCCGGGATCTTGAGAGCCCTCTCCTCCCCCACTCGGGGCTCCCTTCCCAAGTAGGTCATGAGGCTGGGGTGGCTGTGGTTGAAGGGATGGCGGCGCCCCGCGGGAGCCTCCCTCCCCCATCCTGATGCTCTCCGTTGCCCCTTCCTCTGAAGGTGCCCCTCGGCCCAAGGCAGGGGTGGGGGTGGGGTGGGGGAGGAAGGAAGAAGGAAGCCGGGAAGGAAGGGCCCGGGCCGCCAGAGCTGGGAGAGAGAGGGGCAGGTCCCGGCGTGTTGGGGCAGGATCCTGCGGAGGCAGGATCCGAGCCGCAGGGGCCCTGGGATGGACAGTTTCCACCCCTGCTTCTCCCCAGACCCCGTATCTTCAGCCCTCAGGTTCCCACCGCCCACCACACACACCTCGAAGCTACACCCACCATCTGCTCCCCCCGCCCGCCCCCCCACTTCCTCCTTTCCCGCTTATCCTGGGCCCAGAAGGGGGTCGGAGTGTTTGAGCTGAGGGTGGGGGAAGGCGCTGGGGGTGAGCGGGGGTGCGGGTCAGAACCTTTCGCTCAACTCCACCAGGCCAAGGCCAGCCCCCTCCCCCAGCCGCTCGTAGACAGTCATATAATATTCATGAGGCTCATGAATACGCAATGTGCTCATCGTGGGGCTGGGGTCTCACTCGGCTCTGCCTCCCCCTTTACCGCTCCCAGGATTACCGGGAGAAGCAGCGGTAGTTTGGGGAAGGAGGGGGCCCCAGATGTGGAGCCAGATGAAGGGGGAGGGGGGAACCGGTCCCTGACGGGCGGCTGCAGTCACCGCGGTGCGGGAGGTTGGGGGGTGACCTACTGAGAGGGACCCAGGAGCCTGGAGCCGCAGAGCCCACTCACCGAGGATCATGCTGGGGACCCAGGCGCCCGGGGGTTCCGCGTCGCTCTGTCCCGGGGGCCGTTCTGGCCGGGCTGGGGGTACGGGGGGTGGAGTCGGGGGAGGAGCAGAGGCCGGCCGGGGCGGAGCGGGGGCGGAGCCCGCAGCAGGTGAAGACGGGAGGAGGGGGGACCCGGGCACCCAGGGCTCCAGGAAGGGGCGTCCCGGCGGCTCCTCGCCCTCTCCCGCTTTTTCTTCTACTTGCCGCCCCAAGTCTTCTGGATTTACGGTGACACTGCAGCCAGGGCTGGGGGAACGAGACATCTAGAGGACGGTGTGTGCTGACACAGGAAGCTGGAAACTAAGATGCCTGGGATCCCGGGAAGGGCTGAGTCTGAGGGCGGGAAGTCTGGCCATGGGTTGATATGGGGTGGGGGTGGGGTGCCTAAATACTGTGGGGAGGGATGGGGCCAGGGTGGATGGGACACCTGAGTCCTCTCCAGAGTGATGGACTGGGCGGAAGCGGAGGGTGGAGGCAGAGAATATTTGGGTCCTTGTTTGTTTCTCTGGCTCTACAGCAGGATGCCTGGGGGCTGGGTCTCAGAGGTGAAATGTGGGTTGAAGATGGATCCTGGGTTGATCTCTGGCTGGGATCTGAATGCCTGGGTCCTAGGGAAGGTCTGAGGGAAGAGACTGCAATCAATGGACCCAAAGAGGTGGAAATAGATGCTTGCAACTGAAATCATTAGGGCAGCCAGAGGTGACATGAGATCCAGAAGTGAGGCTCAACCTTGTAGATATGGCCTGGATTGGTGTGGGGATGTAGATATGGCCTGGATTGGTGTGGGCATTCCCCACTAAGGTGAGCTTGGGCTAAAGAGGCCTAGTGGGGGGTCTTTGATAAGGTGGAGGAAAGGATGGAGGATAGAACAGACTGTTTGTGCTGGGGAGAATGTGGGGGTGGCAGGGCAGAGTACAGGACACTGGATGTATTCTAAGCACCAACAGGATGTATTCTAAGACAGGCAACTAGGACTGCAGCATGAGGCTGGAGTCTGGGAGTCTGCGAGGTGTCTGGAGAAGATGCAGCTGCTGCAGCCTGGACCTGTCGGTACCTGCCCCAGGAGGGAGGGCAGGAGGATTTCCCAGAATGCCAAGCAGCCAGCTTCAGGCCAGCCCCAGCCAGAGGGAAAGTAGGTGTGACTAGGAACCAGAACACTTGGGATTTAGGGAGAGTGGAGGCGGGGAGGAAGAGGTCGGGAGGAGGGTGGGGGGACTGGAGTCTTGGAATAGTCTAGAAAAGAGGAAGGGGACTGGAGAGTGGATTCCTGGGTTCTGCAGGAAATTTAGGACTATATGGCTAATTAAGGTACAGGAAGTTTAAGTTCCTGTTTCTAGGCCTCAGCAGTTTCTTGTCCTCACCCCACTGATCTGGTTTGAAAAAAAATATCTGTTTCTGTACCTGCCCAGATGCTCCAGCTCAAGGGCAAGTGAATTCTGGGGGTCGTAATGCCTTTGTCTTGTTCTGATCCAGGGGCCCAGAGATCTAGAGGGACTGTGGTTTTGTGCCTAAATCTGACCTTGGGGGAGAAGGTAGGGTCTCCTAGCCCATCAGAGTTTGTCCTTGTGGTGGCCCAGATCTGACCTACCACTATGCTGTTCCAGCCTCACATCACCAAGCTTGCTCTTCCCAGTTCTTGTTATCCACCCCCCCACACACACATACACTCCCTCCTTGCCTCTTGCTATTCTTTCTCCTCCTGGGCGGACTCCCGAGAACAAACAAACCAGAGTCAGCATCAGACGTCAGACGTAGTTGATTAGTGATAAAGACCCCTTTGCCCTCAGCTTTGTCCACCCTCCCACTCTGTACCCCCCAGGACCCTGAATTAGAGGGATCTCAGAAGAGGGGTTGCTTAGCTCGCCAAGGGGAGGCAGCTGGCTGGAGGGCGGGGTGACCTTGCAGGCAGCTGGAGGGGGGCAGTGTGGGGGGTGAATTCATTATTGATGAGCCCTGCACCCCGGGCTACTAATGAGCCCAGGCCGGCTGCTCTAATTGATGTCAAGAAACTTGAGACCCCCAGATCAGTTTCCCGCCTGCCAGCTGCCTCTCCTAAGCCCCCTCCCCCTTACGCGCCCCCAGCTGCTCTGTTCCCTTCCCAGGCCTCCTTTCCATCTCCACTGACACAGACAGGGCTAGGACTCAGGCCTTCCCCCTACTCTCTTGTCTCTCTGCATCACTCAAGTCTCAAGGTGAGAGGCAGACATGCTTTGGAGGGGCTGGGAGATTCGGAAGGGGAAACATACCAGAGCCTGAGAATTACAGTTCGGCGACAGAGAGACTGGTGCTCGGTTACATCTGCAGCACTGCTGAGCCCAAGGAATTCCTACCTTGTCTTGTGCCTCCTTGAGAGAGACCTTGTCACTCTCAGAGACTCAAAGGTACAGGCACTAACTACACAGACACACCCATGATACCAGCCCAATACAGCCCACTTCCCCTCCTCATTTCTTCCTCGTCATAAGAAATCTCAGATTTGGCCCCTGGAGTATGGCTGTTGCCATTCCCACCCATCCCCCAAGAAGGCGAGTATGGGATTTCATTCTTGGAGAAGTCTCAGTGTCTTGCTATGCCACAGCTGTCATCCTTGGAAATACTGGGTAGCTCTTTCTTTGCCTCATCAGGTCTTGCTCTCCCTATAGTCCTTAATTTATGGGTTCTGGGAAGAAGTTTCTGAGTTACAGAATTATTAAGAAGATGAAGATTGGAGTGTGGAGCAGGTTTGAACTCCCAGGAGAGATATTTTGAGATCATGCTGGAACTGCGAGGCAGGAGCCTAAGTTAATAAGAAGTGCCTTGTTGATGGGGAAGAGGGTGAGGAGGACCTCATACATAGCCTCCCTTCCCCAAATTCCCATAAATTTGTGAGTGTGCTGCCCTCTGGTGGCTGACCTCAGTCTAGCAGGACATAGACACCTTTGCCTCTAACAATCCTATTTGAATTTCAGCACCCCTCCCCATGCTCTTGCTGGACATTAGTTTAGGATAGGCCTCCAGGAGACATAGGATGCTGAGGGGTTCCCTCACTTTAATTTATCTTCAAAGACCTGAACCGTCTGTCATGTCGGTTAAGAATATGGGCTTTCACAGTCAGGCAAGGCTTAATTAGACTCTGTGACCTTGGGCAAGTTACATAACTTCTCTGGACCTCAATTTCCCCTCATGTAAATGCGGTTAATTGTGCCTGCCTTGCACATTTAATTTGATAGAAATTAAATGAGATAATGTATGTAAACTATTTAACATTCCCTCCACCCATCGGAATACAATGGGTAATGAAAACAAAACACAAATCCAACTGGCTTTCTTCTGATTTAGTTCTGTGGCCTTTTCTCTCAACCGTTTTCATTATTCTAATTTTGGGAAGCCCAAGTGAGTCTTGTGGGCCATCTTCCTCCACCTTCATCTCTGACCTCTCCCTTTCTTAGTATTCTTCCCTAACCCTCAAATCCAAAGAGAAGGAATTCCTCTCCCTGTTCTCCATGAGGTGTTGGGATCAGATCTGGTGGGGCTGGGGGATGGACAGGAGTCAAGCTCTGCTTTCACCCCTTCCATCATCTCTTCCATGTAAGAAAAGGTAACCCCAAAACTAGTTCCACAGTTCCTGGGGTTCATACTCCTGACTCCCAGTGGAAAGAAACTGCAAGAAACATTTCCTATCCACCAAGAGGTCTGGTTCCAGGAATGATCTGGAAAGAGTAGGGAGAAGACAGATTCCAGCTCTGATCAGTGGGGGCACCGGGCCGGGTTTATTGCACTTGCAACAGAGTTTAAATAAGTCCCGGGTGTCCGGAGCTGAGGTGAGGGGAGGGTTGGGTAGGGAGAGGAGGGGCAGCGTCAGTGCAGCTGGCGGGCAGAACCCAAACCCGCAGGCCTGGGACAGCAGGCTCCCCCTTTCTGCGGAGGATTGAGAGGGCCTATGTCCAGCCAGGGTTAAGGTTCCAGATCTGTTATCATCATGGCCCCTTCAGGGTCCTGGGCAATTCCTGACTTCTCCTGAGTCAGAGGTGGATTTGGTCTCCAGACCCAGGTCTGGAGCAGGCTCAAATGTCCTGGATCTGCCTAGTTAGGTTACCAACGTCTGAGTCTGGGTCCCAGATGAACTTCAGGCCCCAGAGGCCGCAGGTTCCATCTGGCCCTGTGAAAGTTCCGGTTCCCCTTGGAGCTGCATCTGGGCCAGCGTGGATCCTGGTGTGGGATCTGTCCTGAGCTGGGCCTGGGGTGCCATCCATGGTTAGTGTTTTTGTTGGCCCACCGGGGTGGGGGCTGTCCAGAGCTGCCATGTCTCGCTCCCCAGGTTCCAGGCTGTTAGCTGGGGGCTTCCTGTGGATCTCTGGCAAGGCCAACGACAGATCTCTGCGGGGTTGGAGCTGGACAGGAAGTCCTGGTGCCACATCTGAGCCGGAGAACTGGGATTGGATCCCCTAGTTCTGGTTCCAAGGTGTTTCCAGGAAATTCTCCAAAATGCAAAGGTGGCAGGGAGGCTGGGGCCTCTGTCCCTGGATCTGAGCTCCCTCATCCATGAGGAGGGCATGTGTAAACGAGGGTCCTTCACAGTGCATGGGGGGAGGGGGTCCCTGGCTCCTCACCTCCCGGCTCTGGCCCTTCAAGTATGTCTCTGGGCTGGGGAGAGGAGCTTCTCCCTGGCCCTCAGCACCTTCAGGAAGCACCTAGCCCCTTCCCTGTCAGTAGACTGACAGTGGGGGACTAGGCCTTCAAGATTGGGAGGAATCAGGCATCGGAGGTGGCTGGAGGCTTGAGCTGAGCTTTTTCCATGGCAGTGCCATACGGGAGGGAGCGTTTGAAGAATCCGAGCTAATGAGAAGAAAGCAGGGAGAATGGAGTCACTTCTCTGCAGGTCTTATCCCAGGAAGGGGTGAAGATGACTTCAGTGCTCCCAATCTCCCCATCTTGCAAAAGTGGCCCAAATTCAGGCTGTGGAGACTACCTCTCCAAGAGGTCTAATAGGCCAGGAGGGCTTAGGCTGGGGTGCTCTGGTGTTGTAAAAATGCCCCCAGTTAAGCCAGGGATGGCAAACAGACTTGAAGTCTCGCTGCCTAGAAGTGGTTGCCTCTTGAGAAGGATTCTGAGGCTATTGCTAGAGTATGACCAATTAGTGATGGCTACCGTGGGTTTCTGGGGGAGGTGACACACACATATGCCACACACTGGCCACTTGTGAGTCACCTTGATTTTTGAAAGTATGGTAAACTTTTCAGTTGAGTCAAGAGAACTCTTTCTAAGCTAGGGGCTGTAGAATGAAAGAAGGTACGGTATAGGGAGTGTCCAGAGGGGATGCATGTGGCTGGAAAACTGGTCTGGAGGCAGATACTAGGGAGTGTGCTGGGTCAAGGGCAGAACCTGGTGAGAGAAGGCCACGTTGAGTAGGATGTGGCTGACCTTGTAGAGGATGTAGATGAGCAGACCGAGGAGCAGGAGGCCAACGAGGATGGCTAAGATAATGATCCAGAGAGGGACTCCGTGGCTGCCTTCTGCCTTGATCCACTGCACAGCCGTGGCCACCTGGGAGCAAGCCAGGAGAGGTCACTGAAAAGCCATTAGTTCTTCCCACCCTACACTTGGCTCCCACTTGCCACTGGACTTAGACCCTCTCTCCCCTCCCATTTTAGGCTAACAGAATTCTGAACTTCAAATTTCTAAAATGTGTGTTATTGTTTCTTTCGGACCTTCACACCTGCTCATTTCCTCTTCCCAGAAAAGACTCCTTTCCTGACCGGTGAGCCTGGTAGATCCCATGGATTCTTCAGGTCTTGCTTAAACATCACTTCTTCCAGACAGCCTTTCCCAATTCTGCAAGTCTGTGTTCAAGTGTCCCTATGATGTGGTCCCACAAACATGCTGACCCTTGTCACATTGTCTTTTCACTGCCCTGTCCATCTTGCTTATCATTGTATTCCCAGGACTTATAGCACAGTGCCTGGCACATAGTAGATACTCAGTCAATGTTTGTTACCATAATCAGGCCAGTCCCCGTCCTCATGCTAGGCCCAGAACTCTGTCTTCTATGGCCCAGCCTGCTGGCCTTAGACTTACCTGCAGCTCCTTTTGGGGAAGCTGCCGAGGCAGGATTTTATAGGGCATCTTCAGGGCTTCATACACGGCCTCACACTGCAGGCTAAATGGCTGGTGCTCCCGCTGTGGGTGGGGGAAAGGTGTTCAGGGTGGCCCCTCTTGGCATTTGGAGGACATAGGACTCCCCAGTTTCTGGTTCTGGTTATAATCTTTCCCTATTTTGAACTCATTCTCTGAATCTCTCTCTACATTCCTTATAAGAGAAAATAAATATGTAGCTAAATAGTTATAACTGAATAGTGGATAATTAGATAACGGCATGTTCAATAGAAAAAAATTTTCTTGAGTCATTAATATGGGCTAAGCACCTAGGACAATGTTTAGCCCATAGTGCGCACTCAACAAATGACTACTGTTTCCTGTTTATACATCTTGCTGGCCTCTCCACGATGGATTCACGCTCCGTCTCCGTCTCTGGTTTTCTGTCCTTATTTGCCGGCTGGTCTCCCTCCAGCCCTCCCCTCCTCTGAATGGGCCAGAAAAGGGAGGCTGTCGGTCCCAGTGTGGCCACTAGGTGTCGCCAAGGACACACAGCCCTGTCCAAACAACGGTGAGGGAGGGGAGCGGGGCTGCCTGGATCCCAGTCACCAAAGCGGGTGGCTAGGGCAGTGGGGAAAGCGGGGGTCAGTCCAGCAGACCTGAAGGTCAGGGGTCAGGACTGAGATGAGGCTCCCTCACCTGTAGGAAGGTCTTGGCCCATACGCGGAAATGCAGTTGCAGACTTCGGCTCTCTTGCCGGTGTAGGGGTCCCAGCTCGCAACGTAGCTTGAAACACTCTGCCTCTGGGCATTTCTGGGAAGAAATAGGAGGCTTGAACAGTGAGTTTTGCCCTTCTGGTGGCTCTGAGGACCCAGAGAGGTACTCAACACTTGGGCCCAGACCTCATTCCCAGGACAACTTACCAGAATCTGAGGCCCTGAGGAGGCAGGGCTCCGACCTGGAACATCCCGTCTTTGCAGCCGGTGGTGCTGGGAAACCTCAGGATCCAACTGGAAGAGGAAAGAGACCATTAGCTGCCTCTCCCACCTCATTACAGCATCTGAGTCAGCCTGCATCTGGGGTCTGCAGCAGCTTTGACCTGGTCTTCCATCCATGCAACTGACCACCTCCTATGGTAAGGCAGCAAACTTGTTGAAATATGGAAACGAGTAAGATTTGGTCCCCGGAGTTTAGGAGGAGGCGATGTGTCAATAAATAATTAGGGCACTGTCTCTGCCTTGAGGCCTTTGCACTGGCTGTTCCCTCTGGAATACTCTTTCTTGAGTCTTCACAAGCAGTTTCATCCTTATCTTTCATACTCAATTCACCTGTTCCCTCCTCAGGAGGTTTTCCCTGATGATTCAACTCAAACAGGCTCCCGGCTCCACCCCACCCCAGCATGTTAGCACTGCACTTCCATCACTTTTCAATGTCTGTTTCTCTCTCTTCTTAATTTTTATTGTTTATCGTGTGCATGCTCAGTCGCTCAGTCATGTCTGACTCTTTGTGACCCCATGGACTGTGGTCCATCAGGCTCCTCTACCTATGGGATTTCCCAGGCAAGAAAACTGGAGTGGGTCGCCATTTCCTACCCCAGGGGATCTTCCCGATCCAGGGATAGAACTCTCATCTCTTGCATCTCCTGCATTGACAGGAAGATTCTTTACCACCGTACCACCTGGGAAGCCTTATTGTTTATTACCCTCCTCTAACTCCATGAGAGTAGGGACCTTGTGAATTTTGGTTACTGTGATATTTCCTGAGCCGGTAACATGGTTCTGTACAGTCATTCATTTAATTTAAATGTTGTCTATGAATAAAATGAACTTTAAAACAGACACTGGAGTCTAGGGGAGTGGGTCTGAAGAAGGCTTTCCAGAGGGGGTGATGCTGAGCTGGGCCCTGGGAGTATGCCAGGGCATGGAGTCAGGGAAGGATACTTCAGGCAGAAGGACAGAAGTGCAGTGCTTAAAACAATCTTTTCCCCTCCCAGGGCCTCAAGGCATCTGTGGGACTTCTGACTGCCTTCCAGTGGTCTAAGTCCTAGCTCCAGGCACATCCTCATTAGCTCTTACAGGTCCCTGCGACCTTCCACAGCTACCCTCGACTTGGTGCTCCCCACCTCCCGGCCAGTCCCCAGGCCCCTCACCTCCAGGCCCTCTGGGTTGGGGGGGTGACTGGTGGTGCAGTTGTTGAGTCCTGTGACCCTGGTCACGTAGAGGAGCTGCTGGCCATCCAGAGCATGGGGACAGCTGAGTTCCAACACGCCCTGGCTAATGGAGCTGGGGCCTAGGTTGATGAGCTGAGGAGAGGAAGGCACAGGCATCGTGGGAAGGGAGGGAGTGATTCTGCCCTGTTGAGACCCGGGTCCCAGTGGCCCACTCTTCCCTGCTCTAAGTCTCAGGAGTGAGGCAGGAAATCAACGGGCAGAGAAGAAATCCTTTCCAGCCAACTCTCCTGGAAGTGGCTCCATCCTCCCCTTCTAAGTCACTCAGCTGGCCAGTCTCTCACTGATCCCGTTCAGGCCTTTACCTCTCCCTTCCCCCTCTTCCCCTCAGGCTGACCCCAGCCATCTGTCACTCATACTAGCTCCCCTTCCCTGTCATTCATTCTAGCCCCGCCCTCCATTCCCAGCAGCCCGCTCACCTCATAGACATGGTGGACAGCAGGGCCCACATCACCCTCCTCCTGCGGCTGGTCTTGGGGATGCCAGTCGCTCACCGGAAATAGCACTGCTTCAGGCTTGGAGACACTGCAGAGGAGGGTGATTTAGAGGACAGTGGAAGGGACCCCATTTCATATGCCTCATTTGCCAGAAGTCCATCTCCCCTCCCAGAGATGCCCCATTTTGCCCCCACTGACCCGTTAAGAGAGACCTGGGCCTGAGCCTCCACGGAGAGCCGGAAGGAAACCACATCACTTTGTGAGTTGTTGAGATTCTTGCTGTGGGACGGAGGAGAGACTGATGGTACTAGAGCCCAGCCAGAATGTCACCTGCACGACTTCACCCCTGCCCTGCCCCGTCCCTACCTGAGGATCTGGAAGTCAAACTGGATGGTTTTCTTCGTGTCCCTGAGGTGAGGGACTGTGAACCGAAGGCCACCCCAGAGCTGCAGGACAGGGAGGACGGACAAGTGGGCTGTTAGAAGGGGCATCTGCCAAACACTGACTGCAGCCCTCCTTCCCTTCCCTCCAGCTCAGAGCAGGGTGAGATGGTCCCAGACTTACATTGGCCCCGGCCTTCATGGGGTTGCCCAGGTCACACACCAGCAGACGGCTCTGGTTCACAGCAAAGTAGTCACAGCTCAGGCTGGAGAAGTTCTGGAGGTGGGGTGGGTGCAGGTAAGGCTTCGGTGTCCCTCTGGCAGGGTCTCCTCCCAAGCCCCTCCTGTGGGTCCTCACTCACCCCTGGGTGTCTGACGAGTCCCGAGTACTCAGCCTCTGGAGGGGCTGTGACCCAAAGCTCTGCCTCGTAGGCACCACCCTCACCCACGTTCTGGGCGTGGAAAGTGAGGTTCAGAGAATTCTTGTCACCCAGGTATACGTGATTCTGCTCCCTGGAAGGGACACACAGGGGTCAAGGACACTGGAGAATTAATCCCCGAGCCAGACAATGGGCCATAACGATAATAATACAATAATAGTAGACACTGTTCACTGACTTCCAGCCTTATGGCAGGCACTTGGCTAGATGCTTTATGTAGATTATTTCATTTAATCCTTCCAAAAAGCTAGAGAAATAGATGCTGTTATTCCCACTACACAAAGAAGTTGCATAATTTCCCAAGGTCACAGCTGATATGCTCCTCTTCTCCTTTTCCATGTGCCAGGTGCTTCCAAGCTCCATGTGTCCTGCTAGGCGACTTCAGCATCTGGAACCCCCCGGCCTGACGTCAGCCTTCACTCACCCAAATACTTCCAGCTGTAGGTCTGGCACACAGATATTGTCTTCTCCACAGTCCAGCAAGATCTGAGCCTGGGGAGCGGGGCAGCCTTGAGAGGGGGAGTTGCGACTGCCTCCCAAGCTGTCGGCTCCCCGCTCCAGGGCCCCATCCCCGGGGGCCCAGGCCCCTCTCCTCCCAGCCCATCTCCCCACCCTGCCCTCACCTTGTCCTCTATGCGGCTCTTGCTCTGGTAGTGGAGGACTGGCCGGAGGCCGTGGCTGTCCACTGGGGCTTGAGGGTCCAGGGAGAAATTGAGGGCGATGTGAATCGGGGAGAGTTTATCTCGAAACTCTGACTCGTTCTGGGGCGGGGTGGGGGGTCACAGAGTCAGGGGACGCAGGGGACTTGGCAGCCCTGCTCCTCATCCTTTCACATCTCCCTTTGTCCATGCGAGACCCTCAAGAATTTAGGTGTCCAAACGACCATGCTCATTGCTTCTGAGGCAGCCTGGTTCCCAGCTCCTCGGACAGAAAGGCACCCTTCCCCAGCCTCCCAAAGTTCCAGGACCTTCATTGGAATCTCCTAGTCCTCTTCCCTTCAGGAGGGGTCCCCAGTTCTTTGTGGCCACCCTCCCCAAGCCAGTTCATGCCCCGCCCTCCTGTCCCTACCCTGAGGTAGATCTTCATCTCTCTGCAGTCCTCCCGGGCCCCGTTCTGGATGAGCAGGGTCTGGGTCAGGGTGGCCTGTCGGGAGGCCAGGAACAGTGCCCGCCGCACCCCGCCCTTCTGCTTCTGCCAGTCCAACTGGAGCTCCACCGTGAAGCCTGTGGCCACGCATGTACGTTAAGGAGCATCTTCCCCTCCCTCCTAATTTATCCAGAGAGAAAAGAGGTCCCCAAGTCCCCAGCCCCTCCACCCCTGCCCCAGTTCCTGAAAGGCAGTCTCCCTCACCGATGGAGTCAGGAACATGTTTTCCAGAAGCATTGAGGCAGAAGCTGAGGTTGATGCTAGAGGACCAAAAGGAAAGCTGGTGTATTCACCTGGAACAGGCATCGTATTCTCTGCCTGCCTCCCAGACAGACACAGATGAGGTACCCCCAGACTCCATCCTGCAATCTCCCGCCCCCACCCCCCCACTCACCAAGTCACTGGGTTTCCCTCCAAGCTGCAGCTGTGCTCCTCTGGGTTGAACATGGCGGGAAAGATGGTGAGGGAGGCACTGGCAGACACGATGGGACGACCCCTGCCAAGAGTGAACATGGGGGTCAAAGAACTAAGGCTCCTCAGGAAGCTGGGCACAGGAAGCCGATGGCCAAGCCACAGGATCCCAGTTTGTACACTTTCCCAAACTCAGCCCTATTGAGAAATCCCCCAGTTCCCGTGTCTCCCAGGCTGCCCCCTGCCCGAGTTCATACCTGTATACCACAGCCTTGTCTACACCAAAGGACCCCACAATCAGATCTGCAAGAAATGAAAACAAACTACCCCTTACAGCAGGCCCCCAAACAGAATTCTTCCCAACCCCTTCTAGCTGCATTGTTCAAGGAGACTGAAGTGAGGGGGCATCGCCATCTGGTGGCACCATCCTCGAACTGCACCCAGGAGCTTAGGCAACTACGTTAGAGAGGCTAGGGGGTCTATGACCAGGGAATTCTCAGGTGAAAGGGGCCTCGGGCACCACTCACCAGGGTATCCATTGCCATCTAGGTCTCGGCCTCCTCGAAGGGCAGAGCCAAAGAAGTCCGGCGTGTGGCCAGCTGCCCACAGGGGCAGCAGAACCTGGGAAGGCTTAGACGCCAGACCCCTTGGGCCCCCAGGGAATATAAACACCACTCCCTGCCGGTTCTCCCCACCAAAGGCAGCCCCAACGGCTACATCTGCAAAACACACAACACACACCAGTCAGCAGGCCAGGAGTCCAAATCTCTACCACCAGACCCCAGGACCCAGGATCCTATTCTTCCCATCTGTCATTCCCAGTATGCTAAACTCTTCAAGCCTCAAGATCTAGACGTTGGGATTAACATCCTCCAGGAGACGCTGGGAGGTCTTGGTTATCTTATCTGACAGTCACCTCTCCCCAGATCCCTTCTGACTCAGGCCCCTGGCTCCTCCTCAGCCACTCGAGCCCACGGTGCTCACCATTGTAGCCATCCTGGTCTAGGTCCCCCAGCGGGGTCAGGGAGCTGCCGAACCGGCCAAACTCATCCTGACCAGTGAGGGTCAGGCTGGGCGTGGGCTCCATGCCAGCCAGGCGCTGCAGGTAGATGTAGACCCTGCCCACCTCCTGCGGCCGCCCGTCGGCTGTCCGCTCCATGAGCAGGGGCGCCCCTACCAGCAAGTCGTCCAGCCTGAGGATGGGGGAAACACCGGCATCCTGAGACCCTGCCCTTCCCCGTCCCCTCCTCAGTCCCAGTGCCAGCAAAGCCCAGGTATCCTGGATTCCCGGCTCTTTCCCACCCAAGGGAGAGACCTGAGATCTGGCCTTTGGCGCTCAGCGCTCTCCCTGCCCCTGGGCCGGGGGTATGCAGGCAGGAGGAGAATCCAGGGAGGAACTCTCCTTGCATCTTTCTGTCCCTCACCCCTGGGGAGGGCACCACTGTGCCTTCTCCACTGCTTACCCATCCCCGTTGATGTCTGTGGCAGCCACTGCGTAGCCAAAGTAGGAGGCCATCTGGCGGGGGGACAGAGCAGCAGCAGCGGGTCAGTACCAGGGAGTCAATCAACAAGGGCTGCGGGGGGAAGTCAGGGACTCCAGGGAGCCTGAGAAGTTGGGCCGAGCTTACTGACCCCTCAGGGCCAGGGCTTGGTTGGCATAGTGCTAAGCTGGGTTGGAGAGGGAGAGTCCTCACCTGTTCCCCTGAAAAGTTGTAGAGGGACCGGATGTCTGAGCCATTAAGGATGGTGACCTGGGGATGAGGAGATACACCCATTGGTCCCAGACTCAGAAGGATGGAGGACAAATGGGTGCAGGATACCCGGGGCAGTCATTCCTTGGAGACACAGACCACTTGTCTGTCCCATAATTCCCTTTGTTTTGCCTTTGCCATGGTCTTATCTCTATACTGGCAGCTCCATCTCAGGTGGACGTCATTATCTTCCTCCACGTCACCTATCAACCACTGCTGACAGATTCCAGACTTATCTGTCTGTTGTGCATCTGGTCTGTCTACTAGAATGTGAGATCAGTGAAGGCAAGAGCTGTTTTGTTCTTTGCTTTCTCCCCAGAGCTTAAAGTCATGCTTGGTGAGAGCTGACACTCACTAATTATCAGCTGAATGACTGCCCTCCCAAACCACACACGCTCATGTCTCCCCATGTCGCATCTCAGTGATGGGCTCTACTGGTCTCTTGACTCCTCGTTCTCTTCCCCAGTCTTGCTGCTGTTCCTCTGGTGTGAGTCCTCCCCAAGGAATGCTGGAGAAAGCCCTGGTCTCCCCTTGACTTGGACATGCCCTTCCCCATGGCACCCAGACTGATCATCCTAGAGCTGGTCCAGGAGGGACACTGCTGGCTTGAAAATTCACAGTGGTTCCCCGCAGCCATGGGCCAGCCTCAGCTTACTGGTTGGTCCTCTGAGGCCCTGGAGAACCTGGACCCAACCTATCTCTTTTTGCCCAGCCTCTCTTTTCTTCGTTTATTTGGCTGCACTGGGTCTTCGTTGTGGCATAAGGGATCTAGTTCCCTTATGTTCCGGGATTGAACCCAGACCCCTTGCCCTGGAAGTATGGATTCCTAACCACTGGAGCACCAAGGAATCCCCCAATCTCTCTTTAGTCTCTCCACTGTCAATCAGCCCATGCTGAACTGGCCTGCATTGCTTCCCTTTTCTTCCAAGCCTTTCTCATGCTCCTGTCTAGGATGCTCTCTTTCGTCATCTCTGGTCTTTCACAGAACCTTTTCTGATCCACCCCCACCCTAGAAAGGAGGTTATTGCTGCTAAGTCACTTCAGTCGTGTCCGACTCTGTGCGACCCCACAGACGGAAGCCCACCAGGCTCTCCCGTCCCTGGGATTCTCCAGGCAAGAACACTGGAGTGGGTTGCCATTTCCTTCTCCAATGTGTGAAAGTGAAAAGTGAAAGTTAAGTTGCTCAGTCGTGTCTGACCCTTAGCGACCCCACAGACTGCAGCTACCAGGTTCCTCCATCCATGGGATTTTCTAGGCAAGAGAACTGGAGTGGCTTGCCATTGCCTTCTCCAAGGAGGTTATTACTCCCCCTAAACTGCTGTACCATCTTAACCACTTTTCTGAAATTTAGTGCAGAAAGAATGCTGACTTTGGAATAAGACAGGTCTGGTTTTAAATCTCTATCCAGCCACTTACTAACTGGGTGATCTTAAACAACTTACTTGGTCTCTTTGAGTCTCAGCTTGCTCATGTGTAAAATGTGACTGGTAATATCTCCCCCGATAAGCTTGTTGGGAAGAATAGAAATCATGAGTGGACAGCGCCCGAAGCACTGAGGGGCTTATGCATAGGAGCTGCACACTAGATTACCATCATATGTATGTCTTATCTTACATACTTGATTAGAAGCCGGACAAGATGGGGGGTGATGTCTTATTCATCTTTTTATCTCATACCTTGCCCTAATAAATGTTGGTAATTGAATGGACTCCTATGGCATTCTTATCTATACCCTTTTTAAAGCACTCGCCATGGTCTAATAATAACAACTACAGTTGTACCCTGCCTAAGAGTTCACTAAGTACTTTCACGTGCCTTATCTCACTTCATCCTTACAAGAGCCTTGTGAGGTCAGAACTATTATTATCCCATTATTTAGAGAAGAGTGAGGCTCAGAGAGGTTAAGCAGACTCAAGATTTTTACGGAATGAAGTGGGATAGGAATAAATCAGATTCATCCAGAGTAAGTGCCAGAACTTGAACCCTGGTCTGACCCAAGAGCCTGTGTTCTGATCCACTTTTTGAACCCTCCCAAATCACCATGCATGGTTCTTTGTGATTAAGCAGGGGAGAGGGGTGAGGGGAGGGAGGGTCAGGCTGGGCCTTACATAGCCGTAGGTGAGGTTCCCTTTGGGCACACCAGCAACGAAGTCTGGAAAGGGAAGAGAAGGTTGCAGGCTAAGGGCAGGGGAAGGGGAGTCGACAAAAATGTCTCAGTCCTTGGGGCTCGAGATCTGGGGTCTCCACATGCCCCCTCCCTTGGCCCCAGCCTGGGGACACACTCACCTTCTCTATCATCACCACTGAATTCACCCACAGCCACAGAGTATCCTGGGGGACAGGTGGATGGATATTAGGTTTCTTGCTTTGGGGCCCCCTCTGTCCTGGCCCATCCTCAATCCCTTCCTCACCCCTACTGAGCCTTCACAGTCAGCCCGCACATGACACATGAGGTGGGGGGCTGGGGACGCCAGGGTAGGAGAAGGGAGGCGAGGGGTGAGTGAGGACACGGGCCCCCCGAGGTTCTCCCCTGCAGCTCCCACACCATTTGCTCACTTACCCAAGTAACTGTCATCGTAGATGGAACTGGCCTGGCGAGTCTGCAGCTGCCCCCGAACTGGATTGATCAGGTACCCGGGATAATAGGATTCTGCAATCTGCTCCTGGGTGGCGGACAGGATCTGGCCTGGAGAAGGGGATAAGGAGGGGATGGCCGGAGGAGGAGGTGGCAGGGAGTGGGGCCCTGGGGGCTGACTGGGGAGATATTCAGGAGTCTGGTTCAAGGAGGGGAAGCTTTTGGAGGGTGGAGGGAAAGGACAGATAAGTCTCAGAGGATAGGAAGAGGAGTGTCGGGACAGGGGCAGAGGAAGGAAGGATGGTGATCTTGGGCTGGGAGAGGGATGAGAGGCCGGGTGCGGGAGAGGGACGCAGGGACAGTGGGGGAAGGACTCACCTTGCCAGAAATAGCTCCCTGGCCCACCGAGGACCACACGCCCAGTCTGCGCAGGGGAAGAAGGCGAGTCTGTGTCTGGTCCTGATTCCCCTGCGTCCACCACCCACAGCCAGGCTCCTCCCAGACCCCTCTCACCTTGGTGAGCTCGGCACTGAAGCCCCCTTGGCAGTAACCCTGTCCTGCTTCTTGGCTGAAATCTGCAGGAGGAGAAGGTGGTGGGAAGACGTTCTGCACAGACGGGTCAGACAGGAAAAAGCGGAGAGTCTGGGGAAGGCAGGGGGAGGGGTGGCCCTAGGAAGGACCTTCCTGGGCCGACAGTGGGCTATCGAGGCTGTTAGGGGGTAGGGGACTGTGGGGACTCAGACAAGGCAGATGCAGGACTCACGCCACCCCTGCCCTACCTGAGCGGCAGGGTGCATACTCCAGAATCCGGGTGAAGTTGTCTGTGGAGAGGTAGCACGTGCCCACGGGATCACTCTGCGGCTCCTTCTCGGTGCGCCAGCTGTAGAGGGGGGCGCAGGCCTGGGAGGGCCCAGGAGGAGAAGGCGCCAGGTTTATCCAACAGGGCCTCTCTTCCCTCCCTCCTCACTATGCTGTTATCCCCAGCCACCACCCCTCCTGCCCATCGCGGCAATCAGCCTGCTGGGCCCTCACCAAGATGGAGGAGCCATGCGCTCGCACTGTGGCTCCAAACCACTGCAGGGACTTGTACTCCACAGGCTCCTCTCTCTCTGGGCTGGACGTTGAGGACTCCAAGATCCGAGAGCCTGGGGGAAGTGAGAAAGTGGGGTCATGCCAGCTGTAGGCAGCCGAGCCTTAGAGCAGCCCCTGCCCTCAGCCTGGGGGTACCTCAGCACTTGCAAGCCCTGAGCCCATGACTCATGGGAGGGGAAGTGAGGAAGGGTCTTTACGATCTGCTTGTCGTGGCCTGACTCACCTGCTGCTGCACGTGTGCACATATGCATGCGTGCACACACACAGAACCCGGGGTTTCTAGAGCTGCAGTCCCCTGATGTGCTTGCCTCCTCACCCAGCTGGGACAAGGATGCTTGTGACAAGGTGGGAACGAATGGCTATTTCCTGAGAGGGCAACCCTCTGGGTGCACTTCTGTCTACACCTGGGCTTATGCCTCAGCACCTGTTCTATGTCCTTGACCTTTTTTCTTACAGCTCTGGATCTCTGCCCTATGTCTGTCTGTGTGTGCATCTGTCTGTCTGTCTGTCTCTATCCTTCCAAGCCCTCTCTGCCTTTCTTAAGACAGCCTTTCTTATTCCCTTGCTTCTCACCTGTCTTTCAGATTAAAAGAATAATAATAATCAGGGACTTCCCTGGTGACTCAGTGGTGAAGAATCCACTTTACAATGCAGGGGACATAGGTTCCATCCTGGGTCAGGGAACTAAGATCTCACACACTTCAGAGCAACTAAGCCTGTGCACCACAACTAGAGTGTCCGCGTACCTTGATGAAAGATCTACCCGAATGCCACAACCAAGACTGGATGCAGCCACATAAATAAATATACACTTAAAAAAAAATCAATTGGTTTTGTGCTCTTACACCACCCCTCCCTCACTGTCTCTGCCTTCTGATGCTCCGTTTTGTCCCCTCACCCCAGCTGACCTATGGAGCCAGACTGCTCAAGTTCATGTCCACGCTCCACCTTTTACTAGCTATGTGACCTTAGACAAGTTACTTAACCCATTTCCTATAAAATGGGGATAATAATACCTCATGCCCTCATTCAAAGGATGAAGTGCATTAATATGTGTAAAGTGCCGACAACAGTGCCCAGCGCATAGCAAGTGCTCTTGAAGTGTTAGCTGTTATTACTATTTCTCAGCCTGTCTCCCTTGGTCCATCTCTGCATCTACTTGGGACCTTAAGCTCCTTGAGGTCGGTGGCTTAATCATGTTTCAATCCCCCGCAGCACACAGCACAGAGCCTGGCACGCATTATCACTTAGTCAGTGCTTAGTTAAAAGAACGGAATAGGTTCTGTGACTCTCCCGGTCTTTGTCTGGGTTACTGCCCCGGCCTCCCAGAGTGTGGGTGATTCAGGGAAAATGAGAGCCACATGTTTCTGAATCATGCCCGCCCTCCTTGGGCTGGGCTGGGCTGGACTGGGAACGTGGTGTGAGTGCCACGGGGAGCCGCTGCACCGCTGCTGCGCTGAGCTGGAGTCCCAGAGCCGGGGAGCACGTGGCCCTGGAACTGGTTAGGCTCCGCCCCGCACTCCAGATCCCGCCCGGGCCCCGCCCCCCAGCCTCAGTCCCACCCTTTAGTCCCTCCCCGACCTGCGAAGCGGGTTACCTTTGCTGTCAAATTCAATGGGGGTGCACTGTGCCGGGCTGGCGCCCCAGGGACAGAGGTAGACGGCACCGCCCTGCAGCACTCCCGGCTGGCTGGTGTTAGCCTTGGGCGCCCCCACCAGCACGCTGACCCTGCGGAGGGGAAAGGAGAGGCATTTCAGGGGGGCTCCTAACTATTCTACAGTCTCCCCAGGCGGGGAGGGGCTGGCTGGGGATGGGATAGATGCCCCCCGAGTTGTATTTATATCTCAGAAGATGCCACAGATGCCAGAGGCACAGGCTGGAGTCAGGCGGTCCCCATGTGCCGCTGTCACTAACACAGCCCCTCCCCCCCTCCCCCCACCCTCTCCTTTCCTACCTTCCCCTGTCATTAGAAGGAGGAACCAGAGTCAATTCTGGGAAGGGGTTGGGGCCAGAGGGCCTGGACCCCAACTTCCCCATCTCCCCTATGGACCTGCGAAGACTGGAGGTGCAGCCCCTGGAACCCCAGAGTCCTTTTACCTACCCTCTGCTCCCAAGCCAAAGCCCTTCTCTGGGCAAGACCCAGGCGTCCGGCTGCCCAGCCCTGGGGTGTGTAGGAGGAAAATGTGAGACTTGGAAATCAGGCAGTAGAAGTGGAGAGAGGCCCTGGAGGATGGTGAAAACAGATTGTTCCCCGGGGCCTGGGCCTGCTCTCACCCTGGGCTCTGGTGGGACCTCCCCATCCTGGCTGGATCTGTCTCAGCCTCTTAACACCTTTCCCATACACCATCCCTCGAATCTGAATTCAGATCTCGCTCTGCTGGGTCTTAGTTCTGGACATGGTGCCTCGTTCCCCCTGAGATGACGAGGAGAAGGTTGCCTTTGCTGGGGGTCCTCTGTAATGGGGTGGTGTCAGCGAAGGTCCTGGGTAATCTTCCTGCCTCTGGCTCTGCCTCTACCACTTCTGGGTCCTTTGCCTCCAAGGCCTCAGTGCAGCTGGCAGCCCTCTGGGATTTCTCTTTCAGAGTCTCCCATGAGGACTGCATCTGGCAGCCGGGGCCACTGACCCAGTGTCCCTGCCAGCCTTGGCCTCTGCTCTCCTCCCATATCTGCCTCTGGCACTGCTTCTCAATCTGTTCCTCTGCCCTATGACTGCTTGTTCTCTTGCTTTTGGTTTTAGGTCTGTCCCCCTTTGTTTTTCTACCTCACATCTTGGGCTTCTCTATCTCTGTTGGATTCTGGCCCCTTTCAGCTCTCAGCACCAACACCCACCCTTTTCCTGATATTTGGATTCCTTCATCAGCCTTTCTTACCAGGAGTCCCCAAGTCTGAGATTATGACAGAGATCACAAAATCAGGGGTGTGTGAGACAGGGGGATGGGCTGGGAGACAGGATGGATGACAATGGCAGACACACTGAGTAGGGAGGGATGAAGGGGTGGTGTTCAAGAGGAATAGGAATGGGAACACCAGAGGAAGCGGCTCCAAGGGACTGAAGTGAGGGTGGCTGGACCAGAGGATGAGGATGGAGGAGGGAGAAGAAAGGGTCCAGAGGAACAGGAGGGGAGGCCTGGAGTGAGAGTTCCTGGAGTGATGGGGGGTGGAGTGCCAGCCTCGGTTACCCTGGGGACAGGAAATGTTTACTGCCTGTGGCTTCCTGTCTGTTTCCAACCTCTCACTTCTCCGTTTGTCTCCCACCCGCCTGCTGGGCCCCACCCCTCTCACTCAGGCGGTACAGCCAGCTGGGGGTGGGTGAGAGCTGGCTACTCAGAGGCACAGTGACCTGGTTGGCTGCCAGGCCTAGTAGGTGAGGTTGGTGATGGGGACAGATTGCCTTGCCCCAGGCCTGGGGGAGGAGAGAGGGGTGAAACCCTCCATAGCAGAGGCAGCTCCAGAAAACAGCAGTTGTACAGGAGTTCTGGGTCAGGCACTAGCTCAGTGGAGACTTGGGAATATCCTTTCCTGCTTCCTCTGGGTGAAGAGATTGCAATGGTTACCTCAAAGTCTTCCGGAGCTCTGATACTCTTCCAGGCCTTGGCCAAGGGACCCTACTCCCCACTTGATTTTCCGACCACTTCCCTGGGTGGGGGATGCAAAGCCTGAGTGTTCCTGGGTTGGCCTGAGGAAGAAGCCTGGAGTTTGTGGCGGGGCGGGAAGGTGTAAGAGGGGCCTTACAAGGTTAATAAATCCCACAGGCTTGTGGGACAGGGGCCTAGGCTGTGGCTGAGTGAAGGTTCAAGGGGTCTGGCACGCAAGTGATGGACACAGATCCCAACCCAGACCTGCCCTGCGCCGCCTGTGGCTTACAACTGAGGATGCAGTGGCCCTTCCTTCCCATCTCCTCCAAGTCCAATAAATAGTGCCCTCCACCTTTGCCGAGCAAGGCACCCGGTGTCCAGGGTGGCGCCTCACATAGCTTATCCTTATTCTCCCTCTCCTAATTCCTGTTTCCTAAATCCTAGAGCAGATGGCTCCTACTAGGGGTCCAAGAAGGTAACAACGGAGGGTCCTTGGGCTATTTTCATTATTTCAGAAAGCCTAACGGAAATCATGCATTTACCTGATAAGGCAGCCCAGGCTAATTAAAACCTCAAGTGTATTTGCTTTGGGCTGTAATTATATCAACTCCTGTGGGGAACCTGGTTATCTCATATTGGTCAGAAGCTCTGATTGGCAGCTATGGATGTCTTCTTGTTCTAACTTCTAGTTGATAAAAAACAGGAAAAAGGAATTAATTATTCCTTCCTCAGTGCAGCTTGGCAGATAAACTCTTCTAAACTATGGAGACCACAGGAAAAAGCAATTGACATAATTTATTCTGAAGCCTCAGAACCCTGGTATTCTAGAGTTGGTTCTTGGAGACACAGGCTGCCCCAGCTGGAAGGCACCGAGGAGGGCATCTCCGGGATTGAAGACTTTCTTGTAGAAGCCTCAGGGCTGCCACATGGAGTAAGTGGAAGCCAGTTTAGTCCTGACACTGCTCCCCTTCTTTCAGAGCAATCTCTTGTCTCTGTTTCATGTAGAATGCCCTGGTAAGATGTCATCTTAATTAGAAAGAAAAAGAAAGGAACGAAGGAAGTAAAGAAAAAAGAAAGAGAGGAAGGAAGATGGAAAAGGAGAAAGAAAATTTTAACAAAAAATACAGCTTATCCAGTCCCATGTCCTCATTGTACAGAGGGGGAAACTAAGTCCCAGAGAAGTTAAGTCACATGGCCAGGATCACTCAGAATCTTTTCCAATGGAAGAGCCAGAAGCCGTGAGTCCTGTTACCGGGTCTACCCTGTTGCCAATTTGTCCCCTCCTCTCCACTATCTCGCCAGTCAGGCTTCTGATTAACCAAGTTCCTGTTCAATACATGGTTACTGTTTGACTCTGATGGCCTAACAAGGTCGGGGGTGGAGAGTAGCAAATGGACCGGACTCAGCTCCTGCAGGTCCTACAGCAGCCCTGGCCAGGCCAGAGGAAACACCTGGTTCTGGGTCCCCAAGTGTACTCTCCAGGGAGATGCCTGGCTGGCTGAGGAGGAAGGGTTGCCTCTACTTGCGGCAGTACTACAAAGGGCTAAGGAGCTAGGCTAAGGCTGGTGCACCTCTGAAGTGCACGTCTTGGGCCAAGTTACTGACTTCCTCTTTCCAAGACCTGAATTCTCTACCTGTAAGATGATGGGTTGCCCTTGGATGGTCTCTAAACAAACTTCTAGTTCTAACCTTCTATGACTCCTGAAGCTTCAGTTCATATATATATATACATATATATACACACAATGGGGACAATAAAGCTTCATCTGTCTAAGGCAAGGATTTTTGTAATGATCCAACAGAAAATTGGTATGAAAATGCAAAGAAATGTGCTTAGAGCTATCACTGCTATAAGCAAATACTAAAGGCCAGGAAGAAATGGTGAAAAGCTTAGACAAAGAACTAGGTGGTGTCCAGGGAGGAGGGAACCAGAAACAGAAAATAGGTACCTCATAAAAGTCATGCCTCCCATGTATATTGATCACCCTCTGTGGACCAGGTCCCTTTATATATATTGTCTCAATTAGTCCTCGGAACAGCCTCATAAGGTAGGTGCCTGATTTTCAGGAGAAGATCAGGTTCCAAGATTTAAGTCTTAAGTCTTAAGCTCACCCCAGGTCACACAAAGAACAAGTAAGAGGTGGGGCCTGGACCCACACCCAGCTCAACCTGACTTAGAGCCTGGACCTTTCCTACCGTGGAACTTCTCTCGGTGCTTACCCTGCCCTCTGAGGCTGTTTCGGTTTCCACCGTGAGAGGTGAGGGAGGGGGCCGAGAACACCGAGGCCCTCCCTCTCCAGCGATGGCCCCAGGTGAGGGGCTATGTTTGTCTGCTGCAGGGAGGAGGGCTTGGAGGCCCAGCTGTGGTGGGGAGGGAGGTCACTGGGGAGGTGGAATGTTCCAAGGCCTATTCTAAGAGTGCTTTGTACAGACAAAACGAGAGGGGGAGGTGTGCGAGCTGGACACCTGGGTTCTCCTGGGAGGAGAGATGAGCAGAAGGGGAGGGGCAGGGGTTGAGAATGCTGGGTCCTGCTCTAGAAAAGGGCTTTGGGGACTGCAGGATTAGGCCAGGGGCCAAACAGACAGCTAGGGAACCTGGCATGTGTGAAAGTCCAGAAGTTTCAGAGGCGTGTTTTAAAAGGGAGATGACACTCTTGTTAGGTGGGGGTTGGGTAAGAGGAAGGTAAAGAGCCAGATAACTGACCCCAGCCCCTGGTGCCCTGATGTGGGGAAGGATCCCATCCCCTCCCTCCCTTTTCTCTACTCCATTAGGGTTGTGGTAAGCAGTTTGAGGGGGCCTGGGGGAGGCCAGGCCTGGCAGAGACTCCAGGCCAGGGTGATGCAATGGGGTTTGGGCAAGAGGCCAGGGGGGTGGGGTGGGGGTTGGGTGGGGACCTTGAATAGTCCAGAACCAACAGCTGGAGCCTAACCATCTTTCTGTTTCCCCATCCTCAGGTCCTCCAGACAAAGGAGACATTTGTCCCTGTACCCAAGTGGAATTACCTAGATTAACCCCTTTTCTCCAAAGGGAAACGAAATGAGTAGATACCAGCTAACTGTATGTGTAAAAACAGCTCACCTCTGACAGAGAGCCTATCAAACTCAAGCCTATATACCAGGGGTGGTTGTGGTGGTGGTGAAGGGCGATGGTGAGGAGCAGTGGCGGGCTCAGAGCCCAGAGATGTAGAAAGAGGACTTCTCCAGAAGTCGAGGATCAGTCACCTGGCACCCCGGAGTTCCTGTCCCAGCCCCGGAGCAGCTTCCTTCCCCTCTTACTACCCCTCACTCTCCACATTTAAGCAAACACCCTTGTTTTTATGTTGCCTAGCTTGTCTCCCCAAGCCTGTGGGCTCCCCGTTTTCCTGGCACACAGGATCCAGGCTGCTTGTTACCCTGCTGAGTTGGGAACCGGGATCCTCCTTGGAGACTTCCCGGCCTCTGAGGTCCTGTGTTCTGACGGTCTTGGGCCCTCGGAGCCTACGTCTCCCCAGCTTCCGAACCCAGCCCCGTAAGTCCCGGTCTCAGTTCAGCTCCAGCCGACTAGCTACAGGAAATCAGCTTTTCTCTTCCTCCCCAGAGCTAGAGGAAGAGGGAAACCGCCCACCCCCCTTCACGCGCGCGCACACACACCCCTCCCGACACATCCCAATACCCGCCCTTGGCTGAGCCAGCCCCCAGCCCCAGCGCCCCCCAGAACCTGAGTCCCGGGACTTTCCCAACTTCCCGGGTCCCCGCGTCTGAACAGAGATGGGGTCGGGGGTGGCGGGCGGAGTAGAAGACCGAGGAGGAAGGAGAGGGAGCCACCATCCCCCTCCCGGGTCTTTCCCAGTCTGAGTTGAGGGGGGAGGGGAGGATGAGGCCGGCCCCCATTTAACCTCCGGGACCCCTTCAGCCTCCGACTTCCTTCCTACTACACACACACACACACACACACACCATACAGCTCATTCTGCTTCGTCTCGTCCTCTCTGGACACAATGGCCCTCAGGGGTCCCGGGGTTCCCCAGCGCTCCAAAGAGTCTCCTGGCCTCCGCGCCCGCTCTCCGTCCCCATCCACCTCCGGTCCCCGCAGTTCTCCAGTCTCAACCGGAGACCCTCTGCTCTCCTTTCCCGCGCCCTCCTCTCTCTTGGCCGCAAGACCCCTGCCCAGACTTCTCCAGCTTGCAGCTTCGTGTCCTCTCCCCACCCCACACATGTCTCTTCGCTGATCGCTCTCAAACTCCTGCCCCCCCACCACGCCGGCCACTGTCCCCTCCCTACTCCAGCGCGGGCCCCCAACTTTAGCGCGGGCCCCCAACTCCAGCCCCAGTTCCTCCAAACTCCGCCTCCCAAACTCAAGCCTCGGTCCCCTCCAGACTCCAGCCGCGCCCCCAGTCTCCAGGCGCGCACCCCCGCCCTCCGCCAGCCCGCCGCCAGCCCTCCTCAACTCACCCGTCCGTCCCCGGCCGGTAGAACTCCACCGAGAAGCCGAAGAAGGAGTCCGGGGGCCCGGAGAGCACTGCCGGGGCCTCCGCGTCTAAATTGAAGCCCCCGACCCGGGGCGGCGGCGGCAGCAGCAGCAGCAGCAGCGGCAACAACGGCAGCAGCCGGGGTCCGCGCCGGGCGCCCCGGCGCAGCTGCACGGCGTGGAGAGAGGACCCTGGCGTCCGGCTCCCCATAGCGCCCGCTCTTCCCTGTCCTGGGGCCACCGACCCGGAGCCGCTTCCTAAACCTCCCAGAGGCGAATGACTCAACGCGGGGAGGAGTTTGCCAAACTCCCGGCTGAGCCCTCCCCCCGCCTGCCGGGGGGGCGGGCGGGGGGGCATTCCTGGGTCCCTGGAACGCTGAGCCCGCGCCCCCCACCCCGAAGGGGCGTGGGGGGGCCGCACCTCTCCACTTCCCTCGCCCCAGCCCCAGCTGGAGGCCGGTCGTCTGGACTGGGTCAGACTGGGCGGGTTTGGGCTCTCCCCCTCCTTCTCTCTGCTTCCCCCTCCTTCCTCTCGCATCCTTTCCAGATGTACAACGTAAACGCTCGGAAAAGGAGTCGGAAAAAGGGAGTGGAGAATTTCCTAATGAGGAAAGGAATCACCTCTGGAGGGCGGAGGGAGTGTGAAATATGTGTGTGGGGTCTCTCCCACTAATTCAGGGAGGAGACTCCGGGGTCTAAAGAGAGAGGAGACACCTCTGGCAGCTGGCCAACTGGGATTCCCCCTTGCCTTCCGGGGCCACGGGGTGCCTGCGTTCCAGCCAGCTGGATTTGGGACTCAGGAGTTGAGGTACAGAGTACTCCCTGTCAGCCTGATCTGATGGAGGACCTACACTGCTCTCCGCTCCCCGCGCCCCACCCCCAAGTTGCTAGAATTGAAAACCCAGGAGTCCAGGAGTTTACGGTTATTCACCAGGAGAGTTCTGGTCCAAGCCTGCCCCTTTTTGGTTGTAAGAGTCCCTTCCTAGAATCTGGAGGTTGACCAAGAGCCTGGTGATGGTGGAGAAGGGGTTGCTTTGGCCCTTCTGTGTCTTCTTGATTAAATTGGCCTGATTGCTACAAACCTGGAGAATTGTAGGAAGGGATGGGGTCAGGTAGGGGTGGCGGTGGGGGTAGTGTTTTGCAAAGGGGCCCAACGTTTGGCTTCTATTGCCCTTATTCCCTGGGAGCTGGAACCCAGGACCCCATTCTCCCAAGATTCCCTATGAATGTAGAGGAAGTGACTGTAGCAGGAGAAGGCAGTGACCCCCCTGCCCACCCCTTCCCCCAGTCCTGGCTCTGTGTGATGAGATCACCTTTCAGAATTCTAGTCTTTATCTCAGTCTGGGGGAGGGGGACCAAGGGGCCTAGATTCTCTCCTAACCTCCCCTCCTTTCCAGCCCTCTTCCTGTCTTTTTCCTGCAGGACTCCACCCCTTCCAGAATAATATGCACCCCTCCCTCGGAACTCTGACCCTTCTCTTCTCCAGTCCCTTGCCCCACTCTGGCTTGGGGGACTCAGAATACAAGTGCCGAGAATCAATGCTTTTTCCTTTGCTAGGAGTCTCCTCCTCAAATTCTACTTCCTGTCCCAGAGCACCCAGCTGTTTTTTTAAAAGCCCCTCTCCAGACTCAGCTGCAGCCCAAGGGAGAGGCCAGCTGGTCAGATCGTGGGGTGATGCTGGCTCTGGTTCCACTTTCACATCTGCAGGTCCTGACCTCTCTTAGGCGAGGAACCCAAAGAATCTCCGGGTCTCACAACACTACAGCGAAGGTAACCTCTAGGTGAAAACTAGTCAAGCTGAGGGCTGACACACTCTCTGGGAGGAGACACGATGAAGCCCCACTGCTGTATAACCCAGCAGAGCACGTGTGTGTGAACCCAACTCTGTTCCTTTTTCAGCCCAGGCACAAGCTCTCTAGATTTTCCCAGGGTCTGGGAGCTTGGGGTGGGGAGGGGTACAGGGAGGGAGGTGTGTGACTCAGCTCCTCCCAGGAGCCTTGTTGAGGGACAGGGGACATAGCGTCCTGCCCCAGTCCTCCTCCCCACTCCACCCCCCAGCCTGGCCAAGTCAAACAGGCCCCCTCCCTGTCCATTCCCTGCTCCTGTTTACACCGGGAGCCCCTTAGTCATTCTCTGGCTGGCTTTTCTCCTCTCCCCAATATCCCTCCTCTCTTGGCTCTCTCTGCCCTTATAAGTCCTCTCCCAGTGGCCCCAACACCTCCTGCCTTTCCTCTCACCATGCCTGTCTCTGCCTGGCCCTCCCTTCCTCTGCTCCGGGTCAGGCCTGCACTTGGGGTCCCCTCCTAGTTGGAGCTGCTTCAGCGTAGCCCTCCAGAACTGGTAGCTTGCTTAGAAAGTTCAGCCAAGAGGGGTTTCCTAGGGGTCATCAGCCCAACTGTCTCCTTCAGAAGAGGAAATGGGTGTAGAGAAATTAAGAGACTTGTCCAAGGTCACATGGCTAGCCAGTGAGTTAGTGGTGAGTCTAGAACCGAAGTGTTTAGACTCTAAATCCAATGCTGTCTCCTCAGAGCCCACTGCCCGCTAAATGCTCTGGCTCATGTCAACATTTTCTCTGTGCATCTCTCAGCTTGTGTCTGACCAGACGGTGTGTCTCCAGGTGTCTCTGTTTCCTCTCTCAAATCTGACCTCCCTGGTACCCTCTGTCCCTTCATTGCTCAGCAAGAATGATTTGCTGTGATGACTGATTATTATTAATCACCGTTTGCTTGACAGAGGGGCAGAGAGGGTGAAGGGCAAGGACAGGACACGCACCAGACTCCTGCTGTCACCAGCCTGCCTGCCCAGAAGGCTGAAGCTTAGAACCAGGAGACTGCATTTCCACAGAGGAGTTTAGGAAAGAGGTGAAAGTTTTAGAGCCAGGAGCTAAGTTTCAATAGGGTGGGAGAGGGGTGAGGACTATTAACAGTTTATTTAGTATATGCTATATGCCTGGCCTTGGGATTGACTTTTAACCTGCCTTTATCCCATTTCATCTTCTGAACTATCCAGCACTGGAGGTATTAGGGTCCTCACTTTACTATTACAAAACAGGCTCAGAGAGTGACGTGACTAAGACAAGAGCAGCAGAAAGAAAGGGGCCGAATCCAAATTTCACCCCAACTGATCCCAAAGTCCTTGCTTTTCCCACAGCATTGTTAGTTTAGTCCTCTAAACTGGGCTGGGACTTCCCTGGTGGTCCAGGGGTTAAGAATCTGCCTGCTAATGTAGGGGACACAGGTTCGATCCCTGATCTGGGATGATTCCACATGCCTCGGGGCAACTAAGCCCTGGAGCCACATCTGCTGAGCCCTGGCACCTCAGTTACTGAAGGCCCTGAACACCTAGAGCCCTGCTCTGCAACAAGGGAAGACACCACAATGAGAAGCCTGCAACTAGAGAGTAGCTCCCCCACTTGCTGCTGCTAGAAAAAGCCTGCATGCAGCAATGAAGAGCCAGCACAGCCAAAAATCAATAAATAATTAAAAAAAAAAAAACCTGGAAAATTAAACTGAGCTGATTTTCTATAGGGGAAGATTTTGGAGCAGGGACCTTTAACATAGGACCATTGTTCCTAGGATAGGGTTGGGGAAGATTAGATACACAGTTCATTAATCCTCTGAAACTGGATGGAAGAGTGTGTGGGTGTGTGTGTGTGATTTCTCTGGGGGCAAGACGGGTTGCTTCTTCTAGTTCACAAATTGCCTGGAAATTCTGAGCGCATGCAGGCTGGATATCCTGGTTTCAGAGAATAATCTTGAGCCTGTGGAGCCTGTAAGAAGCCTGTTTGGGTGGCATGGATGGAGTGAGGTATTTCTGGTAAAGCACACAGATGGGCTGTCGGTGTGTTGAGGCAGGTATCAACCTCCTTAGCCCATGCAGCCTGGAAAGACCTGGGACCACCAGAGACCCCAGGCTGGTGGCTTCTGGCCAGGGCAACTTCTCTCACTTACTCTGGGGATGGTATAAATCTAATGTTCTCAGTGTGATAGGATGCAAGAAAAGAGTGGGAAGAGTTCGATGGACCAACGGATCAGAGTTGCTTATTGGGTTTGTGTCTCTTGGGGCCCTCTCCTCCTGCCCCAAGGTCGGGGGATGAGAGGGAGTTTGTTCTCTCAGAGGGGAAGGAAGGAAGGAAGGCTAGGTATACAGAGTATGGAGCTGTGGTGGGAGTAGGGTATCTCGGGAAACAGAGTAGGATCCTGGTTATCCCAGGAGTCTAGGTCTGGATGCTGCTAATGATTGAGCGCTGAGGGAATTCCCAGGTGGTCCAGTGGTTAGGACTCTGGGCTTCCACTTCGAGGGGCATGGGTTCAATCCCTGGTTGGGGAACTAAGATCCTGCATTGAGACCAAAAAAAAAAAAATTGGAGCATTGCACTGTATGTGTGTCCAAGAGAGAAATCGGAAAGTACAGGATCCGACTATATGAACCCTCAGGCTCCGTCACCACCCTGACTCAGGTCTCTGTTTAGGGGAACTGATGGCTCCATCATCTGTGAGTCACCGCCCACCATCCCCACTCCCTGTCTGATCCAGAGAGCAATACCTCCCCCATGTCCCGACCTAAAATAAACCCAGACTCCCCTCCCCTTACCACCCCCACTTTGCTCAGAACACTGGAGGGGTGGATGAAGGAGGTCTGCTAGACATCCTGGGGACAAGACCACTCCTGGGGTGCTCGAGGGCTCTGAACCCAGGGTTTGAGATTGCGCTCCGGTATTTCCATTAGGGACCAAACTGGGAATTTTTCCAGGCTGGACTAGGTTTGGGAGGGACAGAGGGATAGGGATTAGGGGACGGTCATTGACAGGAGAGGGGCAGGGCTAAGGGATCACTGGGGTAAAAAAAAGTACAAGACCCAGGGGTCCAGAACAAGCAGATTAACGGGAAGGAATTTCTGTCATTCGAGCTAGTATCTTCTTTTCCAAACCTTCAGTTTTTCTATTCTACTTTTTGGCTTTTTTTTTTTTTTTTTAAGGCAACAGCAAAATGTAGCAACTTCACATAGGAAGTTAAAAGGAAATAAGATTCTCTGGGGTGTCCTAACAGTGGCCTTGTTTTATTTGCTCACCCACCCCACCCCCATTATTTCCCATTCTTTTTCTCCCCTGTGTTGCCTACCTTTAGAGAAGAGAGGAGTGTCTGGAGCTTGTGGGCTCAAGGGCCTGGAAGCTGGAGGAGACAGCCATCGGGGTGGGAGCAGTGGGCGGGAGCGTCAGCTTCCTGGGATGGCCTGCCCAGATGTAAGCACATCTGGAGTGCATCAGGGAGGGGCCTGGAACGCCAGGGTCCCCACTGCAGGCCCGACTGGGGCTGTGAGGGACTGAGGATGAGCCAGGCTCCCTCCCACCCCGCGGTTTGCCTGTTATTCCGAGCCCTCTCTTGGGGAGGGTGACCAATCTCAGACAAGAAGTTCAGGCATTGGAAGGGCCGGGAGGAAGGCAAGAGGGCCAGAGATTGCACCCAAGATGCAGAAATACTGTTTCACCTGCTTTGGTTCTTTCTGGCTCTATAAAGGTGACAGTGGGAATTCCCTGGTGGTCCAGTGGTTAGGACTCTGTGCTTTCACTGCCAAGAGGCCAAGTTGGGGACCTAAGAACCCACAAGCCTTGTAGCATGGCCAAAAAAAAAAAAGGATAATAGCAATGATGGCATCTCTGATCAATTTGGAATCAGAGTGTGTGTGTGTGCAGCGTAGGTATGCCATCTGTCCTTAAACACACAGTAAATCAACTGTCAGGTTGGGGATGGGGGCCGGCATGTCCTCCTTCTTGCTTTTCATGAAAAGGCCCAAGTCCTCCCCTTGAGTTCTCTGGACTTCTGGCACGTCTCACTCCTCCACCCGCAAACAAACACAAACACACTCCTTCCTTGGCTGCAAATTCCTCCCTGTCCATCGTCACCTTGTAATGAGCACATTTGTTTGCCAGGGATCATGTACAGGGCTAAGAATAGGTCCATCCCCTGGCCTTTCTCTTCAGGGACGTGTAACATGTTGGGGTGCTGAATTAGGGGGTAAGTGGGGATATACAGCAATCCCTGCAAGGCATCCAGGCGTTCCCAGAAGCCAGCCCCAGGGGGACAATGAGAAGTCTCTGGGGCTGAGATTCAGGAGCTCAGGGATAGAGAGAGCTCCTCTGCACAGTCCCTCGGTCACAGCCACAGCTGGAGGGGGAACCAAACCTTAGAAGATTAAAAAAAACACTGATTCTTTTTAAAAAACAACTTCTGGACTTCAAGGTTGTGGCTTACTGAGTTGAGATATCAATATAATAGAAGGCAGTGATGGATACACTTTATTAGTGTGACATATAAAAAAATATCGGACTTCTCATGGACTTCCCTGGCGGTCCAGTGGTTGAGGCTCTGTGCTTCCAATGCAGGGAATTCGAGTTCAATCCCTGGTTGGGTAACTAAGATCCCACGTTCCTGCTGTGTGGCATTGCCAAACTATATATGTATATATAAATGTATTTATATATTTTTAATATGTATTTTGGGACTTCCCTGGTGGTTCAGATGGTAAAGAATCTTCCTGCAATGCAGGAGACCTGGGTTCTATCCCTGGATCTGAAAGATCCCCTGAAGAAGAGAATGACTACCCACTCCAGTGCTCTTGCCTGGAGAATTCCGTGGACAGAAGAGCCTGGTGGGATACAGTCCATGGGGTCGCAAAGTGTTGGACATAAATGAGCAACTGACACTCAGTCATATTTGGGGAGGGGGCTTCCTAAATTACCCGCAGCAAAGGTCTAATGGACTACGCACTTTCAGCCTCTGCCTCTTTTCACTTCTGGCTTCAACCTCAGATTGGACTTCAAAGCAGAAGCCAAGGGGAGGAGCTCCCTGACCTTTTGCCTTAGATCCCTTTCAATAGCTGTCCAGCTGCTCAGAGGCTGGGCCCTGGACTCCTCTCTGGTCTAGGTTTGACTAGATCTGGTCCCAGATGACAGAATTGTGGGGTCAGGGTTATGACTAGGGACTTCAGGATCAAAGATGGAGGAAGATGTGCGGTAGATTGACAGGGGAAGAAGGAAAAGTTTGGGGTTTGGGTGGAGAGCCAAGTGGCTGGGGGAGGGGAAGGTGGAATGGTGCTCTAAGCTGTTACCTCCTGGAGACCAGCCCTCCCTCCAGGCCACACCCTCACACCCAGCCTGCGAGGCTGGCCACACCCCCACAGCTGGCTGGGAAGAGCTTTCAGCTCCCCCCCATAAGACGATTGCTTACAGATGTTCTAGGAAAGGAGGGGTTGAGAGAAGGGAGGGCAGAATGGGGATGCAGAGAAGGAAAACTGAAGGCAGGAGGGGGTAATTCATGGAAGGAGAGAGAGAGAGGCTGTGGTCAGGTGGGGAAGCCTGTGAAGATGAGGAGTCGTCAGGGGGAAACAGCTGGAGAGAAAGGCCCTCATCTCTGTGCATCTCACCCTCCTCACTGCAGGCAAATTCATCTTCTAAAAGCAAGGCTCAGAGGATGTTCCTTCTCAACTTAAAACCTTGCCTGGCTTCAACCTTTCAATTAAGAAAAATCTGTCTACTCTAAAGTGACATGACTGAGCGACTAACACACACACACATTTCTAGGTATATTGTTTAATGGCTTCCCTGGTAACTCAGTTGGTAAACAATCTGCCTGCAATGCAGGAGACCTGGGTTCTATCCCTGGGTCTGAAAGATCCCCTGAAGAAGAGAATGACTACCCACTCCAGTACTCTTGCCTGGAGAATCCCTTGGACAAAGAAGCCTGGCAGGTTCCATGGGGTCACAAAGAGTTGGACATGACTGAGCGACTAACACACAAAGTGTCTAGAACTGTGCAAAGCACACAGGAAGTGCAGTGATCCAATTCAGTATACATGTTTGGGTGCTGTGTGTGTGTTAGTTGCTCATTCGTGTCTGTCTCTTTGTGACCCCATGGACTGTAGCCTACCAGGCTCCTCTGTTCATGGGATTCTCCAGGCAAGAATACTGGAGTGGGTTGCCATTTCCTTCTCCAGGGGATTGGGCGCTAACTATACAAAGCTCAGTGGGTCGTGCTGGGGGGCATGAAGAGGGAGAAGAGGTGGGAAATTGGGCTGGGATAGGACATAAATAAGAGCAAAGAGATAGGGAGAGGCTTCTCAAGAGAGGACAGGCAGAGGGTGAGCCAGGAGTGCTGAGCGGAGAGTGGAGGAAGTGGGAAAGAGGGTCCCTGAAAGAGGGTAGGAGGGAGGGAAGGGGAGAGGGAAGAAGGCAAGAAGTGGGATGGAGGGAGAGGACCACCAGAGAGGGAGGCAGCACGGGGGTGGGGAGGGTGCTGGGGGGTGAGAGATGGGCAGAAAAGGGAAATACTGCCTGCTGGCCTCGGGTCGGCAGTTTGGATGGGCAGAGAACCCACAGGCTGCCTGTCTGCTCCCCACCCCCTTCCCATTGAGGACTTTCTATAACCTTTGTCATTCTGGGGGTCCTTGAATTGACTCTTTCTTCTCTGGTTCCCATCCCTCCCACCCTCATCTCCTGGGCACAGATTTCTGAAGTCAGCTTCCTTCCCACTCATCACACTGCATGGTCCTCTTCTCTGGGTTTCTTTTTTTGAAGTGGGTGGGCAGAGATGAAACAGCGAAGGTGCTTCCAGGACTGGTCTGCTCGGCACTCAGTGGCCCGCCTCCTTCTCCAAACCCGTGCAGGGCTGAGTGTGTGTGTCAGGAGTCCCTCTGGTCCCTTTCCTGCTCCTGAGTCTCTGGGGTGGTATTTGGGGGTGGGGGAGGGGAAAGGTCCGAGGTGGAAAGTCTGACGCTGAGTCCAGGCCCCCAGCCCCACTCAGACTGGCTGAGCTCATCTCTCCAAGCAACCACAGCTGGACATTTTCCATGTGATCACCTCAGGGAAGGGGGCTGGCTTCCAGAAACCCAGACATCACTGACTGAGTCTCACAGCAGGCTTGCGGACTGGCCACCCTCAGGTGCCTCTCACCCTTCCTCTGCCGGGCTCAGCAGGGAAGGCCCTGGGGGAGGAGCAAGGGCAGAGGAGAGCGGGGCCTGGGGAAGAGCCAAAGCTGGGGTAGAGTCTGGGCCCAAGTTGGCCCAGGTCTCCTTATCCATACATGTGAATGTTCACCGTTTGCACTGTTAGACCAGCAAGATGCAGTGTGAGTGAATGTCTGTGTGAGGTGAAAACCTGTGTGTGTGTGAGGTCTGAACACCTGAACATGCTGGCTCTGGGTTGGTGTGTATATATGCATGGGTGGGGGTGTCAGTCCTGGGTGGTCAATAGGCCAAACCTGGTGTGTGTGTGTGTGACAGTGTGTGTGATCGCCTTGCTCACTCCGCAGTGCAGTGGGAGGTTAGACAGCTGCCTGCCTGGCTGTCATTCCATCCTTTCCCTAACCCATAGCCTTCTCTTTCAACCACAGATAGCGGCAGGGTGAGAGAAAGCAAGCCAGAGAACACAGAGAGGAAAGGGTCCCTTCCCCCTCAGTGGAAGAAATAGGGGCAAGGGGCTTCCGAGCTGGCCGAGGAGGGGGTGATCACTGGGCAGTGGATGCAGAGGTGCTGGGAGAGCGGCCCCTGGCCACTTGCTCTGAAGGCTGCTGAGCTGGAGGCGTTACAGGGTGTCTGGTGTGGGTCTCTGTACCCTTTTCCTTCTTCTCCCCAGCCCCAAGATGCTGGGACAGGCTGAAGGAGGTTGGTGGGGAGTGTGAGGTGGGGAGGCAGGGGTGGGGGTGGTCAGGAAGCCCTTGGCTGTTTGTTCTCTCTCTTTCCTGACTCCTTTGTGGCTGCAGACAGGCTTCCTTCCTCCCCACGGCACCTTGGCTCCCAGCTCATTTCCTCCCTTATGCCCTTAGCGCAAGCTCTCAACTTGGCACAGTGGAGCTTTTCCAAGCTGGGTTTCTGGGCCTGGGGACCCCTGGATGAGTGGGAATAGGGGCTGAGAAATGGAAATGAGATGCCCATCTGCCCCTCCCTCAACCCATTCAAGGTCTGTAACCCGACTAGAGTGATCATGGGAGGGGCTCATTGGCCAGCAAATGGGAAGTGCTCAGACAAAGCAGGGACCCAGGTGTGTGGTTACCTGGGGGCTGACTCTCCTCCAGCCTGGGATGTGGAGAGAGTCGGACTGGAGAGACACCCCACCCCCACCCCAGCCTGGCTTCCCTCTCTGCGTCCCTACTTGGCCGTCCTTGCTTCGGTCTGCCCCTGCCCCACCTCCCACCTCTATCCACTGCCCTACAAGTCAAGGAATGTAAGTTTCCTCTCTCACTCTCTCATTGATTAGTCATGGGCACCCCGATCCCCACGGGAACCGTTACTCACCCTTGGGCCCCCCCTTAACGGCAGTCATCTCCCCAGAACTGGCTGAATTCCTGTAGGAGGAGTTCGCAGGGTTGGACGTGGCGGGGAGGTAGCAGTTCGGGGTAGGGTTGTGGGGGGTGGGCAGGGTCCTAGAGGCGGCCCAAGCAGGAGCCCCTCCCTCTCCCTACACACTGATACTTAGGGAGGTGGTACTCCTGAATACGGCCACTTTCGTGGCCACGGAAGTTTAGGCAGAGGGCTGGGGCTGGGGTAGGGGACTGTGTTGTGACTGTGGAGAAGGGCCCAGAGCAACTGAGCATCTCGGCCCCTCACCGGTGCTGCCTTTGGGGCCAGGACCGGGGCCTGGGGCCCACTCTTTGGACTTGGCTGTGTGCCCAGGCCTGGCCTCTGTCTCACAGAATCAGACAGGGGCCTTTCCCAATAAGGAGCCTCAAACTCTGGGTCCACTCCCCTGCTGCCCCCACTCCCTCTCCCCTCCAACAGCTCCTCTGCCCTAAAATGGCCACGTTTTCCCTCCTTCCCTTCCCAACACGCCAGTCTGGGCCCCAGGGGAGAGAAGGGGGCTGGTTAAGGGTAAGACTGCACAGGGGCCAGATGGGCAGGTTTGGAGAAGGGTAATGGGATCCCAGGGAGAGAGAGAGGAATTGGGCCGCATGATCCAGGTATGTATGGGGGTGGGGGTGGAGACACAGCTTCCTGGAGTTATTTTATCGTCTTTCCTACATTGATAATAATAGCATGTTATTATTATACATACTATATATATAATAATATAAATATTATTGGGCTTCCCAGGTGGCTCAGCAGGTAAAGAATCCGCCTGCAACTCAGGAGATGCAGGAGATGTGGGTTCAAACCTTCCGTCAGGAAGATTCCCTGGAGAAGGGAATGGCAACTCACTCTAGTATTCTTGCTTGGAGAATCCCATGGACAGAGGAAATTGGCAGGTTACAGTCCATGGAGTTGCAAAGAGTCAGACATGACTGAAGCGACTGAACACACACACACATACACATAAATATTATTAACATAGTACATACTATGTATTCTAAAAGCTTTACATGTATTAACTCATTTAATTGGTACTGCCACTCCATGAGGGAGGTACCATTGACCCCTCTAGTAAGATGAGGAAACCTGGGCACAGACAGGTTAAGTAACTTGCTTAGGGTAAGTAGAAGAGCTGGAATTCAAACCCAAGCAATCAGGCTTCTCTTAGGAGAAACCAGCCCACTTGGGCTGTCTATGGAATAGTTGAGACTTACTGGTGGAGGCGTAAAGAATGCTCAAATGGCTTATGGGGTGGTGATGCTCACAGAAGTTGCTGGTCATGTGTGCCTGACTATGGGCCCTGGGGTGTTTGCATGAATTCAGATTATTCACTCCCAGAGAGCCTCTGATTCATTAAAAATAAAAAACAAAACAAAACTGAACTCAAAATCTATTGCTGAGTGACAGGCAAAGGATACGCAGGTTAACACAGAGACTAAATAAATGTGACTGGGGGCAGGGAAGAAATGGAGGGCAGGGGATGAAAGGAGTGAGAAATGAAAGTTAGGAAAGAGCCAGGGAATGAAGAGGCCACAGGATGTGTGTGGAAGGACTTCCTTGAGCCCTTCTCCAGCCTTTGCTTATGTTCTAGGCATTTAAAAATAGTGACTTACTGTCCCCACTGAGAGGGAGAAAGACAGAAAGGGATAAGAATTCTAGCCGCGAGGGCAGACAGGAACCCCCTGGGAGAAATCTAGGCCTTTGACTTGGAAGTACCAGCTTAAGCAAGACTGCCCCTTTTCTGGCTCTCCATCTTGTCTTTCCTAAGCCAAAAGGATTGAACTGGATTATCCTTGAGGTTCCATCTCTAACACATGCAGATTCCTCTATGGGAACTCAGTGGGGAAAACCAGTGAGGGGGCTGGAGTCCTTGCGTGGGGCCAGGACTAAACAAACATTTGGTAACTAGGATGAGCTCAGGGCTCTAGGGGAAAGGCTCTGCAGGGGGTGATGAGAAAGCAGCCAGGCCAGGAAAGGCCATGCCCCAGAACAGTGAATGGAGGATGGACTCATTCATTCCTTCAACTGTGTCCCTTTGAAAACCTAGAAAGCTGAGCTTCCCCTTTGAGGAGGCCATATGAGAGTATGAGTTATAGATGTCTAGGAAGGGCAAACTCTTGGGTCCCTCCTCTATTTTTGAGGTATTACGGGAAAAATTAGCTGTTACCATGTACCAGGTGCAGATCTAAGCATTTTACGTGTATTAGCCTCATTTAACCTAAAAAACAAACAAACCCTGAGGCAGCATATCTTTCAAACTGATGTTCCTATTTCATCTTAACAACCCTCTAAAGTTAACAAGGCCATTTGGTTGATGAGAAATCTGAAAAAGCTGAAAAGGGGGAAATTAGATTTCTAGTGGGATTTTCTAATGGATAAAGGTGGGAGACCCTGGAGTTAGGGGACTCTCACTTCCCAGGAAGATCTTTGCTGGCTCTGGGTTTCTAGATTGGTTTAGCAGGAGGGAAGGCGGGGTGTGCCTTCCAGCCCTTGACAATAGGGAGAGGAAAATACGCACCAAGGTCACATGACATGTTACTGATTAGGGAGAAAATGACACTGACATCTTGGAGAATGCTTCTTAGAAGTCTTTAGAGATAGAAACAACTATGGGGATTAAATCTGTAAAAGGAGCTTGAGGGGGGGCCAGAGGGAGAATTCTCAGTGAGCTACAGTGGCTCTTTGTTTCCACCAACTACTGGTCCAACAGCAGGAGAGAAGGCAATGAGATATATAGAAGGACTTCACTATTGTTTGGGGCTGATAGGGGAATCTTGCCTCCTGTGGTGATTGGAAAGCCAACACATTCCTCCACTACTAGTCTGCCAGAGGTGGAGGGATAGTGGTTGCAGTGGTGGTGGTGGGGGGATGGTGGAGAGAGAGATAGTAGTAGATGCGGGATGGTTTGCCTGCTTGACCTCTGACCAGCTAGAAAAGCCTGAGATTTCTGAGGAGGAGGAGGAAATTTGCCAAAAGGGCACTTGAGGGGAGGGTCAGTGTGTTTGGGCTCCAGTCGGGAGTGAAGTCAGAGACATAAATCACGCCTCCCAACTGCCCATTTCCTCTTTGAGCTAAGTTCCCAGCCAAAAGCCCAGCTCTCCTGCCAGAGGAGTGAGTTTGGTGATGGGGGAGGAGCCAAGGAGCTGGGAGCCAGTGGTGGTTGGGAATGGGAATCAGTTGGGACCTCGAATCTAGTCTCCTCAGGGTCATGAAATGTGCTCAGGGTCAGGGCTGGTAGGACCGGGAGGCCAGAGATCTTAACTGAGTAATAATGAGAAATGCTTATGAGGGTTGTAGATCGTCATTCCACTCAGGACACACCCACCTCACACCCAGTCTGCTGAATTCTCCCCCACAAATAAAACCACTCTGACGTGCCTAGAGGCACAGATACCTCCATAGACACGGCCCCCATCCAGCTCTTCCCCTTCCAGCTGTTGCTCACTTTTGCCAGAAAACCCCAGATCTTCCTGTGAGCTGCACTAGAAGAAAGGGGTGGGGGTTGAAAGAGATAAGAGTGTCTTGGATCTCCTTTAAGACCTGGAAACATCCTCCCCTTGTGCTGTTTTTTGTGTGGCACGTCCTGTGTCATGTCTTTTGCCCCTCTGCGCTGGGGACAGGTGTGCAGGCTATCCCCTCTCACTTTAGGAGAGACTTGGTGCTCTGTTGTCCTCTTGGTCTGCGGTACCTGGGAATCACAGTGATGGAGCAGGAGGCCTGATGGGGTATGCATGCCGGGAGGGGGCAGGAAATTGAGAAAGCAACTAAGACAATGGTGGTTTCCGCTGGCTCGGGTCCCGGTTGCTGGGTCCTGTCTGACCCTAACAGCACCTCCTACCTTTTCCTTTGGTCAGCTTCCTACTCAGTGCTTATTTGTGGGGAGAGACAGGAGAGGCAGGGTTCCTTTGGAAGAAAAGTAGCCCTTCTGTCATCCCTTTTCCAAGTGACTGTTCTGGATTAAGAACAGGGATCGGGATCTGGGGGAATAAGTAACCTCACCCAGCCTGAAGCCATTCCACCCCTGCGTAGTCTTCTCTTCCATGTAAAGTTTGTCATGGCCCCTCCGTGGTGTAGCTATAAGCACTTTAACATTTAAGGGGAATCATGATGCTCTTATTTTGGAATAAGTCTACCCCATTCCGTTCTCTGAATTGTCTGTTTGCAGTCCCATTAGTCTGGAAACTTCAGTGGAACAAAGACTGTGTGTCTGTCAGTTGGTTCAGGCCCCAGATGAGCATTAAGAAAATAATATACTATACTTGGTAGGCAAAGTGACAATATGATAATAGTGGAGCAGGGGGGATCTTGGGAATGCTGGAATATTCTTTTTCCTAGGAAAGGGGTGGGGTTAGGGCCATAGCTACCAGGACCACTTAAATGGGGGTAAACTGGCACAAGGCCTCCCTCCTCCCGTACCTGTGAGGACCAGAAAAAGCCTCTTTCCAACACAACCTCTATTTGTCACTTGAATCTCAGTGTTTCCAGATTGTCTTACTGTTATGCCCGGTTTATCTTTATCTTTGCTCCTGCGATTCCCATGTCTGGAATGCTCTGTATCATTCATCAAGGCCCACCCAAGCCCTGAATACGTTTCCCCAGTTCATTCTAATTCTCAGTAATGTCCCACTGTTCTGAATTCTTGCACTCGTAGTCTGGACTACAGTCTTGCACTTAATTATACAGGGTATTTACAAAATCTTTGTGCAATTTAGAAACAAAATACATTTGGATGTACATATGAAACCATTTATCTCAGATTGGGACTTGAATCCATTTGGCCAGGACTCGAACCTGGCCAAAACCCAGTCTTCCAACTGAGATCACAGATCTGGTTTCAGAACCTAATGAAGCTCAGGTTCTTGATGTCTCATCGCAGAAAGAATTCAGTGAGAGACAAAGGGGTAGGTAAAAAGTGGACACTTCACAGAATGTGGGCCATTGCAGAGGGCGACTGCTGCCTCGAAATGTGGCGTGGTTAGCTTTAATGGGCTGGGTAATTTTATAGGCTAATGAGTGGGAGGATTATTCCAATTATTTTGGGGAAGGGGTGGAGATTTCCTGGAATTGGGCCACTGCCCACTTTTTGATCTTTGATGGTCATCCTTGGAACTGTCGTGAAACCTCTGGGTGTGTCATTTAGCTTGCTGATGTATTACAATGAGCATATACTGAGGAGCAAGGTTATTCGCATGGTCAATCAAAGGTTAATCGAAGTTGACTTGTCTGCCAACTTGGACCCATTTATGTTGTGTCCTTGGGTTACGTCATTCTTTCAAAAGTTGTGCCCTGCTCCCTTTCCTCCTATTTCACATATGGTTCAGCTCAGTTCAGTCGCTCAGTCGTGTCTGACTCTTTGTGACCCCATGAACCGCAGCATGCCAGGCCTCCCTGTCCATCACCAACTCCCGGAGTCCACCCAAATCCATGTCCATTGAGTGGGAGATGCCATTCAACCATCTTATCCTCTGTCGTCCCCTTCTCCTTCTGCCCTCAATCTTTCCCAGCATCAGGGTCTTTTCAAATGAGTCAGCTCTTCGCATCAGGTGGTCAAAGTATGGGAGTTTCAGCCTCAACATCAGTCCTTCCAATGAACACCCAGGACTGATCTCCTTTAGGATGGACTGGTTGGATCTCCTTGCAGTCCAAGGGACTCTCAAGAGTCTTCTCCAGCACCACAGTTCAAAAGCATCAATTCTTGGGTGCTCAGCTTTCTTTATAGTCCAACTCTCACATCCATACATGACCACTGGAAAAACCATTACCTTGACTAGACGGACTTCTGTTGACAAAGTAATGTCTCTGCTTTTTAATATGCTGTCTAGGTTGGTTATAACTTTCCTTCCAAGGAGTAAGTATCTTTTAATTTCATGGCTGCAATCACCATCTGCAGTGATTTTGGAGCCCAGAAAAATAAAGTCAGCCACTGTTTCCCCATTACATATGGTAGAAACAATTAAACATATTTTATGAACGCATATTCCATATAGAATTTCTAATGCTAATGTTTGCTTTTTGTTGAGTTGGTGATGCCATCCAACCATCTCATCCTCTGTCACCCCCTTCTCCTCCTGCCTCTTGCTTTTTGTTAATGTACTTTTAATTTGCAAAGGCAAAGTGCATTCTATACTGGAAAGACCTGGGTTTGAATGCCGCCTCTCTCACTTAATAGATATGTGACCTTAGGAAGTTAACTTTCCTGGGTCTCAGTATCTTCATCTGTAAATGGACACAACAAATTCCTCACAGATTCATTGGAGAATTAAACTAATACACTGTATATAAAATTACCTCCCACAGTGTTTGACTGCACATATTAAAGCCTCATTCACTTTGTCTGAGGAATCTGAAATCTATTCAAAGTCTGATGTGCTCTCTGAATGGAATGGAATGTATTTTATAGGTCAGTTCTCAGCACAGATATTTCTTCCTCCAAGAAATCTTCCTTAATCCCCAACCCAGTACCCCAGATTTTTCTGTCATGGCCTTTACCTCACTGTATGGTATATCACTGTTTAATTGCCTCTCCCACTGGACTTAATTCTGTGGGGATCTTGTTTACTTTTGTTTTCCCATTGCCTAACACTTTGCCTAGATCAGTAAACATTATGTGAATAAACTAAGTCTGAAAAAAAAAAAAGGAATGGTAAACAACACAGTGATATTATAAAACTAGTGTCTGAACTCTATGACAAATAATTTAAATTAAAAAGAAAATCTATTTATTTATTTGGGTGCATTGGGTCTAAGTTGCTGCATGAGGGATCTTTAGTTGTGGCATGTGGGATCTAGTTCCCTGACCAGGGATCAAACCCAGGCCCCCTGCACTGGGAACGTGAAGCCTTAGCCACTGGAGCAGCAAGGAAGTCCCATCATTTTTTTTTTTTTTGACAAAATAGTTTTCCAGGGACTTCCCTGGTTAAAACTCTGCACTTCCACTGTAGGGGGAACAAGTTTGATCCCTGGTCAGAGAACTATGAGACCACATGCCACATGTGGTACGACAAAACAAAACAAAATAAAACAAGAGAGTCTTGTAGCAAGATAGTACTTCTTGTGATCTTGCTTTTAATGTACATCCAGTTCTTGAAATGCATCTGAAGATGTGATCCAATTACTTGTTAACCTCAGTCACCTGACCTGTCCCCAGAGAACTATATTTTGTAGGTGTAGCAGCACTGTCTCCAAGAATCTAGACTCCTTTTCCTTTTAATAATATGACCCCTCCACTCTGCCACCCACACAATGAGTTTCAACAGGGTACATGGTTGCTGTGTAGCATACTCTTCCCAGTCTCTTTAACAGTTAGGGGGTGGACACACAACTAATTCTGGTCAATGGAATGTGAGTAAACCAATGTGTGTCACTTGTCAGTCATGCTCTTAAAAAGAAAAGGTGATCATCTTCTACTTCCTCTTCCTTCTGCTTGCTGGGAAGTGGTGACAGACTAAACAGCCACCTTGGATCAGTGATACAAGCCTTTACCACCAGTCAAGGACTATCTACCCTCATCTACTTCTGGACTGTTATTTTATCTGAACCCTTCTCTTTGCCGGTCTCTTTGACATAGCAGCATGGCCTACATTCTTTGAATGAAGATTGAGATCACAAAGGAATCATGAACTCTCTTAGCCCACTCTGAAAAATGTTCTCAAAGGAGTTTAAAGGTAAAGCAGAACTGAGTTTCAATGAAAATAGAATCTCCTGAAGTTGTTTATTTAATAGCATTTTGTGAAAAACTATGAAATTTGCCCATCACGGCATATTCAAATTTCTTACAGGTTTATCTATATTCTACCTCTTTTGTTTAGCATAATATATTATTTATGGTAATTCTGAGATCCAAGGTGGTTTATATAGCCAGACTCCAAGATGGCCCAAAGAGCCTCATCTCTTGGTATCCATGCCCTTCTCTGTTTTCTGTCTACACTGAATCATGGCTGGCCTGTGTGATCAGCACAGTACTGTGGGACTGACGTGTAACTTCTGAGGCTAAGTCATAAAAGACATGGCAGTTTCCACCTTGGTCTCTCTCTTGGGTTATTTGCTGTGAGAAAGGCCAGCCACCATGTCAGGTGGACACTTAAGCAGGCCTATGGAGAGATCCATGTAGAAAGGAATTGAGGTCTTTCAACAAAAGCCAGCACCAACTTGCCAGAATTTGAGTTCACTCCCATGAAGTGAGTGAGTTATCTTGCAGTATGCCGTGGCCAACCCCGTTCAACTTTCAAATAACTACAGCCCCAGCTGATGTGCTAACTACAGTGACATGAGAGACATCAAGCCAGAGCCACCCAGCTAAGTGGCTTCTGAGTTCCTGACCCATAGAAACCACGTGAGAGAATGTTTCTTGTTGCTTTTAAGTCACTTTTGAGGCAATTTGTTGTGAGTCAATAGATAACTATTGTTGTTGTTCAGTTGCTCAGTAATGTCCAACTCTTTGCGACCCCATGGACTGCGGCACGCCAGGCTTCCCTGTCCTTCACCATCCCCGAGTTTGCTCAAACTCATGTCCATTGAGTCAGTGATGCCATCCAACCATCTCATCCTCTATTGTCTCCTTCTCTTCCTGCTTTCAGTCTTTCCCAGCATCAGGGTCTTTTCTAATAAGTCAGCTCTTCACATCAGGTGGCCAAAGTTTTGGAGCTTCAGGTTCACCATCAGCCCTTCCAATGAATATTCAGGATTGATTTCCTTTAGGATTGACTGGTTTGATCTCCGTGCAGTCCAAGGGATTCTTGAGTCTTTTCCAACACCACAGTTCAAAAACATCAATTCTTCGGCATTCAACCTTCTTTATGGTCCAACCCTCACATCCATATATGACTACTGGAAAAACTATAGCTTTCACCAGACCTTTGTCAGCTAAGTAATGTCTCTGCTTTTTAATACGCTGCCTATGTTTGTCATAGCTCTTCTTCTAAGGAGCAAGCGTCTTTTAATTTCGTGGCTGCAGTCACCATCTGCAGTGATTTAGGACCCCAGGAAAATAAAGTCTGTCACTGTCTCCATTGTTAATAAATAACTACTATAGGCTATCAATTCCTTGAAAGTGAAACTTTTTTTTTTTTTGGTAAATTTGTTCTTAGGGATTCATGTTTTATACCTATTTTCCTTCAAGTTATTGCATCTCCCTGTCCCCTCCCCCAAAGATTATAGCATATTCAAATATGTGATGGAGTATGAGCTGTGAAGGGCTTCCCAGGTGGCGCTAGTGGTAAAGAACCCACCTGCAAAGCAAGAGACATAATGGGACTTGGGTTCGATCCCTGGGTCAGGAAGATCCTTTGGAGGTTGGCCCAGCAACCCACTCCATCATTCTTGCCTGGAGAATCTCACAGACAGAAGAGCCTGGTGGGCTATAGTCCAAGGGGTTGCAGAGTCAGACATGACTGATTGACTACCACTCACTCACTGACAAGGTGGAGGGGAAATCAAGAGGGTAGGACTCAGGCCTCATGTAAATACTGCTATTTGTCATTTTGGAATCTCCCCAGACTCCCTGTTCTCCATTATGCAAAGGAATATTTTCTTAAGTCTGGGTATACTGGAAAGTATATCTCCTTTGGTAAATGAGGAACTTCCAATATCCTATGGAAACTCATTTGGTCAAAGGGAGTGAGACAGTGTTTGGAGGGGAAGTAAACATAGAGGGATACTGCTCTTCACAGAATAAATTCAGGCACAGGTCCTCTTCCAGGGACCAGGTGAACCCTGTACCAGCAGACAGAGGACCAGCAGCCAGCTCAGTGAAGGGGCAGGAAGGGACCTGAGTGAGGATGGGCAGTCCTGGGGGCAGTGGAGCAGACACCAGACACAGAGCTGCATTGGAGCCAAACTCGGCAGACAGTAATACCATGGATGTCACCCAGATGAGCACCACTTTCTTTCTGACACAAAAGTGTTAGACTCTCTTAGTTACAAAGTTGACAAGAGTCTCCAGCCTTCTCAATATACAGAAGACTGGGAGGTCTGGACTTCTGATCTTCAAGTCTCTGTGGTGGTGGGAAATCCCTGTGGCCTGGTGGTGGGAGTGGAGACAGTGGGTCTGGAGGGACATTAGGAACCCAGAACTTTCACTTCCCCCTCTTCTAGTACTTGCTTCCCTTAGCTTAGACATAACTATGCCTGGTCACATGGGGGTCTCTGATGCTAGACTGGTTATCCTTAACAAGGGAAAGTCATTAACTTCTTGAAATTGAATAGCACATGTTGGAAGAGGAAGATAGTCTAGATATGATCTAGCCCAACATCCTCATTTTACAGACAAGAAACTGAAGCCCAGAAAAAAAAGACAAGACTTGGTCAAGGATATGCAGCTAATGAGGGAGAGAATCCTTCCATCACATCACACTGCCCTTACTCACCTTCCATCTTACATTGTTTTATCCTTTTAACTTCTGACTTCAAGTTCTGGGTCATATTCAGAGAGGTCCATTTCCAGACTTTCTTTTTCCAGTGGAGAGTAAAGAGCCCCTGCTACTGCTTTTAGGTAAAGTAGGGCATTACCCCCGCTCCCGGCCTCCCTTTCTCCTGTTGCTCTCAGTGAGGAACTAAGTGTATGGAGCAGGGCTTTGGTCAGTTCTGGGCTCCGTTCGGTTTGTGCAGGGGAAGCTGATGGGCACAGCGTTCTGGGATGCCCTTTGCCTTGGCATGATGACTGTACCCAACTGGATGTCATGGCCCAGTGCCCAATGGCAGGGAGGGTGCCCACCCATACATTAACTTGGTGCCTGGCATCCACAGATTGATAGACGGTTGGTGGGATACCAATCCTGTCTGGTCTTCCAGTTCTTCTTTGTGTCACTTTGAGATTCACGTACGTGTGGGAGTTTTAGAAGGGTCATCCCTCCGTGAATTTAAGATACTGGCATTTCCAGATGGGCAGGAATCGTACCTCACTGTCAACATAGAATCTGTGGTAAACAGCACAGATTCTGGATTTCAGATGTCTCCATGATCCTCCTCTTCCCATCTTTCCCAAACTAGAGAGTCCTTTGTATCACCCCTTCCTAGCCAGAAGGTGACAGGTCACAGTCTCAGGCTAAAGTTTCTGTGAAAGGGAAGGAAGTGAAATTATGTGGGTTAGGATAACTGGGGACAGGAGAGCAGCAAAGGCATCCTGCTTACTCTGCCACAGACTTCAGAAGACTCTGGAATGTACTTGCTGCTGCTAAGTCGCTTCAGTCATGTCCAACTCTGTGCAACCCCATAGACGGCAGCCCACCAGGCTCCTCTGTCCCTGGGATTCTCCAGGCAAGAGTACTGGAGTGGGTTACCATTTCCTTCTCCATTGGAAGGTACTTGCTGTTGCTGCTGCTGCTGCTAAGTCGCTTCAGTCGTGTCCGACTCTGTGCGACCCCATAGACGGCAGCCCACCCGGCGCTCCCGTCCCTGGGATTCTCCAGGCAAGAATACTGGAGTGGGTTGCCATTTCCAATGCACGAAAGTGAAAAGTGAAAGTCAAGTCGCTCAGTCGTGTCCAACTCCTAGTGACCCCGTGGACTGCAGCCTACCAGGCTCCTCCGTCCATGGGATTTTCCAGGCGAGAGTACTGGAGTGGGTTGCTATTGCCTTCTCCTGGAAGGTACTTCAGTTCAGTTCAGTTCAGTTCAGTTGCTCAGTCGTGTCTGACTCTTTGCGACCCCATGAATCACAGCACACCAGGCCTCCCTGTCCATCACCAACTCCCGGAGTTCACTCAAACTCATGTCCATCGAGTCGGTGATGCCATCCAGCCATCTCATTTTACTGCCCAGTAATTTCCACTGCTGGAGAAGGCAATGGCAAGCCACTCCAGTACTCTTGCCTAGAAAATCCCATGGACGGAGAAGCCTGGTAGGCTGCAGTCCATGGGGTCGCTACGAGTCAGACATGACTGAGCAACTTCACTTTCACACATTGGAGAAGGAAATGGCAACCCACTCCAGTGTTCTCGCCTGGAGAATCCCAGGGACGGGGGAGCCTGGTGGGCTGCCATCTATGGGGTCACACAGAGATGGACACAAGTAAAGTGACTTAGCAGCAGCAGTAGCAGCAGCAATTTCCACTGCAGTCTCAGGCAACCTTAGACTGTATCGCCACCTGCTGGACACCAAGGAGATTGACAACCCTGTGGCATCTCTTCAGAGGGAGGGAGAGTTAACTGCACAATTACGCCACCTTTATTCCAAGGTTAAATTTTTCCTTCTCAGAACCTGTTGAGGTTACAGTTCTCTCTCTTGGAAGTCTGTCTTTTCAGGACTGGAGTCTAGGGAGACCCGGGAGTCTCCCTAGGACTGGTTCTCTAGGGAGGCTAATTTCCCCCATGTGCTGTCCTTTGTCAAAAATTCTCTCAGAGGCTGCATACAGAGCCCTGAGCCCTCACTCAGCTGCATGAGGTGGAGGGAGGTTGAAATGTATGTCCCTCCTCATACAGGTTAACTATGTCCACAAACAGAAGGCAGCAGGCAGATGGGATTATGCTTGGCTCTAGATCACAGGGTCCCTGTTAGCCTCAGAGGCGGAAGGAAATCCTAGATTGCCCTTATCTGACTCTCCCCTGCTTGATGGAGGTACGCGGGGAAGTGGGGGAGTCCTTCACTGTGCTGTTCGTACTTACTGGCTGTTCTCCTCTTCCCATGTCCTAGCAGAGACAATGCCACTAGAACCCACTAGCAATTACTCCGTCCATGCTGCAATCTTGGGTGCGTTAACTCCTAGAGTCCCCAGGCTACATCTTCAGAGGTGAAGGTCATTTGTAAGCAGTGTGTGTGCGCTCAGTCGTGTCTGACACTTTGTGACCCCATGGACTGTAGCCCACCCGGCTCCTCTGTCCATGGGATTTTTCTGGCAAGAATACTGGAGTGGGTTGCCATTTCCTCCTCCAGGGGATCTTCCTGATTCAGGGATCAAACCTGCTTCTCCTACATTGCAGGCACATTCTTTACCACTGAGCCACTGGGGAAGCCCTTTATAAGTAGTGACAACTCTCAAATGAATCTTTTATTGGTAAAATGGGACATCAATAAATTCGCTCAGAATTGATCAGGACATATAATAATATCAATCTGTGGAGGGTATAGGGCTAGGCAAACAAATGACAGCGGATCTAGAAATCTACTTTCTTTTCCCAGCAGGCATTGTGATTTATCCAGGTTAAGTAAAGAGCAACCATTTCTTTTTTATTTTTTGGATGCCTGACCTTGACTGAGGATGTCCTCTAAGTGTCTTTCAAATTGCTGTTTTAGAAGGAAGAAATCGGGGCATTAAGACGGTGGATGGGGAAAACCTTGTGCTGCACGTCGTGTACATCATGTTGTCTGTGTACTAGGGGCCCTCAGTTTACTCGTTATGGCTAAAATGTACTGAGTGCTGACGTAACACTCTTATTAAACACTTTAATGCATTTTCCATTTATACCTTTAAATGATCTTTTGATTTGGGTACTGCACTTTATTATACTCTTGTTCTTAATCGCTATTAGGTTACTCTTTGTGGTGAATGTGCAGATTTTCTTTTTTAAGGACCTGGGTCCTTAAAACTCAAATAGTGTAATTATATTCCTTGTAAATTCCTAAAAAACCTTTATTCAAAGTAATATGTGGTTTCAGAAACTTTATTGTACCTAAGAATTATACGAGGTGTATTGTGATAAAGAGATTCTTGAGTGCTGCTTCCAGATATCCTGATTCAGGAAATCTGGACCAAAGCCCAGCAATCTGCATTTTAAAACAGGCACCCAAGTAATTATGATGTAGGTGATATTTGGATTACGCTTTGAGAAACACTGCCTTTGACTATAAATGGCTTGAGGGTAGGGCTGTAACTATAACAAACTATAACAAATCTTCCTGTGTACATCCCATTTATTTCGGCTGCGTGTAGCCATAGATGTGATACTGGTGTTTGTATCATCTGTGGTGAAGAACTAAACCCTGTTCATTTACTCTTACCTGTGTGTGTGCGTGCATGTGCGCACACAAGGAAGAGGCAGCCCTGGAGCCTCCCTGGCTGTCAAAGGCCCTTGGAAAAGAGGCTGTATGTTAAGTGGCTGTTCCTTTTGCTAACCTGAAATATCTCTGGGCAAAGGTTTGGAGAAGGTTGTACAATTTGACATATTGGCCCTGCTGTTTCTGCTGCCTTCGCTGGAGAGGGCTGACAAGAGGCTGTTATTTTTCTCTACCTTTTGAAATGCACAATGCCGGGGGCGGGGTGAAGGGAGGAGAGTCTGGGGACTAAGCTAGAGTTGGTAAACAAGCTTTGAAGCAAACTAAGGAAGCATATTAGCAGGGGAGAAGTGAAGGGCTGCACAGGGCTCCTGTAATGCCACAGCATTCTCTGAAGACAGCGTCAGTCGCTGCCGGGTGTCTCTCATTTTGAAGGAAATAACAACAACAAAAAACAGTATTGGCAAACTGACCCTGGGCTAACACTTGAAGGTTTGTCTGGAAATTGTGCTCTGAAAAGCCATTTACATCAGAGAAGCAAGAGAATGAAGGACAAATCTTGCAGGGAAAGAAACAAAAAAAAAGGCCAAAAAATACAGCAAGCACCTCAAATAGCCCAAAGGAGGTAGCAGGGACCTGGGGAAAGCTCTGTTTAATCTTTGGCCTAGCTACCATAGCCAGGAGGATGCTTTTTAATGCAGTCTTTGTAACAAGCCTGCCTTTTGAGGTTGTGATGGGCCCTTCTAGCTCTAGAATCAGTGATGGCTCTTTGAAGAATTTCTTTCCCCTGTAAACTCCTGGGGACAGATTAACTAAAACTCCAAACTGGGAAATTAGGGAACTCCGAAGATGCTCTGTGTTTTTTAAAAGGCTGTATTTGATTCAATATGGTGAGGGCAAAATCCCTTCTACTTTCTAGGTTTCTTTTTTTCCCCACTGCTTTTCTCCTCACATCTGGATAGCCTCAAAGACTGTTTTAAGGTTAACAGGGAAATTTTACAGAATGATCAAAAATAAAGAAATCCCTAGAGATGGTTGCATAATCTTCTTCCTCTTTACTTTAAAAATGTTTTTTCAATTGAATAACAAATCAAAAATTAGGGCTGGATTGAATCTTGGAGGTCAGAGAAGAGAGGAATGAAGCACAGAGTTTAAAGGACGTTTCCAAGGTCAAAGGGCTGGTCTTAGATTCAGGATAAGTCTGTGTGGACTCCTAGTTCAACATTCTCTCTCTTAACTCCTTTCATAACTACTTAAGTGGTTTGTGCCTGTCCCCCAACTCCCCCAATCCCCTCACTCAAGTATACTAGCAACAAAAGTCTTGGCTTTATTTTTTTTTTTGGAGGGGGAGAGTTTGGCATATGGTATCTTTTCCTGTGAACTTTGAAAATAACTATTTCCTTAAAAAAAGGGGGGGGCTTACCTCAATCTTATTTTATGAAAGCAAACATTCAAAAACCCCAACACACCCCAGAGCAAACCCTCAACGCTCCAGGTTCTGATTATCCAGTTTCCTTCTTCCTCCCTCTGCTGACCATGCATTTGGATGTTTATGTTGGTCAGTAGCTCTGCAAAAAATCTGATACTATATATGCTGCGGGATCATCTGTCCTGTTTGTCAGCGGCTGGGTAGTACTATGGTGCTGTGTTCTCACACTCAGTATGCCCCTGGCCATCAAGGCTGTAGTTCTGTTGGTGAGTTAGTTTGGTAGTGTTCTGGGAGTCATTCCTAGAGGTCCCAGTTACAGCCTGCTTCTCCAGCTCTTCAAAGGATTTGGTAAGCACTCCATAACAGTCTTACATTTCTGCTTAAAATACTGAGATGTTGAGAGCAGTTTCTCTTCTTTTGGCTGCACCACGTTCTTAGATCTTAGTCCAACCAGAGATTGAACATGTGCCCCCTGCAGTGGAAGCTCAGTCTTAACCACTGCACTGTCAGGAAATTCTGAGTGGTTTTTTTTCCTAAACTGGCTGATATGGGCATTTAGAAGTTAATTACAACGCAACTCAAAACTAGTACTAACAGAGGACAGAAGGAGCCTAGGTCAGAGAGCCTAGAGGTTACCCAAATAAATAATATTTGAGTTGGAACTTGAAGGTGGAATATGCTAAATGGAGAATCATTGGGAAGGCGAGGGAACAAGTACATTCCAGGAAGCAAGATGTACCAAGGTGTGGTCATTAAAGAGCACAATGTGTTAGAGAGATGGGGTGTTCACTATGGCTAGACTATTAACAGAGTCAGGAGAGATGAGGCTGCAGCAACTGTAAAATGTGGTGGGAATAAGAAATACTGCCTTTGCAGGGGAGCAGACCTGACTGCAATTCCAGTTCCTCCATGTAGAAACTCAGTAATTCTGGTCAAATCTTGTATAGTCTATACACAAATCTTGTATAGTCTCACTTTCCTTATCTACCAAGTAGGGACCTAAAGTATCTATTTCATAGGGGAACTGAATGTGATAATGCATATGAAGTGTTTTGTACAGTGCGTGGCACAGACTAACTGCTCAAAAAGCCTTTGCTATTATTATTAGGTAAACTAGAAACAGATTACTAAATATCTTGAAGGCAGGTGGAAGATAAACTGAAATGGGAAGAACTGAGTGGCTAAAAGACTACGTAGGAGGTTGCTGTAACAGTCCAAGCAGGGATGGTGCTCTGAAATAAGGCAGTGACAGTAAAGACACAAAGAACTGGTTAGCTTCAGAAGGCTTCTTTGGTACCCAAGTTCCAGGATTTGGTGATTAACTGAATGAGAAATTCTGAAGAGACTAGGCAAACAGTAACATCATTAACCTAGATTACGTATGAGGAACAGCAAGTCTAGATAGTAGCTGAAGCTCAAGGCTCTAAGTGCCTCCAAGTCCAAGGCCTGTGCCAAGAAGTGGCCTTAAGTAATTCTTTTGTGCGTAACATTGATATGGCTCTTACCACAAGGAACAACTTGCTTCTCCTTGAATGTTCAAGGGAGTAGGACTAAAATAGACCACTGGTCCTGCAAATTAGTAGGTTGAGTGGAGACAGAACAGAGTGGGCAGAGTGCAATGGATTGAGTAAGTGGGAACTTCAGACCAAGTATAGACTCTTTTTCAATAAATCTAGCATTGAAGGGAAGAAGCAAGCAAACATTAGTTTGAGAGGCAGTGGGGAGGTTTCTACATGTTGGTTTGCTCAACATGATACTCTTCTAGTGTATGGTACTGGAAATCTGGACTACATGTCCCACAATCCCTTGTAGCTAGGGTTCAGATACTATTTCAGATCTGCCAATCAGATGTATGTTCTAAAGTCAGCAAAGATTAAGAGGGGGTGCAGGGCATCCATTTGGGGATGCTGACAGTGGCAGAGGTAGTGTGCTTCTTGAACTGGCAGCTTCCTCACTATAGTAGAAGCAGGACTTTCCGGAGCAGTCTTTGGCTGTTATTTCTGGAAGTCCAGTTTAGAGTTTATTTCTTCAGTCTTCTCAACAATTCTGTGATCCATTTAATGCCCTATGACAAATCCTTTCCTGCTTAGACTGGCTCAAATGGATGTTTTCTGCAACTGAACCTGATTAATATGGTGGAGACGGTATGTGGTTTTTTTCCTTTTTTTTTTAAATGAATGTAACGGTAGCATTTTTGTAGCTTAAAGAGTTAAAGACAACTTACTTATTACTGAAAAATATAACATACAAAGAGAAAGAAACAGAATTGAGAGAAAAGAGGGATAACTTATGGAAGATACTGGAAGACAGAAAAAGTTAGGTGAGAGAGCCATCCTTCAAGACAGAACTAATAATTCTTGCCTCGTCGTATTCCTGCTCCTTCGACTTCTACAAAGAAAAGGGCTTACCAGTGTAACCAAAAGCATGCTGTGGAAATGATGGAGCGTGACTTCTAAAGTTAGGTCATTAAAGAATTATAGCTTCTTCCTTGCTCTTAACTTACTCTCTCTGGGGGAAGGCAGCTGACAAGTTGTGAGGGCACTCAAACACACTATGGAGTCCCGTATGTGGAGGAACTGAGGCCTTCGGCCAACAACCAATACAGACTTGCCAAATGTGTGTGAGCCACGTTAGAAGTAAATCCTCCAGCCTCACTTCAAGTCTTCAGAAAACTGTAGCCCTGACTGACATCTTGACTGCAACCACAAGAGAGATCCCAAGCCAGGATTACCCAGCTAAGCCACTTGTGAATTCCTCACCCTTAGAAACTGGGAGGGCAATAATGTTTAGTTGTGTTTAAATCCAGGGAAGATCCCCTGGAGGAGTGCACAGCAACTCACTCCAGTATTCTTGCCTGGAGAATCCCATGGATAGAGGAGCCTGGTGGGCTGCAGTCCTTAGGGTTGCACCGAGTTGGACACGACTGAAGCAATTTAGCACACATGTGTTCTAATACACGGTGCTTTGGGAAAATTCATTATGCATCAACAGCAGGGGTATCCTACAGGGATGAGGTTAGTTTTAAAGTGTGCCTCTGAGATAAAAGGAGAAAATGGATGTCACAAGATTCAAAGCGGGGGGGGGGGGGCGGTGGGGAGAAGAAGTTAAGTCTGATGACCAGTAATTTCTCTACAAAGAAGAGGCAAAGCCATCTGTTGAGAGTAAGAGTGGAAAGTAGGGACTATAAAGTTGAGAACAAGAAAAAGAATATAATAGTTACCAGGTAAAGCTGAAAAAAGCCAAATAGGAATGAGTGCTTGAGTTAGAGAATCATACAGCTGCAGTGGAGTCAGTTGGTATATTACATGATTTCCTATCACTATGCTTGATAACCCAGAGGGAACAGAGTAAGAGATGGTAGGTTTCGCTTGATTTGAGAACTGGTGAAGCAGAGACAACAGAAAAACAACAGGGTCAAGGGAACTCAGGGTGCTGACTTAGGCCACTGAAGTGACTAACCATGCAGTCCAAGCTGGTAGACATGGAAACAAGTTGAGGAGGAAACACGTGGCCTGAGAGAGTGAGAGGCTGAGTGCAGAATCAACATTTAGAGAAACATAACGGTTACAGAAGCCCAAAGCAGTAACTCCTTGGGAATCAGAAGTCCCAGGTTATGGTCATGGCACACTATTAACAAGCTTGGTATTCTAGGCAAAGAGAAAATTTTCAGGGCCTTTATCTCCCCTACCCTTGGTTAAAAACATTCAAAATGTTAAGAACAGTGGCTTGCTTACAGTAAGCCTTCTGCAATGATTTTAGCAATTATTCTTAGCTGTTTTAAAATTACATTCTGTTTAATACACATGTATAAACATAGTTAACACTGGGAAACCCAAAACCCAATTAAACTGACTACTACTGTGTTTTTTCCTGATCCTATCCTTCGGACTTCTCCCCTGGAGATAACAACTATCTTGGATTTTGTGTTTATCCTTCTTTTTCCTAAAAAAATATGTACTAATCCACATTGGTACAGGGCCTGTTTCTTTATAGGTAAGATGAACTTTTGATCAGTGCTCTCTGAACTCCCTCCAGCTCTGAGTATATGAGGTATGACAGGTGGATATCAAACGCACACACCTAGTAGAATCATATCAGTGTTTGTTTTTCAAGGCTTTATAAAGCTAAAACACAAACTCTTCTGTTGAAATTTCCAATTCTACAAAAGGATACCTCAATGGAACTTCTAAAGATCAAGTCTTTCCATCTCTTTCAATCTGCACCTCTGCTACAAAGTTCTACTCTAGAGAAAACCAACACAAGGCGCTAACTAATTTAAGCCCCCAATCCTGCCCAATGAAACCCTGAGACTCAAGCCTGAGGCGACTGGGTTTTCCAGGCGAGCTGGGAAAGTATACTTTATTTCAGTGACAAGTATTTTAATAAAAATTAAGAGGCATGGTTGGGTTCATATGCAGTAGTTTTTAATACAACATAGATTTATTTCTTCCATATATGTGTATATGTGAGTAGAATAATGTAAAACAACTGTCTTTTTGATGCTCATCAAAAGTGCTCACACTATTTTAACTTCACAAAAAACCACCTTTAAATAAGGTAAACACGAATGCAATCTGCTGACCATATGGCTTTTCTATGGGGCTACTGTCCAGCCTAGGATGCTGGTCTTCCTAGCTGCAAACAACCTGAGATTTTATATTTGTCATACCAGTTACCAAGTTCATCAGAGTTAAGTAAATTGGACCAGGCAGTGGAATTGCTGTGTCAAGGGCAAATAAATGCTCACCCCCCCACCCCATACACAGGTCTGTTTTTCAGACTTCAGATGGCTGGAATAAAAGTCAGCTGAGACTGCTGGTACAAGGTAACAGGTTAATGTGTTTTCAGTGGCTTTTGAAGAGGCCACACCTATAAAGTAGGATGTGAGTATGTTCTGAACCTGAACAGTACCAGGAAGACAGTGGTCAAAAGAATGAGCAGTCACTATAGTCATTTTCTCATGGAATTTAACTCATTTTCCTTATTCTACCCATTAAACTGGCATAAGAAAACGTTATTTTCTAAGAGGTATCTTCTCCCCAAGGACAGTCCCGCTTCAATCACTTAAAACATAGTATACAAATCACCTTGATTTTTTTACAACCTGCCTCTTTAAAAATGGTAATAAGTATAATATCATCCCTTTAGTTTTTGTCTACCTTGGAGTGTAATATGAATCGTGAATAGTGCAATAAAGGACTCTCGGAATGCCAGTATAGGTGTAAGAGACTAACACAAGCAGCTACTGTTCTGTCTCACCAATGAAGGGGTACTGCAGTGCGCTATCTGAAATTGAATCCGAATACTCTCCTTGTTTACCTCAAGTACAGCTATCGGGAGAGCTAAGCATCATTTACTACCTACATTTGTTTATTCCTGGTAAGAACATTCGCAAATCACAGTGGCACTTCTAGAATACCCGCAGAGAAAGGCAGCCTTCCCGAAAGCAAATCCTTCCTGGATAAGATAAAAATGCAGAACTCAGCGGCTAAGATAAGCTTCTGAAACATGTCTACCTTTAACTATAACACCTGACCTTCACTGAAATTAGGGTAGAATATTCAACTGTTTACTTTCCACTGTTCATATTCCAAACAGAAGGCAGCCTCTGAAAAAGGTCTCATTTAAAAATAAGCTTCACCTCCCAACTTCTGACAGTAGTAGTAGTAGAATTTAAGGTACTTCTTTGCTCTAGTTTTTGGGAATATCCAAAATTTCCAGTAAACTAAATCCAAACTAATCATTAGTTTACTAAAGAGACAATGGGGTGGTCTATTTTGTGAGCTAACAAAATTAATATAGACAGGCATTCACCTATAGTGAGTGTTATTCATGCTTGGACAGGTCAGATGTATTGTTGGTTAAGTTCTAGAACTGGTGAGCAAAGACGTGTCCTTCTAAAATAACAACATAAGGTTTTTAATGAATGATAGATGCTAGCCTAATTTGCCTCTTGAGATATTTAAAAAACACAAAGTAACTCTTTTCTATTTAATCCCTTCTTTGAGTTGGACTCAAGTAGCTAATTCTTTGCAATAAGACTCATACTTCTGTTTTTCCTAACCTTGGTAGGAGAGTTCTGGGTTTCAAGTGTAGCATAGACAGTTTGGGTTGTCATCACCCAAATAAATGAAATCAAAAGGATTTTGTATTTTCCAGTTAAAACTATTTTTGTTCTGTTCTGTTGCTCAGTCGTGTCCGACTCTTTGCGACCCCGTGGACTGTAGCCTACCAGGCTTCTCCATCCATGGGATTCTCCAGGCAAGAATACTGGAGTGGGCTACCGTTTCCTTCTCCAGGGGATCTTCCCGACCCAGGGATCGAACCCCGGTCTCCCACATTGGAGGCAGACGCTTTATCCTCTGAGCCACCAGGGAAGCCCACTATTTTTAGATAAAGTTAAACTGCTGTGAGCTGTTGACGGACAAACATTAAGTGACCAGAATTAGGGGCATAATGGGTGTTTTTTCCTCCTGTTTAATACACCACACCACCCTCTCCAGAAGAAATAGTTTACTTATTCACTTATTTATACCAGTAGAAGCAGAAATACTATTGTATTAGGGCTTATCTCGAATCTGTCTATATAAGTAGGAACTAAATAAACAGATAGCTTTGCTTCATTAGGAGAGAATCCTGTTTTGCATGAAACTTGTGGAAGAAGCATTCCATAAGAGCCCATTTCCCCTACAAACAATACTCAAGAGATCACTTTTGGAATTACTTGTCAGTATGCTTCCTCTGAGTCCCTATCTATATCAGATCGCAAATCCCTTCCCATGCCAGACAGTTTTAAACTCAAACCACACCAAATCTGAAAACAACCAACCAAATAAGGAATTAGTCTGGGGGATTATGAAGTCTCCTTTTGAGGGCCAACAAGATGCTAGGATAGCCAGAGCCTTGGGTATTTCAGAAATCTAACTTGTTACACACACGTCCCAGGGCCTTCACACATTTCAGCTTTGAGCTTAATCAAATTTCACACACAGGTGGAAAGCTTCTCTCTTCTCCACATGTACACTAGTTCCTCCTCTTCATTCTAATCTTCACTCCTACATAATCCACACCTACCTTGACAGCTAGTATAATTTCTAGCTGGAATGTGGGAAAGAGAAAAGAAACCTATCCTAAGTTAGAAAAGTTTAGGGAACAAGATGTCCTAAGGATTCTAAATAAGAATGGGGTATATTTCTATATATAAATGCTATCAACATCAAAGACTCAGTAAACAGATACATTAATCAGAAAAGGTCCATTCCTATAAATGCTAGAAGGAATTTGGTTCATGTGAGTCAGAGAACACAAACACACAGTTACTTTTTCCAATCCAAATTTCTTGCCTGCTGTAGCTGGATCCTTTAAGGTAACTTTAGATGATTCTGTTTCATTAATGCGGAATGGGATATGAATTCTGATCTTGGGGCTGCAGGCACTTAACCAAATTATCAAGCTATCGACAATGATAGTTTACTTGAAACATTTCTTCTGAGCATGAGGGTTTTTTCTTGTATCAAATGAGTAAGGACTCAAAGTGGGGAGGGAAAAAAAGGTACTTGTCAGTTTGAAAGTCACAGTTTATCTTTCTATAATTAGATTAGGAGAAAAAAAATGAAGAACCCACTGTAGCAGGAAGAAAAGTCTTCCAGGGTCTGGCATCTGTAAGGAAACAAGAATAAAATAAGAGTTCTTAGTTCCTTTCAATGACAAAAGCACTGACTACATCTGACAATAGGCCACACAACTATAGCCCAATTAAAGTCTCTTGGTCTGCTGGAAGAATCTGTTGCTGTTAAGGGCAGAACACCAAGTACCTTCTGACCCTTAGCTCTTTAGTATCACTAATCACACAGAAACTTGTTAATTGATTTAAAACCATTCTATACAGAGATCAATATACAGTCCTTGTAGCAACAGTTATCATGGGTGAAGAGAACATCAGAATTGACCACCCAGGCAACTGACTTCTCCAGACAATTCTGGATTAACTCCAATTAATTTATTTTTTTCTCTTTTCATATATTCTATCTACTCATTAATTCAATAATATTTTCTGAGCTGTTAGGATGCACATTGAAAGTAAAGTCACTCAGTTCTGCCCAACTCTTTGTGAACCCATGGACTATATAGTCCATGGAATTCTCCAGGCCATAATATTGGAGTGGGTAGCCATTCCCTTCTCCAAGGGATCTTCTCAACCCAGGACCAGCTGAGCTGTCAGGGAAGCCCACAATGCATATTAGGGGAACAAAAATGAACACGGTATTACTTGCTTCTGAGGCACTTATCTGGTAAAATATTGTTGATAAAAACATAAATGGGATAAAGCATTTAAGTGCAAGGTGAACGAATCCTTTTCATGTATATGCAATAAGAAATAATTTTCTGCTTACTCTTAAGTTCCTTAAGTGAATAACTCATGCCTTCCGTGTGTGTGTGTGTGTGGATTATCCAAAGAAGAAAATTTTGCAACAACAGGCGTTCAAAAAATGATGCTTTATTTTTAACTAAGGAGGATAGGAAGATCTGTGGCTAGTTGAGGATTCTTACCTAAATTTTCCCCCTTATTCCTCTGTGGTAACACGTACAAAAAAATTATCAGTGTGTAATGAGTTTATCACTTTTCCAAAGCAGAAAAGTGTTTAGTCTTAAGTGACAGAAGTTTCTCCTAGGCTTTCCAGTGGTAGAGTAGCCATTGGATAGGTAGCTATCCATACTGGATGAACACCAAACATCTGAAGCAGAGTGCCAGAGAAGGGTTCAAAGTCCTCCATTTACACAGGGCTGTGTGTGCTTTTCTGACGCACTCCAGGGCAGTTGTGTCTCTTTCCCTTCTGGGACCAAATCCAATGTTCTGGCTTCCAGATATATTTAATAATTTGATGTCAGAACCTACCAAGAAAAATGGCCGGTCCCTAGAAGCAACTGATAAATATTATTGTTCTCAGCTAAGGGGTGTTTGCTTTTAGAATATCTTCTGTTTCTCACCAGAAGAAACATCAGTTTTGGTACAAAACAAACCCTAGTTCGAAGAAGATCCATCTGCTTCACTGTTCAGAAAAAGTGAATGGACTACAAGGCAACAAGCCAATTACTCATTCATTCAATAAATATTCACTGAAGGCCTACTATCTCAAGACAGTGGGATCATCATCCCATTCCCAGCCCAACAATATTCCTCTTTTGCCAGAAGCCATGTGGCTGGTCAACCTCAGCCAAGGCAGCCATCTGAAGCATCAAACCTGGCTCTGCTGTGGGTACATAGGGTGATCTCAAAGAAGGGCTTCATCTGTGAAAACTAAAAGATTTTGGTCTCTTTATATAGATTTTGTGAGGTTCTGCTAAATCAAATATTCAGATAAGACCTACAGTGCAATTAGATCTACAGACTTTTGGAGAACCAAAACTTTAAAATGCTAGTTAAAAAGTATGAATTTTTTAATGAGTATTAAATTGTACTGCACAGGGAAAGAATTGCAAAGCAGTGAAGCACAGCTGTCTGATTAATCTCAGTCCATTAAGAAGGCATGATAGATCTAGAATGCAACTTTGATTTAAAAAAAAAAGGAAAAGGCAATGTGCACCAACGTTAGGGAGAGCAACTTGGCATGTAACAGAACTCTAATTTAACTAGTAAATGTTTCTTCATTAGCATGTAGAGCCACAACAGAGGCGATATACTTAAAAAACGAAAGGCGCACACACAGCTTTAATTTGGTACCATAATCTGAAAGAAAATTGGACCCAAATTGCTTTATGTCCAGTTAAATCTTGCTACCGTATGAAAAAACTGTGAAATAAAACTGAAACACTTACTTGATGAAACATTCGGTTACTGTGCATTTCCATCTATGGAGTAGAAATATTTCAAAATAAATATACCATGTCAACTGAAATTCACTCCACCCCCTAGTCTTACTAAACACAAATGATTTATTCCTGGGGTATATGGAATTATATAATAAAGTAGAATTTAAAATTAGTGACTGGATTCTACTCAGCATGGAAAAAGAAAATAGTCTTCTACCTATCAAGCCTTATGGCATATGATTAGGTAATCTCATTTTTGGGGAAATGCAACTATCCAAAGGGAAATGTTTTAAAGGGGATCCTGTAACCACCTAAAAATTAGCTCAAACAACAACAAAGACTGAAATCAAGGAAATCTGAATTTGAGGGCAACATTAGGAAAAGGAAGTTTATATTAAATAAAAATGACAGTATGTTGGGTGTACCAATATATGCGAATTTCTTTACTAGGGTGGTATGACATGAATTTCAGACCTGTTTACTCAGCATTGTCTCTGAAGCCTTGGGGAGACATCTGAATACCATTCTTATGCTGGTTCTTATTACTTTTATTTTGTCTCTACCCATTACCTTTCAGGCCCTTGCAATGCAATTTCTAATCCCAATTCCCTATTGATATTATGCTTTAAAAATCAGGGATGATTTCCTCCTAGCTAAAATAGATAGTCTTTTTATTGGTCCCAAATTTATTCATGGAATCCGATGTCAGTGGTCACCCTTTTTTTCTTTCTCGGTTTGAGTTTTATTTGCAAAAATGTAATTTTTTAAGCCATTAGTAATTCACAATTGAAGTAGGCATTTATTCATAGCTGAAACCAAAGGCTTGAGATGGGGGTAGAGAAAGGGTATGAGAGAGGTGGGAGTGGGCAGGAAACAAAGAGAACTAAAAAGACAGGAAAGGAAACGAGGGGATAATTCTGGTCTTGGGAGTTAAGAGACTCATTCAGGGTCCAGATCTGCCAACTACCAGCAAAGCAAACAATTTTTTGTGCAATTAGTATGTATTTTATAATTAAAAAATTTTAATTACCAAACTTTCCTCGTTTATAGAGTTTTGAAGAGCAGATAAGAATACTGATGAGAGCACACAGCACAGAGCTTTCTACTGGGAAGCTCAACTAGTATGCACACGTGCTCAGTTGCTAAGATGTATCTGACTCTCTGTGACCCCAGGCTCCTCTGTTCATGGGATTTCCCAGGCAAGAATACTGGAGTGGGATGCCCTTTCTTCCTCCATCACCCTGTCTTGAAAATACTCTTTAGGCTTCTGTGATCTTGTACTTGCCTGTTACTAACCAGGGTTAGGACTAGAGTGAAGTGAGTGAGGTGCTTAAGATGCAAAATATGAGGAGGCACTCACTCTCAGGGTCATATGGGTGCAAGGTATTCGGTATTCAGACTGAACATGTCCTTGAATAATTAAGACCAATTGTATTTATTTAGCATAACAAACAGTAAAAGCATTTTGCCACTATTTCACTTACTGTTTTTCCATGGCAGAACATATGGCAGAGACTTGGGAACACGCATGCCTGAAGCCAGGTTACTCTTATGTTCCATAACTATATTGCTTGCAGGGCTGCAAAAAGAGAGATGAATATGAGTATGCTGGCATATTTGCATTCTTTAGGCAGGCACACATAAGACAATCAAAATGTGTTTTTTGTAATTTGGAGAAAAACAACCACCTATATTCTGAAATGTAAACACATTTCCATCAAAACATTCTTGCAATTAGAATGATTACCACTTCTCTGGAAAGCTCACTGTTCTGTACAGGCATTAAGATGGGTTTAACCATTTTCATTTTCTAGAAATTGAGATAAATAGCAATGCCATCTACTGTTCAATTGTATGACAAGCTCATCAATTCACTCAGTATACATAAGAGATAAAAAAAATGCCAAGACGACCAAACTAAACGCAACAAATCTCACAGAATTGAGATAAAATTAAAACTGTACCAATGGAATTCATCTTTAAGCTTTTCTATCTCAGTGCACACATAAACTACAGTAACTGTACACTTAAAATAACTGACTTTAGGAGCTAAAAAATAAAAATTGCTTAAGTATTCTATTTGAGGAAAAAATGAAGTCTACTATCTAATACTTTCATTTTCTAATCTGGAAATGCTCTCATTTGGGTTTGAAATATTATCTTTTTTTCTTTTTGGCTACACTATATGGCTTATGAGATCTTAGTTCCCCAGCTAGGGATGGAACCGCACCCCTGGCAGTGAAAGTGTGGAGTTCAAACTACTGGACTGCCAGGGAATTCAGAACATGATCTTAAAGTTTGAAGATCAAGTGGTAATGAAAAATCTTATAGATTTAAATCAGATACAAAATCAGTGGGGAAGGAGAGATGAGTTTTTTCCCTACCTAACTGGTATTATGGATTGTCCAATCTCAAATCAGGAACTTTTAAGTTTACTTTTTCCTTAGACACTAGTTATCCAGAGCAAAAATAACACATACAGTATAGCTACATAAGTTTTTCAAAGCATTAAAAGAACATGAACTTAGCAAAAACTCTAGCTAAGACATAAGAATGGCTGGCGCCACTGTCTCCTGTGCTAGACTACAAGCTAGTAGTTTTGTGTTCCCACAGGAATTAATGCAAAGCATGTGACCTTTCTGACTCAAGGAATAAATAGAAAAAACCCACCAAAACTATATCTAGACAAATTACCACCAAGAAACATCATTGAGGAAAGAGGTCAATACACGCTCTGGAGCCTTCTGTTGGTAACAGAGCACTTTGATTCTGGGAGGAAGTGGTGGGAATGAGATCTTTTCACTTACCTATTGTTGCCACAGTAGTTGGCTGTGCCCCAGACAAATGGGGTGCTGGTCTGTTCCCACAAATCTGCCAAAGAAAACAAAACACAGTTTGTGGTGCTAACTAAGTAAAACACCAATTCATGCTAGTTGAATTTGTAAGATGAGAAATAATAAACTTAAGTTCAGAGAAGCAAGTAAAAACTGGTCAAGTACCCTAAGTGACACAGTAGCAAGAATTCAACTGAAGGATATAAACATAAGCAACATAAATAATAATAAACGTGCCTAGTAACAACCAAACACAGATGGTATAACACAATTTATGAAAAAAACAGATGTAAAGTAGTGTTCTTTTCCAATCAAGTGGGAAAGGCTGTTCCACGTGTCTGCACAGAGATACAAATGTGTTTGTACTGGGGCTCAATAAGAATAATAAGGCATTCTGAACAGTATGATAAGTGCATAAAAAAGGAAAACCTTCCTTCTGTCTAAAGCAAATGACTCAAGATTTTGACATTGTGAAGAAAGAGATGTAGAGGCCCTTCACCTTTATCCCAGTCTTCATCACAAGGAGGGCACTGCCATGTGCTCTCAGCCAGAGTCTCTTGTCCAAGGTTCCTGGTTTGGTTGACTGCAAGACAATAAAGATTCTGACTTAAGAAGGGGACACTGCCAAGTTATTATGTTTAAAGGAGTTAGTGGCTTAAAAGGTTGCAGGGTCTTTGTTTCTGAAAAATGGATAGGACGAAAGCTAAACAGGTCTTATCTCCTTTCTGACAGAAGACAAGAAAAAGAAGCAGAAACAAAGATGTTTGCCATATGTACAGTAATAAAAGAATTTTTACTTTTAAACGAATTATTAGTAAAATGAATCAGGTTGTTCAGAAGAGAAAGAAGTCTGGCACACATAACCTGACAATCTTTTGCTGCTAAGATTAAAAATCTTAAAGGCAGAAAAGTATTGTTTTTCAGAAATGATGAAAGCCAAAAATCAAGGTGATAATGTAGCATCATATAAATTTGAGGGAGCTAACCTCCAGTACTGAAACATCTTAGCTAGTCAGTCTTACCTACATCCTGCTCAATACAGCTTTTGTCATCACAGCTTGAGATATGATGACTGATTTCAGCCCGTGGAACCTGATGGCGAGCATTGAAGGGACAAGTCGCCAGTTTGTTTGCGATATCAGGATGATTCTGGGAAAAAAATTAAAGGGGTTTGTCAATAAACTTGTGGTGGAACTGTGATAGGTACACTCAGTAGGACATTAAGAGAGAATTATTTTTCACCTATCCAGATCACAGACATATTACCTCTTTGTTATGATTATAAAGACTGACAACACAGATACTGGGGTTAAAGTGGTTTATAAGGAAGTAAACAGTGAATTTAGGATTGGGTGTCTGAATTATATCTTCTCCCTGTTTACTTCTCAGGGTCATGCGGGTCCAGTGGCACAGCCTGTAATGGCACAGCTCTGGATGTCTTTGAAAGCTGACACTCAGGACGGAACAGCAGCAGTAAAACACACTTTGTCTGCACTGAAGTAGCACCCCCCCTCCCCTTCCTGCAGTACAAGTGCAGGAAGACAGCTGTGGGGAGGGAGCTGCAGGAGAGGCAGACCCAGTGGTTTTTCAGATCAACATGTGAACACCTATTTAAAGGACCGATGCCTGAAATGAGGCTCTGAACAATTTGGCCTTTATTTCAGCTATTTCACTAAGGAAAAGTCCAGATGATAGAGAACTCTGTTGACCAAGTTCTTTATTTTAATACAAAACAAGAAAACAAAGTGTTTAATATAACCCAAATACTATGTTAAGTTTACCAGCAATTAAGAAATTAGAAGCAAAAGATATATCACAAATGATACTCAAAAAAGTAAAAATAATGTAAAGTGGGGAGAAGGGTGCAAAAAAATAGAAGATGGAGAAAATTGTGAGGGCAGGCATCGCCATAATTTTTTAAAGGGAATAGAACGCATTCTAATACAAAGGTTTTGTGGCTGAAGATTAAGAGCATTAGGAGAGGGGAGTTACAATAATGTCTTTTTACCACTTGGCTCCCTTTTCTGACCTTTCTCCTTGGGACATGTCTGAGAGCCTAAAGCAGGAAGCTGTGGTGGTATCTGCTGGTCTGTAATGTCTAGGTTCAACCTTAAGGAATTCTTGCTCTAGAGATTGAAAGGACCTGAGAAATGATCAACAATGGCATTATAATCACGTCTCCAGGACTGCAAGAGAAACATCCTTTGAAGAATGTTAATGCATATGTGAACTGTATGCAGGTTTGGATTAAATACCTAAACTGTTTTCCAATTTAGGAAATCCTGGCAGAACTTTGGCCTCTGTATCCGATATTTCTATTCTAACCACGCTTTCAAACTGCCTCAATTAATATATCAGCATTAAATTAGTTTACATCAACTAAACCTACAAAAGGTGACCAGAGGGAAAAAACTCTTTGAGCTGTTTTTTCCCCCCCTCCCCCCAAAGATGCTTACTGTTGAAACTCGGAGAAATAGTTATTTTTATGAATAATCTTTCCTTGGGTTAATCTCTAGCTGTTCAACTTCTCTAATATTTCTAAACAAACAAACAAAAAAATCAGGAATAAGTGTATTACAGTACTCAATCCTTATCAGGACAATGAATACATCAAATTTACAAGGCAAGAATGATTTCTTATCACTAGTAAAAATTAGTGTTTCCTCTGTTTCACAGAGGGTGAGAAGACTGGAGAAAAACTGTTTAAGGGTGCTGTGTCATTAGTTGGGGGAAAAACCAAAATGAGAAAAAACTTACATACCCAAGAAATAAAGAAATTCTTTTCTATAAATGTTGGCATTTAACCTCCAAAGCAATTCTGGCATTTAATTAAAACATATATGCTAAAATTATTTGATATTTATAAAATCTAGCTTTTTAGTAAAAAGAACTCAGGAGGCCATCACCGGGCAAATTGAGAATATAATATCATACCTTTCTGCACTTGATAAGATGATAAGGAAACCTGCAGGCCCTGATTTGGTGGTTTTTATCATAGGGGCATTGTAACAGCTTTTCAGGGTCCAGAGTATCGACTGAAAGAGAGAAAAACAGGGTAAATATAAAGCTTAACAGGCCCTTGCAACATTTAAGCATCCCTGGAACATGGATTTTTCAACAGCATCTGTAAAAACTGAACAAGACAGCCTAACAACAACTTGAAAGATTTTTTTCAAAGGGTGACTAAAAACATTTGAAAATGTAAGATAAAGCTGTGTCACTGAATCAAGTCCAGCAAAGCCAGCATTCATGGGATGGGGTCAAAGTTCACATTTGGTTGTACATAAATACTGTTGTTTTTATTGTTGGTAATCCTTATTATAACAAAAAATTAAATGATACGTCTTTTCCTTTTCTGAAAGTGCTAATTCAGGGTCATTCTTTTCTCTATAGCTAGTTCAACCAAAACTTCCCAGGCAGTATACTGAAGGTTGGAGCGGATAATGTACTGAAACACTGATGTGGGAGTCCACTGCACATGTACCCATATTCCCCAACTAGTCTCAGGGCAAGCTGAGGGTAGTTAACCCCCGACACCAGCATCCCTATTTACTAGCTTGCCATGACATGAAAAAAGTTGGTAAGCAGTGCTCTATATCAGTTATATGTTCTATGGAAGCTTAGGAAATATTCGTTGATAGATTTTTTTTTGTCTGCCTGATTTAATGTACTTCTTGAAATAGCTCCTAGTCAGTGAATCTAGTTACCTCTCAAATGAGACTAATACCTTTACCAAATTGGTAAAGGTTCCAAAATTTCATATTTTGGAACATAATGAGAAAAAAAAACAGAGAATTCTTTAATCTGATGATCATGAAATTGGCCAGATAAAAAGTAGAATACTCTGCAAAAACAGAACCTCCTAAGTTTAATACAACTGCAGATATATGGGGCTACTGTGAGAAAGCCAACCCCTAACCTATATTGAGGAATTTAAAAGTATCCTTAGAAGCCTATACTTTCAGGCTCCATTTCAATAGTTTAATAGAAACTAGAGAACTTTCTCATAACGTGCAAGACTACTCTTAGGTTCTGTAAAATGTCCACGCTGAGCCCCAAATTTTAACAATCTTGGTTAAAGAAGAGAAATTAAACAGTTAAGTACATTTTGAATACATTATGAGGACAAGAGGCAATCTAATAAAATGCTGTTGCCACCACTGAAGGCAATAATAAAAGTGAAATAAGATAAACAATTCACTTTTGATAAGAAGCTTATAAACCAAGAGACTGCTATGAAAATCAGAAGCGGGGGGAATTGAAACAGTGTCCCTGAAGAGTGGTAAACATGGGATAAATTGCTAACCATGATCATGGTGCAAATTAGCCAGAAAGGTGACTTGAAGGACAGAATGAATAGGAATGAAAAGTCTTAAAGGACAAGCAGGCTTATTATGCCAACCAGGCTCATCCTGAGCAGTGATCTTTTCACATTTCTGAAGCTTCAGGATACACAGGAAGAGTATACAGATGAAATTCTTGTTAGTTTCCCTCCATTTAAACCATTTCATCACAAGCAAATGATAGCCCATGTCAGTAGCTGACAGACTGGACATACTTTTTGATTCATACACATTTTACTGCTCATACAGTGGCATACATCAGAGTTAATAATGATAGCTTCCAACTAAAATGCTTTACTTTTTGGTCTCTAATAACTTTGATCTGCTCTAAACGGGTCTTTTATTTAAAGATTAGAATTTTTTCAATTTTATGTTTAATTTAAAAATTTTAATGGTAATAATATAAATAACATAAAACTCATCACCTTAACTATTTAAAAGTGTACAGTTTATCGGTGTTAAGTATATTAACATTGTTGTGAATCTAGACAATCTCTAGAAATTTTCACCTTGCCAAACAAACTCTATACCCATTAAATAACTCCCATTGCCTCCTCCCTGAAAGCTCTGGCAGCCATCATTCTACTTTTTGTTTCTATGAGTTTGACTATTCTAGATATTTCACGTAAGTAAAATCATATGGCATGTGGTCTTTTTGTAATTAATTTATTTAAATTACCACAATGTCCTCAAAGTTTATCCATAGTGTAGCACGTGACAAGACTTCCTATAACTATTTTATTTGCTTTTCTTTAAAAAAAAAAACAAACAAAACCAAACTTAACAGCTCAGACTTTATTTTTGGGGGCTCCAAAATCACTGCAGATGCTGATTGCAGCCATGAAATTAAAAGATGCTTACTCCTTGGAAGGAAAGGTATGACCAACCTAGACAGCATATTAAAAAGCAGAGACATTACTTTGCCAACAAAGGTCCGTCTAGTCAAGGCTATGGTTTTTCCCGTGGTCATGTATGGATGTGAGAGTTGGACTGTGAAGAAAGCTGATCGCCGAAGAATTGATGCTTTTGAACTGTGGTGCTAGAGAAGACTCTTGAGAGTCCCTTGTACTGCAAGGAGATCCAACCAGTCCATTCTAAAGGAGATCAATCCTGGGTGTTCATTGGAAGGACTGATGCTGAGGCTGAAACTCCAATCCTTTGGCCACCTCATGCGACGAGCTGACTCACTGGAAAAGACTCTGATGCTGGGAGGGATTGGGGGCAGGAGGAGAAGGGGACGACAGAGAATGAGAAGGCTGGATGGCATCACCGACTCGATGGAGGTGAGTTTGAGTGAACTCCGGGAGTTGGTGATGGACAGGGAGGCCTGGCGTGCTGTGATTCATGGGGTCGCAAAGAGTTGGACACGACTGAGCGACTGAACTGAACAGCTCCTTCTATATCAGTGAAATGTAAGAAACATTTCCCTGCTGCATATGGATGTAGCACAGATTCTTAATCAGTTCCCTTACTGATACATTTGTTTCTAGTTTTTACTATTATATAAATGCTGTGGCTAGCAACCTAATATATACTTATCTGTGTACTGTATGAGTATTTTTCTTGGGCAGATACCTAACAGTACTGAACAAAGTATTATATGAATTTAAAGTTGTAACAAATACTATTGAACTCCTCAGCAAAAAAAATTTTTTAGAATGTCCCTTAAATTGGTTTACCTGTTTTTTTAACATTAAAAAAAATTTTAATTTCTTTTTAATTGGAGATAATTGCTTTACAATATTGTGTTGATTTCTGCCATACATCAATATGAATCAGTCATAGGTATACCTATGTTCCCCTCCCTCTCATATCCCACCCCATCCCACCTCTCTAGATTGTTAGAGATCAGCAAAAATCTTGAGTGACTTTTTGGGAATATAACTTAATTTGGAAAACAAAGTAGGCCTCATGGACAAGCTTGCTCCAAAAGCACAGACTCAGATATTCCTCACACTTGGATAGGGCCCAGAACCCATGGTGAGAAATGGAGGAAACTTCACAGAAATGAGGAACCAGACCTGACAAGAGTATCAGCAGCTAAGGGGTACTGCCTGAAGACAGAAGCTGGAGATTTTCAGGAATCTATCAGATCACAGTTTTAGATCAGCTGGGGGAAAAGGTCAAGTACATCCTAAACCGTATTTCTCACTTTAACTTGGTTCCTGGTGTTAAATCACTTGAGGACTGTAGATTCTGATTCAGCACGTTTGAGACGAGGCCTGAGATTATGCATTTCTAACATAATGCCAGGTTTTTTTTTTTTTTAAATCTTAAAACAATGAAACTTTACTAAGACACAGATAAACAGAAAAAAATGCTATGCTTAAAGGAGTTGATTCTTTACAAGCCAATATATTTTATTAAATTTACTTATCAACAAACTTAAACATTTTCTATAAACAGAAAAATCAACCATTCTTTAACAAACATCTACTGATTAAAAAAGTCTGTGCTATGTAGCAATAATTACAAGATCCAAGTGATATTTTTCTAAGAAAAAAATCACCACTAGAAAAAGTAAAGAATAAGAGACATAAGGGGGAGATGATGCTTTCTAATTTAATAGAGTAGTAAGCTTCCAAGAATAAATAAATATAAATCTTTCGTATCTATCTCACACGGAAATCTCAGATTTTGATTTTTAGAAAAATTAAGGAAGTGAAGGAGGGAGTCCTAAGGAAGATCAAGGAGAATCAGACTTCTAGATCCATTATTCTCAAAGTATGGTCCTCAGATTAGCATTACCACCTGGGAACGTGTTAGAAATACAAATTCTTGCATCCCAGACCTTCTGAATCAAAAATTTGCGAGGAGGGCTCCAGAAACTTGCGTCTTAACAAGTATCCCAGGTGATTCTTCTGCATGCTATAGTAGGTATTTAATAAAGACTGCTTCCATGTAGTTTCTACATGTTGGTGATAAAGGTTCTATTGAACTCTTCCTTGAAGGCAGAATGGAACTAAAATATTTTTCCATTAGAACTTAAGAGATTCTGAACAAGATATCAAAGTAGGAAACAAAGGCGGCCTTGTTGACAAGTTTCATCCACTCAGATGTTCCTCAAACTTGGTTAGGGTCTAGAAACCATAGTGCCTAGTGGTATCAAGTAGGGCACTACATATAAACAACATACAAGGCTCTGGTTCTGACTCTGTCCCCAACAATGTAACCATGGGGCAAATCAGTTAACCTAAGCTCTGATTTCTCAGTTGTAAAATTCTAGTGTTGAATGAAATGGCTTTTCAGGCCTCTCTTGTTCTACCCTTGCATGATCTTAGCTCTCCCGGCTCCCATTTGATTTGCTGGGCCATTGAGATTCCTGGATCACTTGAGAAAGAAGAATCCTCCCTAGGATTTCTTTAATCCTAAAAACTCAATGCACATCAACATGAGGTATACCATATTAATCCACAAAATAGAAACCAGGGGTTACCATCCCTGTGTCACTAACAAAAGAAACTGAAGTCCTAAAGAATGAAAATTCTTCACTTAATAAATAAAAATATAGTTTAACACAGGAGTCCCAACCACAGCTTTCTCGAAGTTTGATGACTTCTCAGACTTTTTAATTTAAATTTTAAGGGTCCTATTTTAAATTCGGACATTTCTCCGCATTACTAAAACAGTCTCACTTTTTCTTCCCAGCAGTTTAGCGAAAAAGTGAATCTTTCTCAGCACATTAAAAGTCTTGTCAGAGAGAAAACTACATGTAAGTAACTTATTTTCTAAAAGCAACAAGAAGTACTTACTGTAAGTGTCTTCCATATTGGGAATTAAGGAGCCAAATCCAAAGTGCTGGGGGAAAGAAAAAACTGCATCAGGAAATCAGAAATAAAATGTATCAAAAGGAGCCCTAAGAAGTGGAATCAAACTAGAACTGAAGTCACCCAAGTTTAATATAAAAAACCCTTATAGCACCTTCCTCTTCCTATTAGTTTCTCCCCTTTAGGCATTCTTTTACTACTTTGAACCATTTTATCATTGCCTAACTCACACTCTTAGAGAATAAATTCTAGGGCTCACAGTTAAGAAAAACCAAACGAGACTACTACTTAAACTGTATTCAGGTGATAGGATGTCAGTCAATTTTAAGTGCCATTACAACACCTTGTCACTGTTTACCATCTTTTAGGGTTTGATGCTATTTAACATTAGAAGGGGCAAGTCAAGCCCACAAGAATGTTATTTAAGCTGCAGGATAAACAAAGAATAGGGTACTATTTTAAAGCTCTCAAGTCCTCAAAAATACAGGATGATCGAGCCGCCAGTCTTGCTTCCCCGTGCCCCTGGGAACTTGGGAACGCTGGAAGCCTATGTCAGACTGTACAGTCAATCCATTCAGTATGCCCAGAGACACTCCAGTTTACTATTTCTATGATTTTTCTTAAACATGATTAGGAAGTATCACCGTTTTCCCAGTGATGCTTTATTACCTACACCCCACCCTATGCAAAACCAGACAGACTTCGTTATTTAAATTTCTCCAGGGAATACTCATTCCCTCTGTGCACTGAGGAACATTTCTGAATGTTAGTACTCAGTAACTGTCCATTTTATAGTTGACAGAATCACAAAACAAGTCTGAAACGGAAATATGGAAGATTAAAAGATAATATTTTTAGTTTGAATCCTCTTCCACCTGATTCTCCCCTATTGAGCTCTGTGATTAAACAAACTTATCATTATAAAATAGACTAAATTTATATAAAACCATCCCCATAGGAAACTTAAAACTGGCTAGATTTACAGTAATTGCCCCTAGAGCCAGCTCTCCTCATACAATTCCACACCCCTTCCCCCCATTCTATGACATAAGCAGTCTTGGAACCTATGATAGGAAATACAAGTGGTCAGCTGGAACTCGTTTAGTAATTTGCTGCAGAGCCGATTTTTAAATGACAATCACTGGTGAAACTGCCATGAAAAAATAATTTTCATGTCTGGGTTAAGAAATTTTGACCTTCCTTCTGATATGTTATACATCGTTACTCTCTACTTTTTCAACAAAAATAGAGAACTGGAAGAGCCAAGCATTATGTTCTTTGATTTTAAGGCATTTAAAGGGGCTATCAGTGCCAGATTCAGCAACTTGCAGGAGGCCCCCCTATGCTCTGGGGGCAAAAAGACAAAATTACAGAGATTAAGGGCACTGGAAACTACAGCCTCATCATTCAGCCCTATCCATCTAAGTATCTTATCACTATCAAACCGCTATTAAGTCTTCACGTTGTTCCTAGTACTAGACGGCAGTGAAACGGACACTCAGCAGTCAAGCTTGGGAGCTGGTTGTAGCCTGAAGCAACGGGTTACACTTAACCGAGCTGGGGTCTCAGTAAAACCAACATTTTTCCTCCTTTAAAAAAAAGTCAAGAGTCTATTTAAACAATCGGACTAAATAGGAGAAGGTGGGGAAGGTGCCTAACTTAAAAAACGAAGACTAAGGAGCTAGGGAGACCCTCGACCGGACGAAGCAGTGGCAGACCCACCGGTTGCCTAAACACCTTTGCTGAGGACCCACGAGGCGGGCAGAAAAGGGAATACACTCGAAGGTGAAAGGATCCCAGTCCACTAATGGTGAGATTTTCGGAGGTCCCCAGGCCAGGGCCTGGGCGTCTTTCCTACCTCGGCGGAGACACGCTCTCCCCTCCCCCCGGCCGCCTTCGCTCACACCCGCGCCCCAGCAACGCTCCCTTCCGGCCCCTGACGTTAGGGGTGGGGCCCCCACTTCCTGTGACGCAGGGCTGGGCGTGGGGAGCGTGGTGGTGCGGCCGCTCCGGCGACCGCCTTCTCGGCGCTCCGTCCTCCGCTTCTCCCATTCCCCAGTCGGGAGCTGGCCCTCCGGCACGTGGAGTGACCACGGGTGGAGCTCGCCCTGCCTTCCCGGCCTCTGTGGGGGCCATCTTAGAAACTAGAAAGAGCACTCAGATGGAGCGCTCGAGGAGGGGACGGGACACCTTAGAGGTCAACTGACACTGGTGAGAAGGAAGCCATGTTAGTGCAAGTTGTCCAGAGAGAAAGACAATTTAGATTTTGAGGGGAGGGAAGAGGAAAATTGAAAAAGAGATTAACAGAAGTCCCCTCTTCCCACCCCCACCCCCCAGTTCCCCCAAAAACATACCACTAAGGACAGGAATTTAGTTTTTGTTTAGCACGCCTTGTAGGTAGAGTTTCAAAGTTCAAAAGTCGATGATGGTTTACCGGAAGTATGGATGCTCTAGTCATCTCCACTAAATGAGATTTTTGAGTTGAGGAGAGAGCTGGGGGTAGAAAGGGCCAGAAAGCTATAAATTGATAGTAGAAAACAAAACATATATTGTGAGCCTTTGTTCTGGAAACCCTGATAGCAAGAAGAAGAAAAAAAAGTGTAATTGGTGGTTCTTATGTTCAAGTTGCTAGTAAAAGAGGCCCCAGAGTGGATGAAAGATTAAATGGTGGTACAACAGATGCTAAGAAAGTGGTTGAGAATGTAAATTCTTTAGAACGAAACCACTGGGGTCCAAAGTGACCCCGGGAGGACTTTGTTTCAGAAAAAGGACTTGTGGCATTTGTAGACAAAAAAAAAAAAAAAGGGCGGGGGGGAGGAATTGACACTACAGGTAGATCTGGTAATATTTTTTTAAAAGCAAGAAGTAAAAGGCGTGATACGACAAATTTTTGTATTGTTCAGGGTAGGAGGCAGGCTGCGTGATCAGTTTGGGTGAAGTATTGGGGGCTTTAGACCATTTCAGTGGTTTATGTAGTCTAAATGTTTATTTAGGAGAACTTGTTCTAACTGCATGAACTAAATGTGGTTTTAGTGAAAAGGGTCATGGGATGTTTACATATGTAAACATTATCGGATTTTTATTTTTGGCCATGCTGCTTGTTTTGAGGTATCTTAGTTCCCTGCCCAGGGATAGATCCTGAGCCCCATGCATTTGAAGCTGGAAGTTTTAACCACTGGACCTCCAGGGAAGGCCTGTTTTTTATTTTTTAGATTATCATTCCTTGAGCTGAAGAGAGTATGCATCACAGCCTTTGGTTCATGTTAAGACCCTAAAAATAAAAGTATAGGTGGAAGCAGGGCCCAAGACTTCTTAATCATGTCTGCACTTCAGAACCATTTGAGGAGATTTAAAACATATCATGTCACCTCTGCTTCCCGGGCCAATTAATCAGAAGGGGTTCGTTTTAAAAGCTACCCAGATGATTCTAATGTGCAGTCAGGATTGAGAACCACTGAGGAGATCAATCCTGGGTGTTCATTGGAAGGACTGCTGCTAAAGCTGAAACTCCAATACTTTGGCCACCTCATGCGATGAGTTGATTAACTGGAAAAGACTCTGATGCTGGGAGGGATTGGGGGCGGGAGGAGAAGGGGATGGTAGAGAATGAGATGGCTGGATGGCATCACCGACTCGATGGACGTGAGTTTGAGTGAACTCCGGGAGTTGGTGATGGACAGGGAGGCCTCGCGTGCTGTGATTCATGGGGTTGTAAAGAGTTGGACATGACTGAGTGACAGAACTGAACTGAACTGAGGTAGGCACTGTTTTGAATTTACAAAGGCTATTCTTTCACCTGGGTGATTTCTGTGAAGGAGAGGCAGGCTGTTAAAGTGCTTCTTGAAAGATGATTGCTGAGAATGAAAGCATCATTACAAGTTCAGCACAAACAATTTTAGAAAAGCTGTTGTTTTGCAAATCAGTTTCAGATTGTTAGGGATATTTTAAATAATTTACGAAATCCTAAACCTCTGGATTTACCACATCATTCATGCATAATTATCAGGGCCGGTGTGATTTAAAGTGAAATGTGATATTTCAGGGTTTAAACTTCAGTAATCTGGTGAAATTGTTGACCCTGTTACTGTGACCCATCCCTGCAGGTTGAAATTTCTGGAGAAGGAAGAGCTAAGAGTTTGAGAGGACGAGGAGTGGGTACCAAACCAGAATCCAAAGTCAGACTTCACTGCATTCAGTAATACCTTGTCAAGGTGACAGGATCCTCAACTGATAAAGCTGTTCCATTTAGCACCAGTGAATGAGCCCACCAACTTTTAAACAAACTAAAGAATCAAACATGTCTTTCAGTGGTGGAGATATTAAAATAAAAATGCACCACACGTCTTTCTCTTCTTAAATGGTTTTTTCATTTCTTTCCAACCCAGAAAGTTCCTGCTTTATCTGAGATCCCTGCTGAGTTTTCTTTCAGACTGATTTTCCAGCCAGGTTGAATATATTTGAAAAGGAAGAAAAAAAAGAGAGAGCCCAGGCCATTTACACAGGGTCATTCTGAGGGCTAGCTGGGATTAATACCCTAAACTGAATCTGATCCATGCTGGTTCTATCTCTGAATATGCTTGCATTTAACCATAAATTATAAATTGTATTTTTAGAGTTATTAGTTAAAAGTAAAGACTCTGAACCAATGAGTAGACAGATCTGTATGCCAATGATTAAATAAAAAACTTTGTTCAAAGATGAGTTTTTCTCAGCTTTTAGGGTTGGAGTCCCAGTTAGTCCTTCAGATGCTTTAGAGATTTTCAGTGTTTCATAAAGCCTGATAAACTTTTGCCTGTCGGAAAGCTAAAACATTAAATTTCTTTGTTTTGGGCTTAAATTTTATCCACTAAGTCCTATTTTTCTCATCTAATAATGATTTCTGATTGGTTGTAAAGTGTATAACTTAGGAAAATTATTGAAGTGCAGTTGCAAAACATTTCAAAAAGAGGTCTCTGGGGGAACATAATAGATGTTATTATTAGTGAGGGTAGATTTTGGGAAGTATTGCTGTTGAGAATGAAAAGTTGGGACTGGTTACAATTTTTCAGGCAAAGTAACAGAGCGAGGTGTTCCCACTAGGGAACCATTGAAAATAAATTTATGTTTAAAAAAGTCATTAGAGTTTGAAGAATAGCTAACACCCGTCTCTGCAAATACAGGATGATACAGGATAAATGAAAAACCAGTCGCAACTTTTTCTGTCTTTAAATTCATTCTGTGTCCTAATACATAAATATATAATTGTGTAATCCACATTGCTGTAATAGTTGCTGAGCAGTCTGTTTTCTGTGTTTTTCTTAGACTTCTAAGTAATTTCTTTCACTAGGACTCACCAACAGTGCTTCCCTAGTGGTTCAGATGGTAGTCTGCCTGCAGTGCGGGAGACCTGGGTTTGATCTCTGGGTCAAGAAGATCCCCTGGAGAAGGAAATGTCTATCCACTCCAGTATCCTTGCCTGGAAAATTCCATGGATGGAGGAGCTTGGCAGGCTACAGTCCATGGGGTTGCAAAGAGTGGGACACGACTGAGCAACTTCACTTTTTTTCTTTCAGCAACAGTAGCCCCTTATGCTGGCAACTGATGGCCCTTTCTGATGCTGGCATCTGAGATGTAAATATTTTTTAAAAAATACTTGCTTGTATAAAGCTTTCATCTCCTCCAGAACTTGCCTCAGTCCATCCTCCTGAGCTCCAGCAGCCCGTCTCCCGGCCTCTCCGCGCGTCACCGGGGCGAGTCGCCCCCCCCCACCCCCGCGCAGCCCGCGCACCCAGAGGCTTCGAGGCCGCAGAGCGGCGGGGGGCGCTGAGGAATTGGCAGCGACCCCCTCGCACGAGAAGCCGCCGAAACCGACCTGCCCACAGCCACGGAGTTGAGATGTAAATTTTAAGTCAAAGTTTGCAGACCATTGTTAGCATTGCTTTTGGCAATGAATTCGTTACTGTGTAATGAATAGGTAGGTAAGAAAATGGAAACCTCTTAAAAGATTGTTGAAAAGATGGTAGAATGGCAAAATTATACTGAAGAAATTTCACCTTCTAAAAGTTGTGTAAAGTGCTGGTCTTGAGTGGAACAGTTCTATAATTCCAATTCTTCTATTCTTCTGATGTTATTTTAAGGAATGGCCAATGTTTAAACCTGAGGGTCATTTTCTTTTTGAAACCTTCTTCTAACCTCTGCCTGGGATTAAGTGCTAATGTTTTTTTATACCCGCCTTTCCTCCCAGCACTTAAACTGCATCATACCAGTTGTTCTCAGGGTGTGGTCTCCAGACCAGCATGATTAGCATCGCTTCAGTTCAGTTCAGTCGCTCAGTCGTGTCCGACTCTCCGCGACCCCATGAATCACAGCACGCTAGGCCTCCCTGTCCATCACCAACTCCCGGAGTATACTCAAACCCATATCCACAGAGTCGGTGATGCCATCCAGCCATCTCATTCTCCGTCGTCCCCTTCTCCTCCCGCCCCCAACCTTTCCCAGCATCAGAGTCTTTTCCAGTGAGTCAACCCGTCGCATGAGGTGGCCAAAGTATTGCAGTTTCAGCTTTAGCATCAGTCCCTCCAGTGAACATCCAGGATTGATCTCCTTTAGAATGGACTGGTTGGATCTCCTTGCAGTATAAGGGACTCTCAAGAGTCTTCTCCAACACCACAGTTCAAAAGTTCTTCGGCGATCAGCCTTCTTCACAGTCCAACTCTCACATCCATACATGACCACGGGAAAAACCATTGCCTTGACTAGACGGACCTTTGCATCGCTTAGGAACTTGAAAAAAAACCGCGAATTCTTGGGCCTTGCTACAGACCTACTTACTGAATCAGAAGCTTAGGGGTGAGATGCCCTACAAACTTTGTTTTCATAAGCCCTCCAAGTGGGAGGTGGGAGGGAGGTTTGTGAGGGAGGGAACATATGTATACTTATGGCTGATTATTGTTGATGTATGGCTCCCCAGGTGGTAAGAATCCACCTGTTAATACAGGAGATGCCCTGGGTCAGGAAGATGCCTGAAGAAGGAAGTGGCAATTCTTGCCTGAAAGATTCCATGGACAGAAGAGCCTGACTGGCCCCAGTCCATGGGGTCACAGAGTCAAGACTCGACTGAGCAGCAGCAGCATGGCAGAACCCAACACAAGGATAATTGTGAAGCAATTATCCTCCAATTGAAAGTAAATAAAAAAGAAAGCCCTCCAAGTGATGAAGATTGAGAACTGTTGCCATATACTAACTATAATTGTCAACATTGTTCCCTCTGTATGGCCACTGTAATTCCTAACATAGTGTCCCAGACTTAGTGGATACTTGATTATTTCACTTGAGAGCACAGGTATCCTGTGTCAGGGCCTGCAGCTCCTGTAAGACATCATCTATCTGGTAAGAGACTACGTGGGAAGAAGAGACTAAAATGTTTGAGATTTTTTTCTTTCCCTCTTTTATATCACAGCTGCTTGGAAAGTCTGGACAAAAAGGCCCATAAAGTATGGGCCAACAAAATAATAAGGATGTGGAAGCAAGGAGATATGTTTTGGTGCTTATCTAGGATATGAGTAATGGGCTTTAACAGTTTTTTCCCCATAGTTCATGCTGTGAATATAAGAGTAGAAACCCTGAAACCAGATTTTAGGGAAGAAACTTTATAGTCAGAAAGTCTTATTGCTGTTACATAAACGTAATTTAAATTGCCTTGATGGGACTTTTCTGTGAAGATGAGTGAGCCTGATTACCAGGTTTTTTTAAAAGTTGATTTATTCAGTATAAATATTCGGCCCAGAGTATTGAATCTCTTTATTCCACCATGCGTATAAAGTATAGATTCTCCACATTCATCACCTTTGATTTTGTGTGGGCATACGACTAGTGCATAGTCAAATCATTCCTCTCCTAAAGCATATTATAGCTTAATAGTAATAAATCAGAATGAAAGGAGGTTAAATGGAGATGTAAGCCACCTGTTAGGGGAGCTTGAGAGAATAGTTAAGACTTCGGGGAATCTAGGCAAGCTTTGAGGCAATTATTTTTAAACTTTGCTTTTTTAAAAAGTATTTTTTCTTAATTTAGTTTGGCTTTTTTGGAGGTTTGACCAAATGTTGTAAGCCAAACAAGTGATGTATTTATTAACTTATATTGTGCCTTCTTCCAAGTGGCTCAAACTTGTTAAAAGTGAGATTTGAGTAGATTTGGCACCCATGTTTTGAATGACACAACTGCCTAATAAGTGATGTTTTATGCTTTTAGACTAGTGTAGTCGACTTGGTTTGTCTGATTGTTATCTCAGGAGAATTATTGTTCCCTCTTTTAGTTTCAGGAGTATACTATTTTGGAGGAAAAATTATGTGATCCCCCAGTTGAGACCACCTGATGTGAAGAGCTGACTCAGAAAAGACCCTGATGCTGGGAAAGATTGAAGGCAGGAGGAGAAGGGGACGACAGAGGATGAGATGGGTGGATGGCATCTCCAACTCCGTGCACGTGAGTTTGAGCAAGCTCTGGGAGATGGTGAAGGACAGGGAAGCCTGGCGTGCTGCAGTCCATGGGGTCACAAAGAGTCAGACTCGACTGAACAACTAAACAACAACCATTTAAGACTGCATGGTCTTTTAGGGGAAGATTTCATATACCTAAAATATGGTAAAGGAAAACTGTTTTATCTTTTAAGACCATTTTCCTGGGGAATAGTCTTTTGTTTTTATATGGTCTGGTGTTACTATAACAAAATATAATTAAAAAAATTCAAAACATGTAGGGTCTTAGTCAAGAGACAAGAGTAAATCTTGTTTATATTGTGTAATGCTCAGAAAGTCAGTAGCCCCCCCAACCCCTTCAGTTTGTACAAAATATACTGGAATGTGCTAAATGCTAAAAGTGTCTGCTTGTCCTCCCTTCTATTTTAACTGAAGAAAGAAAGAAGATCATTTGAAAAAGATCTAGAAAATACTTAAGTAGGGATAAGACTCCTAAGGGCAGAAAATACTCATTTGACTAAAACTTCTTTTAATTGAAAGTCTAAATTTACCTGAACTAGTCAGTAAACTAGCAAAATCCCAAACTCATTGTTTTAAAAGGATTAGCTGGCTGCAATAAAAATTACATCTTAAGAGGAACTAATTCTGGCCTGTTTTAAATTGGGTGTTGGTTCAGTTTAAGCACCAAGTGAAGGGCTATAAACTGAAGGGCTCCAAAATCACTGCAGATAAAGTGACTGCAGCCATGAGATCAGAAGACATTTGCTTTTTGGCAGGAAAGCTGTGGCAAACCTAGACAGTGTCTTAAAAACATTACTCTGCTGACAAAGGTCAAGTCTATGGTCTTATTAGTGTTCATGTACCTGGACTGTAAAGAAGGCGGAGTGCCGAAGAATTGATGCCTTCAAACCATGGTGCTGGCGGAGAAGGCAATGGCAAGCCACTCCAGTACTCTTGCCTAGAAAATCCCATGGATGGAGCAGCTGGTAGGCTGCAGTCCGTGCGGTCGCTAAGGGTCGGACAGGACTGAGCGACTTCACTTTCACTTTTCACTTTCACACATTGGAGAAGGAAATGGCAACCCACTCCAGTGTTCTTGCCTGGAGAATCCCAGGGACGGGGGACCCTGGTGGGCTTCCGTCTATGGGGTCGCACAGAGTCGGACACGACTGAAGTGATGCAGCAGCAGCAGCAACCATGGTGCTGGAGGAGACTCCTGAGAGTCCTTTGGACAGCAGGGAGATTAAACCAGTCAATCTTAAGGGAAATCAACCCTTCATACTTGTTGGAAGGACTGATGCTGAAACTGAAACTCCGGTATTTTGGTCATCCAATGAGAAGAGCTGACTCATTGGAAAAGTCCCTGATGCTGGGAAAGATTGAGGGCAGAAGAAGAGGGCATCAGAGGATGAGGTGGCTGGATGGCATCACCAAAGCAATTAACGTAAACTTGGGCAAACTTCGGGAGATGGTGAAGGATAGGCTGGGGAGGCCTGGCATGCTGCAGGCCATGGGTTCACGGAGTGTCAGACATGACTGGGCAACTGAACAACAGCAAAGCACCAAGTATTTGAGTATCTCCTAGATACAACAGCCCTAGACTAGTGGTAAAGCCAGTATGTGATTCTGCTTTCCTTCATGAAGGTGTGGTTTGGTTGAGGTAGGAGACAGGGAAGGTTTAAATGAGGTGAGGATTAAAAATTGGACTTTAAAAAAGCTAGATCAGGGATTTGAATAATTGAAGGGCAAGGGGTGACATTTTAATTTTTTATTGGTTACTTTTTGGCTGGGCTGAGTCTTCATTGCTGCGCGTGGGCTTTCTCTAGTTGTGGTGAGTGAGGGCTGTTCTTCATTGTGGTGTGTGGGCTTCTCATTGCGATGGCTTCTCTTATTGCGGAGCATAGGCCCCAGGGTGTGCAGGCTCAGTAGTTGTGGCACACGTGCTTAGTTGCCCCGAGACATGTGGGATCTTCCTGGATGGGGGGATTGAACCCATGTGCCCTGCATTGGCAGGTGGAGTCTTAATCACTGGGCCACCAGGGAGGTCCAGGGAGTTGCATTTTGAATTTAACAGAGTGAGGAAGAACAGATTTAACATGGGAGTTAGAAAGGTAGCTTTGGAGGCAAGTTCCAAACTCAGCTTGTCATGAAAACTCTATCCTTTAAGTATGGAAGATTTATATGGAGAAGTGGTTGAAGAAGGTTGATATGATGGTCATATAGTAAATGACTTGGAGATTGGAGAAAGAAGTTGGGGATAAAGAATCTAACTACGTAATAGCATTATGGACCACATGGTGACTGTAGTTTCCTTACTAAGAGAAATAGGCAAATCAGCCCTCCAGCTCTTTGGTTGAAAATGAGGATATGAAAACAAGGAAGAATAAAAAACCAAATGAAGTTTGTCATAGGAAAAATACTCTATTTAAATAAATAAAAACATGTTCAGTTCAATTGCTCAGTCGTGGCATCTTAAAAACATGTTAAGATGCCAGCAATGCTAGTAAGAGTTGTTACCTAAAACTTCACTGTTAAGATTTCCCCAAAGTTTTAAAAACTTAATAAGTCTTCCATCTGCTGGCTCTTTTAATATACAACTTCTCCATTGGCTTTTCTGACCTAAGGGTAGAAGGAAAACACTGAGATAGTGTCAGTTTGATAACAAGTGTTTTTATGGAAGATCTAAGCTTGATGTGTGTTAATAGCATTTCAAACAGAGTTCTAGACAGCTCTTTCAACAAAGTCTGCTTCAAAGCCATTAGGACTTTCCCTGCATTCTGTTGTCAGGGGAGGAGGATTTTGCAGAGAAAACATGTTTTTGTGGCTGTGCTGCGAGGCACGTTTGTATCCTAGTTCCTGATCAGGGATCAAACCCATGCTCACTGCAGTGGAAGCTCAGAGTCTTAACCACTAGACTGCCTGGGAAGTCCCTGGTTTGTTTATTCTTAAAGAAGAAAAGCTTGTCTAAGAATCTTTGAAGATTTAGAATATAATGTTAGTAATATTAATTAAAAATTTTATTGTTGTTGTTCAGTTGATCAGTAATGTCTTACTCTTTTGAGATCCCATGGGCTGTAGCCCACCTGGCTCCTCTGTCCATGGGATTTCCCAGGCAAGAATACTGGAGTGAGTTGCCATTTCCTCCTTCAGGGGACCTTCCTGACCCAGGGGTTGAACCGGTGTCTCCTTGTTTCTCTGTTGCAGGCAGATTCTTTGCTGCTGAGCCACTGGGGAAGCCCACGAGTTAAAACTGTGTTAATGTATGTTATAACTATGATGTTAAAAAAGTTACTCTATCTTTTCTCCAAGACTTCTGGTTGTCAGGATGTTTATCATCCAGTCTCCTTTTTTATGTTTCTTGAGTCATTGTAGAATATGACCAAAAGAGGAAAGTTAACTGGAAATTAGAACTACAGAATTAGTCTAAATAACCAGTTCTAGGAGATTAAAGTTACTTTAACAAAAGTAGTTGATACTACTATCCATGAGGGTAGGAATTACTGGTTTAGTTTCTGTTTTACATAATTCCTTTCCACCTTCCCTTCTCCATGTGTATCTAGTGAGTAACTCCATTGATGGCTCCTCTAACTCTGGGCTGTGCCCTTCGAGTTTGTGTGGTTGAGGATCCTGACCTGGTTCATGTATAGTGTGCTAGTTCCTTCCCCTTCATAGCTTTAGGAATTGATTTTTCATACCTCGAAAATCTTACACAGAATTAAGAACCTTGTGTAATCAAGTCCTTGATGGATTAAAGTCCTAAGTGGAGCTTTAGGAAAGTAATGCTCAAAATTCTCCAAGTCAGGTGTCAATAGTATGTGAACCGTGAACTTCCAGATGTTCAAGCTGGATTTAGAAAAGACAGAGGAACCAAAGATCAAATTACCAGCATCCACTGGATCATCGAAAAAGCAAGAAAGTTCCAGAAAAACATCTACTTCTGCTATATTGACTACACTAAAGCCTTTGACTGTGTGGATCACAACAAACTGTGGAAAATTCTGAAAGAGATGGGAATACCAGACCACCTGACCTGCCTCCTGGGAAATCTGTATGCAGGCCAAGAAGCAACAGTTAGAACTGGACATGGAACAACAGACTGGTTCCAAATCGGGAAAGGAGTACATCAAGGCTGTATATTGTCACCCTGCTTATTTAACTTCTATGCAGAGTACATCATTTGAAATGCTGGGCTGGATGAAGCACAAGCTGAAATCAAGATAGCTGGGAGAAATATCAGTAACCTCAGATATGCAGATGATACCACCCTTATGGCAGAAAATGAAGAAGAACTAAAGAGCCTCTTAATAAAAGTGAAAGAAGAGAGTGAAAAAGTTGGCTTAAAACTCAACATTTAGAAAATTAGGATCATGGCATCTGGTCCCATCATTTCATGGCAAATAGATGGGGAAACAGTGGAAACAGTGACAGACTTTATTTTTTGGGCTCCAAAATCATTACAGATGGTGATGGCAGCCATGAAATTAAAAGATGGTTGCTTCTTGGAAGAAAAGCTATGACCAACCTAGACAGTATATTAAAAAACAGAGACATTACTTTGCAAACAAAGGTCCATCTAGTCAAAGCTATGGTTTTTCCAGTAGCCGTATGGATGTGAGAGTTGGACTATAAAGAAAACTGAGCACCAAAGAATTGATGCTTTTGGACTGTGGTGTTGGAGAAGACTCTTGAGAGTCCCTTGGATTACAAGGAGATCCAACCAGTCCATCCTAAAGGAAGTCAGCCCTGAATATTCATTGGAAGGACTGATGGTGAAGCTGAAACTCTAATACTTTGGCCACCTGATGCGAAGAACTGACTCAATGGAAAAGACCCTGATGCTGGGAAAAATTGAAGGCGGGAGTAGAAGGGGATGGCAGAGGATGAGATGGTTGGATGGCATCACTAACTCAATGGACATGAGTTTTAGTAGGCTCCGGGAGTTGGTGATGGACAGGGGAGCCTGGCATGCTGCAGTCCATGGGGTCGCAAAGAGCTGGACATGACTGAGCGACTGAACTGAACTGGAGCCTTAGGAAAGGAATGGAAGTACTCAGAGCCCATGACTACAGCTCTTTTAAAATTTGTAATTGAAGCTTAGGCATCTGCCATGATCTAGTGGCCATCTCACTCAAAAATATTCTACTGGAATAGAGATATTCTATTCTTTATTTCAATAGCTTCTATAAGATGATTTATTTTACCTTTCACAAACCAGCATTTTTGGAGTAAATGTCTTAAGGAAAAATGAAGAATAATGTGCGTTATCTAGAAAGAAGGAAAGCAGGAAGAAGTAACACAAGTACCAAGCATTTTTATATTATTGCAGAGAATGCTAACTGGCAGGAGATTTGAGTCTCCCTTCCATAGTTGTTGTTGGAAAATGCTGGAGACTAAATTGCTACCTCCCTGACATAGGTCTGGTCATGTGACTTGTTTTTGCCAATGGGATGTGAATAGAAATATTCTCTTCTGGGCTGAGGTGGTTAAGAGGCAGCTGTACTTTCTCCATTCTCTTTTTGTGGCAGCTTGGGAAGCCAGAGGTGAAAGGTGACAGTCAAAAGATGAAGAGCCTGTATTCTTGAATCACCACTTCTATTGAATACTTGCACTGGATTGTACACAAGGAAATTTCTGTTGTGTTAAATCATGACATTAACACTATTTGGACTTTCTCTTAAAAGGGCTTGCATTGCTCTAACACACAATTTGATTTATTTAGTTAATAACACATCTTTATTTAATATTAGTCTATTGTCCCTTATGGGGGCTTCCCAGGTGGCGCCAGTGGTAAAGAATTCGCCTTCTATACAGAAGATGCAGGTTTGATCCCTGGGTCAGGAAAACCCCCATGGAGGAGAGCATAGCAGCCCACTCCAGTATTCTTGCCTGGAGAATTCAATGGACAGAGGAGCTTGGTGGGCTGCAGTCCAAGAGTCAGACAAGACTGTAGCGACTGAGCAAGCACACATTGTACCTTATGAGGTAGATATTATTCCTTTTATGGACGAGGAAGTTGTGTTTGAGCAGCAACTTTCCTTAAGGCCAGAGCAGATAGTTGAACCTAGGTTTGACTTGAAAAGCTAGTGAGTTCTCCAATATAACTTGCTGCATATTAGAGAAAAGATATCCTTTCAGATAGGATAAATCCTAATCTTTTAGATTACAAGATTCAGTTTTTACCAGTAATCTTTTTCTATGAAAAGTGACTTGGTATTGGTCACTATATGTTTATTCCTATATGTGAATCTAATTATTAGATTTAATTAGACTCCTTTTTACTGGGTTGCCTCTCTAGAGATAGATGAAATTCTCAAATTTACTTTTGATTGCTCTGGTGAAGGATTTTGTGGGAGGAGTATTAAGACTTAATTACTGCAAGGCTGCTGTACTTATTGGCTGCAGAGGACTTAAGAGTCCGAACCTTCACTTGGTGCTCACTGTCTCACTTAGCTTACCTGTGTTCCAGACATCAGGGTCAGGAATCTGGTTGGCAACTTTAGAAATTTTTCATTTGGTTCTGAACTTGAAGAAATAATAACCTTTGGAAGATTAAAAGGCTGTCTGAAATACAGCAGACAGAAGTTACAGAAGCAGAGTGGAAACTTCTTTTTTTCATTCCTCATTTGGCTAAGGTTTCCATAGCTATGAAATATGGAGGGTTGGGGGAAGGATAATAGAACTCAGCTCCACCTCCGCTTAGAAAATAGAAAACTCCACTCCAAATAGGAAACTTAACATCATCTGTAGCAGTCCTATTGACACAGTTAGCCTCATGTTCTTTGAGCCTTTTGGTTGGGACCACATGACAAGCATCATATTTTCAGTTAGCCATCTTTTTAGCTATCTTTGGATTTTTCTAAAAGGAAGAAGTTCTTATTAAATGGCATTAAGATTTTGCCTGAATTCCACCCTCCATTCCTTTCTGGAAATGCTGAAGATGTATCATGTTCCAACGTTAAGAACTTTCAGGTTTTATTCATGGTCAGAAGTTTGTTCTTTAAAAAAAAAGTCTTTAATCTTTTATATTCTGAGTTTATTTTTCTCCCTGCATTGACTTAACAGTTATCAGGGAAACTTACCTTTCTGCATGATGCCAGGTGGCACTGTGACCTGCTGGCTGACATCCTGTAGTTTGTGTCATAAGGACATACTTTCAAGGCTTCTGACTCCATGAGGCCTAAATAGCAGGAAGCATGGGTTGGCAAAGAAAATATTGACATTTAAGATCAGGTAATCTTGTCATAAGTCTATTTTCTCTTCTCAGAAAAAGAGTGGTGTAGAAGATATGAGTATCTCAAGTCTTACCTATGAAAGTTTTGGATAACATCAGCCATAGCCTAGCTAGTTAGATAACAGGGTTACAGGAAAAATTCACTTCTTATATGCCTTCAAAGGCCAAAAATTAATATTTGTACACATATAACTTGTTTTAAATAGTTTTTCTTTTTACCTTTCAATAGAGTGTTAAATAAACTGGCAGGATTCTTAGAAAACTCACAGTATTGGGTAAAATGAAGTTTAACACCATAAGCTAGAGAGTCCTGGAGAAAGCATGGCTGGGGCAACTGGTTCCTTTGCTGTTCAGCACTGCTCTCTTCCATCTCTCCACCAAACCTGTCTGAATGAAGCTCTTTTCCAGACATAGATACTACTTGTCAGATAGGTCAGCCTAATCACTTTTGGGGAGCAGGATTTGGAACATTTCTATGTTTAGGTTCAGGCTACTTTATATGAGAATGCCAGTCTGAAATCTCGTCATAGGTATTAACGCATGAAGACTCCTAGAAGTGAACTAAGAATACACTGTCTCAAATCTGGTGCATTTTACTGCCAATAGGAGGCCTACTTTCCCTTATGGCTAGCTGTCTTTAGCAACTCAGACATGCACTTCAAGGACTCCCAAGTTTCCAGGCAACAGCTATAGCTGAGATTTCTGCAAAGCAGAAACAGCATAGTCTGATTGGGGTGGGGAGGTGCGGAGAAAGATCAAGGCAGACTGGTATAAGCAGTAGGGATAGAGAAGTGCCTAGAATAGCCCATTTCATTTCTACTTTGCATCATGCCTAGGGCATAGACAGAGCACAGAGCTAGACTGTTAAATGTCAGATTTTCCTGAGGGCATTTAAGTGATTAAGTCTGGGGATTTAAACTCAGATTAAACTCAGGTACCTTTCAGGAACCCAAGGCAAGGTGTTTTTTTTTAAAGCTTATAGTGCATATTAATGATTATATTAGAGCCATGAAAACTAATTGTGAGGTGAACTGGCTCCGAGTGTAAAGGCTGCAGTATATATAGTCCAATATTATATAGCTGTCTTTAGATTCTTAAAGAATATGGAAAAGGAGCTTTAATACTTGAATGTAGTTGTCAGATAACCCCAAACCCTTTTTTTAAAAAAATTAATTTATTTTTAATAGATAACTGCTTTATAGAATTTTGTTGTTTTCTGTCAAACCTCAACATGAATCAGCCATAGGTATACATATATCCCCTCCCTTTAGAACCTCCTTCCCATCTCCCTCCCCATCCCACCCCTCTAGGTTGATACAGAGGCCCTGCCAAACCCTTATTTTTAGCAGCCTAGAAAAGTTTGGAGTTTGACTGGACTGATAAGGCTGGTCTTAATAAACAAAGAGTGATTCAGAATGGACCTGGAGTATTAGTGACCTGAGAAAGGAAAGGAAAGTGAAGTCGCTGAGTCGTGTCTGACTCTTTGTGACCCCATGGACTATAGCCTACCAGGCTCCTCTGTCCATGGGATTTTCCAGGCAAGAGTATTGGAATGGGTTCCCATTCACCTAATTATTGGTAGCTGAATACCCCATGGAGAGAGACCAACACTATAATGGAGGCCATTTGGTTTAATATGTGTCAGACTCAGCAGGCGTATTCCAATCTTGATGCTAGCTTGACACTTAAACATAGCCTAAAGGCTCTTTTCAGTTCAGTTCAGTTCAGTCACTCAGTCGTGTCCAACTCTGTGACCCCATGAATCACAGCATGTTCTTTAGACCTACCTTATTCTTGCAACACTGTCTCTCAAAAATCTGGGGGACAGGGTGACTTGAAGAGGAAAACCCTTCTGTAAGGCAAAACAAGGCAAATAGCTGAAGTTTGACAAGAGGGAAAGCACAGTACGTTTTAGTCAAGTGATGTCAAGCAACTTTCTGTTCTACCTACCCAATTCCTCTTCTCCCACTGTATGTTCTGTGGTTTCTCAGAGGTTTTAAAGTTTTTGATGTCATAGTTAAATATTGAGTAGTGATTCTCCATCCCAGTCGTGTGTGCATGAGAATGACTGAGTAGTTTTAAAGTGACAGAGCTTTTGACCCCACCCCAGAACTATTGGATTAGAATCTTCATGAATGGGATATGGCTAACTGTGGCTTTAAAAGAGTTCCACAGGGGATTCTGATTTGTAGCTGGGGTTACTAGACCCTGCTGTGGGGTAATTAAATTACCCTTCAAAGTGTGCCACCAGTTTCCAGCAGAAACTGCCACATAATGTTTCATGTTTCCAGTGAGTTGCACTAAAGATTACCTGTTGGCATGATTAGTCTCACCTTTAAACCTGGCCTTTTTTCTTTATGGGGTGCAAAATAGAATTTTGCAGACAACAACATAAGCTCACTACATGTTTAAAAAAATAAAAAATTTATATTTGGTCTTCCTAATCCAACTACCAGGTTTTGAGCCAAATATGTACATATACCATGTCATACAATTGCTTGTGCCGTTGTATGAGGGGTTGCTGCCATTGTATAGATTAGGAAACCAACTCAGTGATGATGGATAGCCTAAAGTTACAAAACGAGTGTTTGAGTATCATTATTAATATTATATGATGTAATGCTTGTCAAGTACTTGAAGGACCTGATATGTAGTAAATAACCAAGTCATCACTTTACATGCAGTAACTTATTTAATACACACAATACACCCAAGAAATAGGAACTGTTATCAATATCATCTCCATTTTGCACTCAGGGAACCTGGATCAGAGCTGCTAAATGATAGAGTTGGGATGTGAACTCAAATTACCTGGCTCCAGAACCTGGGATCCTAGTCCTAAGACTCAGTCCACTGTACTCAATTATTTTGAGCTCAAATTTCTGTCTGATGCCACAAGGTAGAATTTTCCCATATGTCAAGTACAGGCAAGTAAGTGTTTCCAGGCTCTAGCAATCTTACAGTTCAGCCGAGGTGGCAGTATAATATGAAATAGGCAATTAAAAGGTGAAAACTAATTTAGGTGTAAAATATGTGATATAGACCAAGTGCTGTAGGAGTTCAACAAGGGTTGGACTTTGGATTGTTTGTGTTAGCTCCAGAAGACTGACTAGGAAGTCAGTTTAGCAAGAGGGAAAGCGTAGATAAATGGGAAAGGCAGAAATGAAAAATGAACATAGGACACTGACAATAGACTGAGAACTTGGTCTCCATTAAGTTAGGACATACTAGGGGACAGCAGAATACAAGATTGGCTTGGCATGGAGTGTCTTCAAAAACATTTTTAGGATGAGGATAAGAAATGCAAGTGAGAGGACTTCCCTCGTGGTACAGTGGACAAGAATCTGCCTGCCAATACAGGGGACACCCGTTGGATCCCTGGTCTGGGAAGATACCACGTGCCGCAGAGCAGCTAAGCCCGTGCGCCACAACTATTGAGCCTGTGCTCCAGAGCCCAAGGGTCACAACTACTGAGGCCCACACACCTAAAGCCTATATCTGGCAACCAGAGAAGCCACTGCAATGGGAAGTCTGTGCACTGCAATGAAGAGTAGCCCCCGCTCGCTGCAACTAGGGAAAGCCTGCGCACAGCAGTGAAGAGCCAATGCAGCCAAAATAAATAATAAATAAAAAAAAAAATGCCAGTGAGAAAGATCCAATAGGAGCTATATTAACCTATAGGGAGGCTGCTGCTGTTATATTGCTGTTCAGCTCCCTAGGTATTGGTGTCTTTCTGCCTGCCCTTTATTCTCCTCCATCAGGGTGAAAGACCAATAGAAATCTCACGGATCTCTTTAGAGAAACTGAGTTTCTTTGGTAACAGCAAGTGATTCAGATATCTGGGGCCACTATCACCTTACCGTAGGCCCATAGCCTTCTAGGGACTAAACTGCAGTAAATAAACTGGAAGGCAGATTCTATGTTCTGAAAATGCAAAGCCTACCTTAGAGATAGTTGAAATTTTATTCTGTCTTCTTGTTTCTTTGGAAAGGTTTTGGAAAGGAGGTAGATATGAAGACAATTCTGTTTGATTTAGAATTTTTTGAGGACTTTCTGCTTTTTGCCTTGAAAGAAACTTGAAAGGGAGCTGATTTTCTTGATAAGGCTTAACTTGGAATGGCAAGAATATTTTAGTGCTAAAATTTATCGAGTCTTCTAAGATTTAAAGTCTGTCATTAATTTTCCCTCATTAACCTCAGTTAATTTCATTCTTTTTCATGGGACCTGTTTCCCAGTTTAGTCTTTTTCATGACATTTATTGTATTATTATTTTTAAAATAAAATAGATTTTATTTTTTGGCAGCAGTGGGTCTTTGTTGCTGCATGCGGGCTTTTCTAGTTGTGGCAAGTGGGGGCTGCTACTTACTCTAGTTGTGGTGCTCAGGCTTCTATGTCTCAGTGACTTCTCTTGTTGTAGATCACTGGTTCTAGGCCCTTGGGCTAAGTAGTTGTGTTGCATGGGCTTAGTTGCTTTGCATCACATGGAATCTGGATCAGGGATTGAATGGGTGTCCCCTGCACTGCAAGGTGGATTCTCAACCACGGGACTGCCAGGGAAGTCCCTAATTTAGTCTTAATAATTCAGCAAATAAATCAGCATATTTGTTGAATGGCTACTGTGTCTAAGAGATGGTCTAGATCGGTGTTTATTAACATGTGTCCACTGGACCATTTGCACCAAAACCTCCTAGGGTACTTGTCAACTCAGACTTCTAGACTCCACTGTAGACCTACCAATCCTGAATCTCAGGAGACAGGGATTGATCTTTCTTAAGTACCCTTAAGAATCATTGTACTTAAGTGGTGATTCTTGAACCTGAGAGAACATTGAAGTTAACCTGGAGGGCTTGTTAAAACAGAGCGCTGGACCCTACCCATGCTTTGGATTTAGTAGGTCTGGGATATGTATGTTAGTCGCTCAGTCGTGTCCGACTCTCTGTGACCCCCATAGACTGTAGTCTGCTAGGTTACTCTGTCCATGGAATTCTCCAGGCAAGAATACGGGAGTGGGTTTCCATTTCCTTCTCCAGGGTCTGGGTTAGGACCTGAGAATTTACATGTCTGATAAGTTTTTCAGTTCAGTCGCTCAGTCGTGTCCGACTCTTTGCGACCCCATGAATCACAGCACGCCAGGCCTCCCTGTCCATCACCAACTCCCGGAGTTCACTCAAACTCACGTCCATCGAGTCGGTGATGCCATCCAGCCATCTCATTCTCTGTCGTCCCCTTCTCCTCCCGCCTGCAATCCTCCCAGCATCAGAGTCTTCCAGTGAGTCAGCTCTTCGCATGAGGTGGCCAAAGTATTGGAGTTTCAGCTTTAGCATCAGTCCTTCCAGTGAACACCCAGGACTGATCTCCTTTAGAATGGACTGGTTTTTTTAGGTGATGCTAATGTGACCACCCTTTGAGAATCACTATGCTAGAGCATTATGAGGGATGTGTAGAAGTATCAGATGCAATTCCTGTCATTAAGGGACTTATGATGTAGTTGGGGAGATAAGACATACACTTAACAATAAAACAAGGAATACATGTTACATATAATGTTTGATATTGAATAGGGTAGTTTGGAGGAGTTGGGATTTAATCTGGGCCCTGACAGGTGGATAGTCCTAAGGTTCAGGAGAGAATAATGGGCATTCTTGCGTGTGTGTATGCGTGCTAAGTCACTTCAGTGGTGTCTGGCTCTTTGTGACCCTGTAGACTGTAGCCCACCAGGCTCCTCTGTCCACGGGATTTACCAGGCAAGAATACTGGAGTGGGTTGCCATTTCCTTCTCTAACGGATCTTCCCAACCCAGGAATCGAAACTGCATTTCTTATGTCTCTTGCATTGGGATGCTGGTTTTTTACCACTAGCGCCACTTGGGAAGCCAGGCATTCTTGATGGGGATATAGAAGAGGGAAAGTATAAAGGTGGATGGGACTCGGGTGGTTGGTACTTGTTTGTCTGCTGTGGAGCTTTATATAGGACATTGCATTGTCTAGTTGTTAAGTGATATCCAACTCTTTTCTGACCCCATGGACTATAGCTCACTGGGCTCCTCTGTCTGTGGGATGTCCCAGGCAAGAGTACTGGAGTGGGTTGCCATTTCCTTCTCTAGGGGATCTTCCCAACCCAGGAATTGAATCCGTGTCTCCTGCATTGGCAGCAGATTCTTTACTGTTGAGCCACCTGGGAAGCCCCTTATAGGACACTAGTGGAAAGCTAAGGCCAAAAAGGTTGGTGCCAGACTATGAAGAGCCTTGAAAGCCTGCCCCTCTCCCCCACCCCACTCATTTCACAGTCTTACCAAAATTACTGCAGAGCTAGAAAGAGGAAGTCTCCTCTGCTGAGTGTGCAAGAGGAAGTACAGAAGATTCTGAGGGCCTACGAGGCGTAATGACTACTTTCAGCCACGAGCCAATTGTAGAAGTGACAGGAAGACCAGCGCACCAACCAGGCTGGGCGCCTCCGCCCAGAGGGTGTCACCACCGTAGCTGAAAGCGTTTGGGGAGATCAGGCATTGCTCTCTGGATGCTCCTCTCTCTCAGTGGCCATCATGTCTTTGACCTCTGCATACCAGCATAAATTAGCAGAGAAGCTCACTATCCTGAATGATCGCGGTCAGGGGGTCCTCATCAGGATGTATAACATCAAGAAGGTAAGTGTGGGCAACTGGTCTAGCACTAACTATTCCAGCAGCAGTAGGGCGGGGACCCCTGAGACCGGCAGGTCCAGCTGTTAGACTCACTTCTCTTTCCCACTGGTTTAACTGGCCTTCAATCCCTCGGATTATAGAGGACAGCTGGTGCTGGGAGGCAGAAGAGGAGGCTTTTCTTCAGGGCTTCCGCCTTTTTTGGTATGATTCTCACCCCAAAGAGAATGTCTGCTTTCTGCTGGGGGTAATGGTTGGATGGGAAATAATTACGTTCCGAGTCGCCTGGATAAAAGTCTGGGTCTAGAATTCTGGGTCTTATTGTTTAGTGCTGGCCCCCACACTCTGCAGAAATTGAGTTGGGTGTCTGGCAAAAGTTTTTAAGTGGAAGTACTTTCCCTGAAAGGAAAAAATAGGAAATTTGGGTTAAAAAAAAAAGAATAACTATGAGTTACTTCGAGTCTGAGACAGGTCTCACTGTGGTCTTATATGTGTGTGTTTAGGGTAGGAACTGTGGAATTGGGAGAAGCTGGTGATAAGAGGTGGGCTAGTGCTGGGCCTAGTGAAGCTAAGAAATAAAGATGGGTGGGAGTGGGGTTTCTGGGACAGAGAATGGGGGACTTGGGGGAGGGGACCTTGGTGCATTTCATAATGAAACAAATCACTGGGACACAGTTTCATCTCCATGCCTCCTATAAATGCCCTTGGGATGAGATGCTTATATAATGGACATAATTATGACACTAATTCTCCCACGAAGTCTAACTCCTGAGCAGCTGCTTTTCTCACTCCTTCCGGCTTTGGCTGAGGGGTGGAGAGAGCTTCCTCTTTGTGCCCGGCCCAAGCAGACGTTAGGCTTTATCCAGCAAGACGAAGTGCCCAGGTTATTTAGCTCTTTCGATTGTTGGCTTAATGTCCTGGAACTTTTTCCTGACCTACTCTTATTCTTTTGTAATTAATGCTCAGATCCCCTTTCCCTAAGAGAGATTGTGTGAGAATGCACAATGTGGGAAGAGGTATGTTTCCGAGGAACAGGAGAAAGGGTTGATAAACATAATGTTATTTATCTATGCAGACTTGTTCAGACCCCAAATCCAAGCCCCCTTTCTTACTGGAAAAGTCCATGGAATCATCTCTCAAATACATCAACAAGAAATTTCCCAACATAGATGTCCGAAACAGCACGGTAAGAATGATGTCCCTCTTCTGTCCTTTCTCCAAAATAACTGTGCTTGAATGGTTTGAGCTCTCTTTGATGGCCTCTCTTTGAACTTGCCAGAGGATGGAGTGACCTTTTTTTAGTTTTCCTAAGCTAAACCACAGGGCTTCAGGTTGTCGTAGTCTTGAGATTTCTGAGATAAGATGAGATTCTGCTAAGGGTAAGCTGGAGCAAAACATTGACCCTATTCACAAGAACAGTTTGTTCTTACTGAGAAGGAGAGCTCTATTGATGAAGCAGTTGCATATATTTTATTGTTCCTGTTTCCTACTCAGTGTTGTCTTGTTTATTGTCTTAGAGTTATGCATCTAGTGGCATATGCCTTACTTCTCCCTTATTAAATGTTTCCCCTAGATTCCCTACCGTCTTACAACATCTTCTCATTCAGCTATACTTTTGACTTAGATACAAATAGTAAACCACTTTGGCTGAAAGAGACCTTGAAATTTCCTCTCATTTAGCACTCTATATCTAGTCAGGATTACATGCAACCATCCTGCCTAGATAGAGAATATTCTCTCCGAAACTTCAGAGTTTGGAGATTTTCCAACTTCCTCTGTCTGCATATTCTAACCCTCTTTAAGGATGCTTTAGGTATAACCCCTGTTCTCATGGGTTGCTTTGATCACTTGTCTTCTTACTTTGTTCCTTTCAGCAACATTTAGGACCAGTGCATCGGGAAAAATCTGAGATAATTAGATACCTTACCAACTACTACCAGTCGTTTGTGGATGTTATGGAATTTCGGGTGAGCTCTCTCTAGCCCAAGTACCCAATGTTTGGATGTTCGTGTGTTTCCTTATTATTGGTTCTTTAAAATATCAGATGTATTGATATGGAAGGATATATAAGTTGTATTGTTAAGTGAAAGTGAGTTGTGGAATAGTGTATGATACAGTTTTGTTTTTGTTTTAAAAGATACATGAATTCATATACACATAGTGTTAGTATATATGTATGAGAGATTTGGAATATTATACATTAAGCTGTTAAAAATACTTTACTTTGGAGCTGGATTATTAACAATTGGCTTTAATTTATTACATTATACATTTTTTGTATTCTTTGAGTTAAAATTTTAATTATTTTCCCCCAAATTTTATTACAAATCTACTAAAAAATTTCAAGAATAGTACAATGAATATTGGTCTATGTTCCCCCTGAATCTCCTGATTTTTAATATTTTGCCATGTTTGCTTTATCTTTTTTGTTTTTCCTTGAACCATTTGAGTTGCAGGCACCATGACATTTCTCTCCATAAATACTTTAGCACACATCTGCTAAGAACAAGAATATTTTCTTACATAACCTTAATGTAGTTATTGTACTCTGGAAATGTAAAATTGCTACAATGTTATAACCCATATTCACATTCCTCTAATTTTCTCAAGAATCATACATTGAATTCATGATGTTATATCTCTTAGTTGTCATGTCTCTTTAGTATTTAATCTAGAACAATTCTCAGTCTTATTTTGTCTTTCATGACACTGACTTTTCTGAAGGGTTCAGACTAATTATTTTTCAGAATTTCTCTCAATTTGAGCTTATCTAATTATTAACAATGTTTAGTAGCATAATATATGGATGATATTTTATTTGAGTTCTAAACAATGAATTTGCGCTATTTTGTAGCCATAAACTGTAAAAAAATATTTAGTGCTTTGTTTTTGAAGGGCAGATTGGTATGATGTTTTGAAAGTCTTAGAAAATATACTTTTAAATGTAATAATTCTAATTCTAGAAATTTGTCTTAAGGAAACAATCAGAAGTGCTAAGGTATATATACAGGAATGTACTCTCTTGCATTTCTATTGCATTATTTATGATAGTGACAACTTGATAATTGATATGTTCAATAACTGGAGGCTTAGTTAAAAGTTCAGAGTATGTGTCCATAAGTGAATATTATACAGCTGTTAAAGATGATACATATTTATATTACTTGACATGGGAAAAATGCTCTTCACATGTTCTTTAGTGTAAAAGCAAATTACAATGTAGCTTAACAGAGGAGATGTCCCTAAAATGTATATTTACATAGATAAAAATGCATATGAAGAAGGTTAGAACTTATTTGTATGGTGAGATTATGAGTAGTTTTAAAAATGAGTTAAAATTATGTATTTTCTGATTTTTCTACAATGAACACATTATTTATGTATTCAAGAAATAGCACAAAATTTAGTCATTTGAGCCATGTAAGTTTGTAATGGTATTACAGTATTTCTTCAGCTAGTACAAGAGTATGGAGCCCTGCCTTGGGTGTCCTAGGGAGCTAATCCAGGCTGGTCTTCAGATCATGCAATGAAGATAGAAGGGGGACATGGAAGATCGTAAGTTCTGAAGGAGGGTCAGGTCAGAGGTTATTCATTTGGAATTGAGAGTAATGGTTAGGAAGAAGGTAGGCACTGGTGGAGGTAGTATAAGAATGTTGGAAGCCTATACAAAAGTTTTTCACTAGGAGTCCAAAAGATATATTCTGGTTGCTGCAGTGATAAATTTCTGAGCCCAAGGTATTTAGTACAGCTCATTCAGGGCTGGAAGGGAAATAGAGATACAGGTATTGTGTGTTGTGAAGTAGGTAGGTGCTGAATCAGACAGACCTGGTTTCAGCTCTCAGCTTTATCACTTATAAACTATATGACTTTGGTAAGAAACTCATTGAATCCCAGTTTCTTTATCTGTAAAATGGGAAGTAAGATTTACTACATGGGGTATTTGTAAAAATTAAATTAGACAACACATTGAAAACACCTAACAGTGTTTAGTGTATAATAGAGTAATAGGCCAACAGGTGTTAAATCTATTTCTTTCTGACTCTTATCTTCACAGTATAAAATCCGGGTAGTGACATCAGTTGTGTGAGTGGCTGGAAGCAAACCTCAGTTACATTAGCCCTGGAGAATTTGGTTGCAGCAAGGAGTTGTAGACTGGCCTTCCCAGCAAAGGAGGCAGCATGGACCTAGACAGAGGTCTTGAGGCCATGAAGCACAGACAGAAGATCATGGGCTCTGGGTTCTAACTCTGGTTCTTACTAGCTTTGTGATCTGTGGCGAGTTTCTTAACTGCTCTCAGCTTCAGTTTCCCTGTATGTTAATTTACATACAGCCTTTTGGGGAAGATAACTTGGAAACATTTTCTCATACATTTAATAAATTTGACAAATGTATACACCAGTGTAACAGCCAGCATAAAATATGGATAATTTTCATCAACACAAAGGTTCCCTGCACCTTTTTATCCTTAGTCAATCCCAATTTATCCTGTCCACAGGCAACCACTGATCTGCAATCCAGATTAGATTTTTCTTTTTTAGATGTTCACACATGTAATTAGGATCTATACACCATGTTTTCCTTTGTGTCTGGCTTCTTTCACTCAACATAATATTTTTAAGGTTTATTTATGTTTTACATACCTGCAATTCATTTCCTGTTTTTGCTGAGCACTATTTCATTGTATGGATACAATCTGTTTATCATTTCCCTGTTGATGGACCTCTGGATTGTGTCCAGTTTTTGGCCAGTATGTATAAGTTGCCATAAACATTTGAGTACAAATAATTGTGGGGACATATTTTTCATTTCACTTAGATAAATAATCTAGAAGTTGAATTGCTAAATCATATGGTATGTATATGTTTAATTTTATAAGAAATTGCCAAACTTTTCTCCAAAGTCATTCTTCCATTTTCTCCCATCCACAATATATCAGTGTTACTGTTGCTCCACATTCTTATCAAACCTGCTTTTAGTCATTCATGTCATTCATGGCTGTGTGGCATGTAGGCTTTTAGTTCCCTGACCAGGAATTGAACTCATGCTCCTTGCATTAGGAGCAAAGTCTTAACCACTGAAATTCCAGGGAAGTCCCTAGTCATTCTTTGTTTGTTTTTTTGGCTATGCTGAGTGGCTTTCAGAATCTTAGTTCCTTGACCAGGATTGAAGCTGGGCCACTGCAATTAAAGTTCCAAGTCCTAACCCCTGGACCTCCAGGGAACTCCCAAATTTTAGTCATTCTAATGGGTGTGTGAATCTACCTGCCAATGCAGAGATACAGGTTCAATCCCTGGGCCAGGAAGATCCCCTGGAGGAGGAAATGGCAATCCACTCCAGTATTTCTTGCCTGGAAAATTCCATGGACAGAGGAACCTGGCAGGTTGCAGTCCATGGAGTTGCAAAGAGTCAGACATGACTGAGTACTGCACTGCACTGGGTATGTAGTGTATCTTCTTGTGATTTTAATTTGCATTTTCCTGATGATTAGTATTATTGGACATCTTTTCATGTTCTTATTGGTCATTTATATGTATATATTTAAACTTTTAATTTTGTGTTGGGGTATAGCACGCTAACAATGTTGTGAGTTTCAGGTTAACAGCGAAGGGACTGAGCCATACCATTTTTATATTTTTAATTGTAAAGAGCCTATTCAAATCTTTTGGCAATGTGTTTTAAAAATAAAAATATATATACTCTTTTATCTAGTAGTTCAACTTGTGTAGAATTGACGGTATCATGTGCAGTGACTAGGGCATCAGTTGGGAAAAGATGGAATGAATTGGCCATATAGACTACTATGCAGCCATTAAAAAGAAGTGCATTAGGGTTCTACCAGAGACTTGAGGACTTTTAGCAGGTATGATTGAATAAAAAAAGTAAAATGGTAATAAGAGTGTGATATTATCTCAAGTTTTTAACACAAATGATTTTCAAAAAAACCCTTTCTCTTTTTATCCCTGCCTGAATAGGATTATATAAATAGGGTGAAAATTAACAATTGACGTACTGGGTTGTTAAACTTGTCTACCTGAAGGTTGGGCAGGATGTAGAGCGGGTACTGATGTGAGGGAGGAGAGAAGTATCCACAGTAAAACTGCTTATTTAGGCAAAATTAGGTATGAAAAGAAAAGAATCCCTCTCACACTGGAATGAGGGTTAAACGAAGTATATGCAAATAACCTAGTAAGTACTTAGCACATATTGTGGTAGGTGATCAGTAAGTAGAAACATGCAGAAAGTTTGGTATTATTCCCATTTGTTAAAGAGAAGAGGTGATAGAATCAAAGAACAGACTGATTTGGGGATTCATAAATTAAAAAAAAAGGGGGTTCCTGATTTTTGGTATTTTAGAAACAAGCAATCAGATAATCTGCATTTTGTAACCATTTGTGTGTGTGTGTGTGGAGAAAGAGGGCACTGGGACAGTAAGATGAGGGAAGGCATGCACAGTGTAATAGGGACCTGTGCCTGTGGAGACATGGGCATCCGGTAGGGTAGCCTGACAGGGGCCCACTGACAGCTTACGGAGGAGGAACTTGCTGAACTCAGCAAGCCTCCTGTACGTTATTCAGTGGCTCCTTAGGACCTCTAAGGAGGAGAGCCTTTCCCTCAAATTCCAGTAGTACATGTCATCTTCTCTTTCTTCTTCATTGATTCTCATCTCCAATTCTCCCTCCAGGATCATGTGTATGAACTTCTCAACACCATTGATGCCTGCCAGTGCCGTTTTGATATTGTAAGATTCTTTGCAATTCTCTTCTATTCTAAAGCCATGGAAATGGTCTCTGTTGGGACAGTGTGGGGTGAGATGGGACTAGAGGAATAGCTGTTCCTCCAGGACTATAATATAATATATACTGTATAATGAATGAATGGCTGTTAATTCAGGACTTTACTTCTGTAAAAATGTGGAAGTTAAAGTGCATTTACATGTTAAGCAGAGCAGCATTGTGATTTTTTTAAATACAGAATTCACGTAAAAATGTTATGTTACCTCATCCAACACCTAATTAGGCCAGATCTAATTTCCTGGCCTCCTTATATCTTGAGTTCACTTTTAGCCCCTGAACTTGTTCCAGTTTTCTTCTGAATTTGCACTCTTGTCAATTTCTTCTTCTTTTTTTTCTTATATATATATATATATATATATATATTTATTTGACTGTAACCAGGTCTTAGTTGCGGCATGTGGGCTCTAGTTCCCTGACCAGGGATCGAACTCAGACCCCCTGCACTGGGAGCTCAGAGTCTTAGCCACTGGGCCGCAAGGAAAGTCCCCAATTTCTTCTTCTAAATAAACCTTTCCAAAGTCTGGTTAGCACTGTCCAGAATGATTGGGGAAATCGAGTTTAATAGGCCTTGCTGTTCTTGGATTTCTATGTATTTTCCTTGTAGAATCTCAACTTTGACTTCACTCGGAGTTACCTGGACTTGATAGTGACTTACACCTCAGTTATTTTACTTCTGTCACGGATTGAGGATCGACGGGTACTCATTGGCATGTTCAACTGTGCCCATGAGATGCTGCATGGACACAGGTGAGTTAAGGAGGTGTATACAAGATGATGAGTCTCATACATGGTGCTATGAGGTAGAAGTGGATGCAAAGGAAGGAGATGGCATGCTTTCTCATGTGAGAATCTATAATCTACATGATGACACAGGCAAAATAAAACGATTTAGAATACTTATAAGGGCATACACTAAGACATGCACTTTTACATACAGTTAACTCTTGAATATCTGCTAGTGGGCTATCCATTATCTGTAATAAGTTTTCAATCCTGGGCTGGCTGCTGCCACTCTTCTTTTCAGGTTATTGCAGAAAGAAGAGAAAACATTTTTTAATATTAGTAAAGTTAAAGCCTTTAGAGGTAAGTAATGTATGATAATACATTTGAAGCCAAATATAAATGGATTTTGGGTTATGTACAATTCTTTCCCTTTCTGTTAGTGCAAAAAAAGTGAAGACCAGAGAGATCAGCATGGGCTGTTGAACACTGTTCTATGTATGATGTATGTTCCGACGTGCCTACATGAGTACCTAGGCATGTGACTTACATTTGCTTTGAGTGTGTGTGTGTGTGTATCCTTTTGGTCTGTATACAGATTTGGGTCCAGCAATAACTAATCAACACAAATTTGTAGAGTACCTATCATGTGTTCAACCCTATTTCAGTTGCTTGTAAGGAAGAAACTTTCATGGACCAGCCCCAAATCATGTGATTCTGTCTTAGTATTCCAGGGCCTAGAGTGGGTTATCTTTATATGTAATTTATAGTTTAGTATCTTTGTAGGTGGTGGAGAATGCTAGCTTATGTACACACCTTTAACCTATATGCAAACATGAGAGTTTACATCATGCTTAATGGAGGGCTGTAAGCATTTTCCCTATGCTTTCTTCAAGTGACTCCAGTTTTGCCCGTCTGGGTCAGATGGTCTTGGAGTATGACCACCCTCTGAAGAAGCTGACAGAAGAGTTTGGACCTCACACAAAGGCAAGTTTCTTGAGAGACTGGAGAATTTCTCAGGCAGAAGTAGGTTGTCCCCATCATTGACTTTAAGGATTCATTTGTTTTCCCTCACAGGCTGTGAGTGAAGCCCTCCTCTCTTTGTATTGCCTCTTTGTCCGAAGGAACCAAGGGGCTGAGCAGTGGCGCAGTGTCCAGCTTCTGAGTCTTATCGGCACGGCCTCAGCCATGATTAATCCTGCTAATTCAGACACAGTGAGTTCTCTTTTCCTCTTGTCAGTGGAAGCATGCTCTTTCCAAGGCCATTTCTGTAGAGGCTTCTTCTTTTCAGGAAATATCAGCCCTAAGAGTGCTTTCGCCCTCTGCTAGGATATGCTTCTGTGTTGATCACCTTATGTGGCTAAAAAAATCATGGTTAGGTTGAAGCTTTTCTTTGGATCAGGATTAGGATGTGGCTACCCATATAAGAAAGTTAATAAATATTCACAGAATGAATGAATGGATGAAACTGAGTCATTAGGCACCTAGGTAGCCCAGCAGGAACTTGAGCATAGATGTCAATTAATCAACAAATGTTTTTATTCAATTACTATCAGCCCAAGGTCCTTGCTGCAAAGAATTTCTCATCTAGTGGGAAGATAGGCCATGTGGTTATAAAAATAGAACTGATGGTACAAGATGTATGGGAAGCACCAGACAAATGATTTATATTTTACCTGGTGAAAGAATCCAAGGGAGGGGGAAGTCGTAAGATTTTGAGTATTACTCTCCTGAACTGTTGAAGAGAAGTTCTGTCAAACCATTGGTTTGTCCTGACTTCTAGCGTAAGTTCCTTTCCCCTCTCAAATATATTCCCCCTCAATTTACTTCTAGTGCCGCACCTCCTTTGTAGGCATGTTTTCCCAGGTATTGGTTTATCAAAGTATCCTGATCCAGGCTGGTAAAAGAAGAGCTGTGTTTGATACTCAAATTCTAGCTCGCTTGCCCTTGTCTTGACCGCCTTAGTCTTTAGACCAAGTTAGATAGCTGTTAAACCATCTCTGCCTCCCTTCTCATAGATGGCCTGTGAGTACCTGTCTGTGGAAGTGATGGAGCGTTGGATTGTCAGTAAGTTTTCTATGGGTTGAGGTGGGACTAGACCTAGCAGCATGTTACATGGAGATCAAGTCCTAAAAGTCTTCCTTTGTACTGTTTTCCCCACCTGCAGTTGGGTTTCTTCTTTGTCATGGGTGCCTCAACTCCAATGCCGACTGCCAGAAACTGTGGAAGCTATGTCTGCAGGGCTCCCTGTACGTCACCCTCATCCGGGAGGATGTGCTCCAGGTGCACAAAGTCACCGAGGACCTGTTTAGCAGTTTGAAAGGGTGAGACCTGAGAGCCAAGCTAATCTTTGGGGATTTTTAGCCCCTCCTAACAAACCTGTATGTAGGTCAGGAAGCAACAGTCAGAACTGTACATGGAACAACAGACTGGTTCCAAATAGGAAAAGGAGTGCGTCAAGGCTGTATATTGTCGCCTTGCTTATTTAACTTATATGCAGAGTACATCATGAGGAACGCTGGGCTGGAAGAAGCACAAGCTGGAATCAAGATTGCTGGGAGAAATATCAATAATCTCAGATATGCAGATGACACTACCCTTATGGCAGAAAGTGAAGACGAACTCAAAAGCCTCTTGATGAAAGTGAAAGAGGAGAGTGAAAAGTTTGGCTTGAAGCTCAACATTCAGAAAACAAAGATCATGGCATCTGGTCCCATCACTTCATGGGAAATAGATGGAAAAACAGTGGAAACAGTGTCAGACTTTATTTTTTTGGGCTCCAAAATCACTGCGGATGGTGATTGCAGCCATGAAATTAAAAGACGCTTACTCCTTGGAAGGAAAGTTATGACCAACCTTGATAATATATTGAAAAGCAGAGACATTACTTTGCCAACAAAGATCCGTCTAGTCAAGGCTATGGTTTTTCCCGTGGTCATGTATAGATGTGAGAGTTGGACTGTGAAGAAAGCTGATCGCCGAAGAATTGATGCTTTTGAACTGTGGTGTTGGAGAAGACTCTTGAGAGTCCCTTGGACTGCAAGGAGATCCAACCAGTCCATTCTAAGGGAGATCAATCCTGGGTGTTCATTGGAAGGACTGATGCTAATGCTGAAACTGCCATACTTTGGCCACCTCATGCGACGAGTTGACTCACTGGAAAAGACTCTGATGCTGGGAAAGGTTGGGGGCAGGAGGAGAAGGGGACGACCGAGAATGAGATGGCTGGATGGCATCACCGACTCTGTGGACATGAGTTTGAGTGAACTCCGGGAGTTGGTGATGGACAGGGAGGCCTGGCTTGCTGTGATTCATGGGGTCGCGGAGAGTCGGACACGACTGAGCGACTGAACTGAACTGAACTGAACATCCTTTTCTAGTCTCCATGAGTGTCCCGAATATAGGTATTAAGGAATAGTTCTAATTATCAAAGAAATATTTATTGAATACATACTATTTACTAAGTACTTCACTAGATAGAGTAACTAATAAGTAGCATAGAGGTTAAGATCATGGACCCTGAAACCAGATTACCTGACTTTGAATTCCAGCTCTGCCACTGACTGACTATGTGATCTTGGGCAAGTTACTTAACTTCTCTATGCCGGGCCTCAATTTATCTATAAATGATGATAGTACTTCCCTATGACCTACCTCCTAGGGTTGTTAAGAGCAATGAAAGAGTAACTATTTATAAAGCATGAAGAAAAGTGCTTGGTATGTTGTAATGCAATCTATGTGCTTTTTAAACAAAGAATCTCTGCTCTCAAAGAGCTTGCAAATTAGTGAAAAATAGATAAACTATTGTGATATAATAAGGGATTATGATGTATAAACACAAACTGCTTTAAATTGGCCTTGGAGGATCCAGCAAAACCTGGAGACAGACCTGAAGAATTAAACAAGTGAAGTGTGTGTGTGTGTATGTGTGTGTAGTAGTTTTGGGGGCATGGATGGAAAGGCAGGGAAGTTGCTTAAGGCAGAGAAAGATACTTTAGGCAGAGAAACTGTCAAGGTTTCGAGGCAAGAGGGAGCATAGCATTTTCTAAGAAATTCATGTAGCTCTGGTTACAGAAATGAAAAAGTTGTCAAGACAAACTTGGGGAGGTAAGTTGGGGCCTTGGATGCCCTGCCATCTATTCTAAAAGGGATAGGGAGTCATTGAATGATTTTTAAACAGGGCAGTGATACAACCATATTTACCTTTTAGAAAAAGTCACTCTGGCTGCAGGGAAGAAAAGAAGTCAGATGGAAAAAACTAGAGGCAGAGATTAATGAAGTGAATTAGGAGAAACTGAGGATGAAGTCAAGGTTTCTGGAATGGATACTTGGCATTCCTTAAGATAGAGAACATATGATAAAAGCTAGTTTGTGGGAAAAGGTTGTGAATTCAGTTTTGAGCAGTTTGAATTTGAAGTATTTGCAGAACGTTGAAGATAGACGTATGTTAGACCTTTTGGTTGTATGTTACAACAACCTTTTGGTTGTAGAATTTAGGAGGGAGATTTTGATTCAGATTAAGTTTGGCAAAATGGTGATCAAAGCCACGGGAGTAGGTGAGATTACTCATGGCGAATGTGTGAAGTGAGAAAAGACTGGGATAGAACCTCTGAGACATTGAAATGTAAGGGCCAGCAGAGGCAGAGAAATCAGTGAGAGGAATAACAGAGGCAAGGGAAGAAGACATGTCAAGAAGAAAGGACTGGTTATCTATGTTTGACAGTACTGAGAGGTCAAATAAAATGAGGACTGGAAAAAGTTTATTTAATTTATTTGTAAAGATGGTCTTAGTCCCCTTCTTGTTCAGTTCAGTTCAGTTGCTCAGTCGTGTCCGACTCTTTGCAACCTCATGGACTGCAGCGTGCCAGGCCTCCCTGTTCATCACCAACTCCTGGAGCCTACTTAAACTCATGTCAATCACATTGATGATGCCATCCAACCATCTCATCCTCTGTCATCCCCTTCTACTCCTGCCTTCAATCTCTCCCAGCATCAGTGTCGTTTCCAATGAGTTGGCTCTTCTCATCAGGTGGCCAAAATATTGGAGTTTCAGCTTCAGCGTCAGTCCTTCCAATGAATATTCAGGACTGATTTCCTTTAGGGTAGACTGGTTGGATCTCCTTGCAGTCCAAGGGACTCTCAAGAGTATCCTCCAGCACCACAGTTCAAAAGCATCAATTCTTGGGTGCTCAGCTTTCTTTATAGTCCAACTCTCACATCCATACATGACTACTGGAAAAACCATAGCTTTGACAAGATGGACCTTTGCTGGCAAAGTAATATCTCTGCTTTTTAATATGCTGTCTAGGTGGTCGTAACTTTTCTTCCAAGGAGCAAGTGTCTTTTAATTTCATGACTGCAATCACCATCTGCAGTGATTTTAGAGCCCCCAAAAATGAAGTCTGTCACTGTTTCCATTGTTTCTCCATCTATTTGGCATGAAGTGGTAGGACTAAATGCCATGATCTTAGTTTTTTGAATGTTGAGCTTTAAGCCAACTTTTCCACTCTCCTCTTTCACTTTCAAGAGGCTCTAGGTCTTCTTCGCTTTCTGTCATAAGGGTCGTGTCATCTGCATGTCTGAGGTTTTTGATATTTCTCCTGGTAATCTTGATTCCAGCTTGTGCTTCATCCAGCCCAGCGTTTCTCATGATGTACTCTGCATATAAGTTAAATAAGCAGGGTGACAATATACAGCCTTGACGTACTCCTTTCCAGATTTGGAACCAGTCTGTTGTTTCTTATCCAGTTCTCTGTTGCTTCCTGACCTGCATACGGATAACTTCAATTGAGTACTGAGGTCAAAACCTGGATTGCAGTGAGTTTAGGACCAAATAGGAGATAAGGAATTTAGTAAGTAACTCTTTTAAGAAGTTTGACCTTGAAGGGAAGAATAGAGACAGGGTTATAATGAGTAGGAGGTAAGGGATTAAGGAAGGGGTTGAATACTGTTATTATCTTTGTAGTTGCAAAACTAACACCAGAAATGTAAAAACTACCAAGAGGAAGTTGACTACAGTCTCATGTCCCCAAATATTTTGGTGCATGTCCTCTAGATGCTTGTGTGTATATATGAACATGTAGAGGGGTATGTTTATTTTTAGCCTTATATAAGCAATTGATAAAAAGCAATGGATCCACATTCTACATTATATTGTGAAGTTTTTTAAAAAAACTTACTATATTTTGTATATCTTTGCATATCAGTCTATAGACACTTATTCTTTTTAAGAGTCAAATAGCACTTCCTTATGTGGTTGTAACATAATTTTTTAATCCAATCCACTGTTGATGGACATTTGAACTGTACTCCTCCCCCACTTTTTAAAAAGCCTTTACAAATACTGTTGTAATGAGTACCTTTAGACATGTATCTTTGTGAACATTTCTATAGGGTAAATTCTTAGAAGTGGATTTGCTGGCTTACAGGATGTGCATATTTCAAATTTTAATACCTCTTGCCAAATTGTCCTCCAAATAGATATATTATCAACAGTCTATGAGAATACTTATTCCTCATACTTTCAACAACTGAGTATTATCATTAAAAATTCATTGCAAGATTTGAGAGAGTAAATCTAAGATTAATAATTAGAAGTTACAGGAGGTAAATTGAATTGATACTGATATGCAGAAAAACTTTCTAATGATTCCTGCTTCTAGGGAATGGAAGGGATGTTTGAAGGGTATTTAGTTTCCCATCATTAAGAACAACAGTAACATGTAAGATTTATTGTTTAGGGAATTCTTTGACATAAATGATCTAGTTTGGTCTTCATATTACTTATACTCAGGCATATATATTAATATTTTCCTTCTTTATTTCTGGCCATGCCACACGGCATATAGGATCTTAGTTCCCTGACCAGGGATTGAACCTGCACCTAGACTCTGCAGGAGGACGAAGTCTTAACCACTCGACTGCCAGGGAAGTCCCAGTATCTTCTTTTATAAATGAGAAAATGGAGGCTCCATCTCAATGTCACTCAGTTACTAGGAGATGGAGTTAAGAAATCATTCCAGATTTTTTTGACTCAATCCTCTTGCCTTCCATTGTACCAGGTAGAGGATGAAATAACTGCCCACCAGGAATGCTGTGGAGTTGAATCCTTATTTGATTAATATAATTTCCTACTCTGCATTTCTTTGATTCTGTGCTAAGCTCAATAATGAGGTGGTCTGGAGAAGAGAAATGAAAGATTATAAATTCGACTAACATGGAGGCAACAGATGCAGAACAAGAGAAGACAGATCTAAGGGACATAGAGAGCACAGAGCCTAAAGTGGTGTGGTTTGAGCATGGGTCACTAGTAGAGAAAAAGATGGTCAAGAGAGTCAGATATTGCAGATAAACAAAGAACAATGAAAAGGCCATTGAATTTGGTGATTCAGAAGTTGATGGTGACCTTAGAGAGAGCAATTTGTTTACTGTCTGAGGTCATATGGACTTCAAGGGTCAGTGAAAGGTGAGGTGAAAAAGAATAAAGGTGTCTCTGGAGGATGTTGGTGGTATAAGAGGAATGGGCAGAGTTCAGTAGATGGTCAGGGTCAGTCGAAGGTCCTAATTCTTAGGGAGACATGTTGGGAGAAGAGAATAAACCAGTGGGGAGAGTGGGGATTACAATGACAAAAGAACAGTTGATGAAGTTAAATTCTAAGAGGAGGTGGGAAGGGGACCCAGCTGGAATAACTACTTTTACTTGAGAGCAGGGCCTGTGTCATGTTGATGCACTGCTTCTTTGTATTGCCTTCAAACCTGGAAGAGTCCTTTGGCCTGAAGGTGTTAAGGCAGGAGCACAGGACAAGAAATCTATTCTCAGCTTCCTCATTTAAACCCTATGTGACCTTGGGCAAGCCATTTTTCTTTCCTAGGTATTATTTTCTTCATCTGCAAAATAATGATGAGAACTGGATAATCTTTAAGTGACATGACTATGCCAAAGCCTTTGACTGTGTGGATCACAATAAACTGTGTAAAATTCTGAATGAGATGGGAATACCAGACCTGACCTGCCTCTTGAGAAACCTGTATGCAAGTCAGGAAGCAAAAGTTAGAACTGGACATGGAACAACAGACTGGTTCCAAATAGGAAAAGGAGTACATCAAACCTGTATATTGTCACCCTGCTTATTTAACTTATATGCAGAGTACATCATGAAAAATTCTGGGCTTGATGAAGCACAAAGTGGAATCAAGATTGCTGGGAGAAATATCAATAACCTCAGATATGCAGATGATACCACCCTTATGGCAGAAAGTGAGGAAGAACAAAAGAGCCTCTTGATGAAAGTGAAAGAGGAGAGTGGAAAAGTTGGCTTAAAGCTCAACATTCAGAAAACTAAGGTCATGGCATCTGGTCCCATCATTTCATGGCAAATAGATGGGGAAACAGTGGCTGACTTTATTTTTCAGGGCTCCAAAATCACTGCAGATGGTGACTGCAGCCATGAAATTAAAAGACACTTGCTCCTTGGAAGGAAAGTCATGACCAACCTAGACAGCATATTAAAAAGCAGAGACCTTAGTTTGCCAGCGAAGGTCCGTCTAGTCAAGGCTATGATTTTTCCAGTAGTCATGTATGGATGTGAGAGTTGGACTATAAAGAAGGCTGAGCACCCAAGAATTGATGCTTTTGAACTGTGGTGTTGGAGAAGACTCTTGAGAGTCCCTTGGACTGCAAGGAGATCCAACCAGTCCATCCTAAAGGAGATCAGTCCTGGGTGTTCATTGGAAGGACTAATGTTGAAGCTGAAACTCCAGTATTTTGGCTGCCTGATGCAAAGAGCTGACTTATTTGAAAAGAACCTGATGCTGGGAATGATTGAGGGCAGGAGGAGAAGGGGACGACAGAGAGGGGATGAGGAGAGGGGATGAGATGGTTGGATGGCATCACTGACTCAATGGACTTGGGTTTGGGTGGACTCCGGCAGTTGGTGATGGACAGGGAGGCCTGGCGTGCTGCAGTTCATGGGATCACAAAGAGCTGGACACGACTGAATGACTGAACTGACTGAACTGAAGTGACATGAGTCTCTTATTAGTAGGCTGGGGTTAAAAGTAGTGTTTAGAAAGATCCTGATGGTGAGTCCATGCTTCCTGCAGACTGTAGTTTGGAATCTCCAGGGACTGGGAAGGTGGGACGAGAACTCTAACCAGAAGTGTGGCCAACTCTTCTGTGCTTGTGTCAATTTTCAGGTATGGCAAGCGAGTGGCCGACATAAAGGAAAGCAAGGAACATGCAATTGCAAACAGGTAAAGGCAAAGAAAGAGCTCTTCCAGAGGGGATGGAGTAGATATCTCTCCTGACCTTTGCTGTCACTCAAGCCACCCCTATTTCTGTACAGATTTATTGTCTCAACCCAAGAACTCGCTGTTGCCCCACAGGGTCTTGTTTCCTTACTGAGTCTAACTGTGGCCTTGAACCTTCCTCCTGGCTGACACCCCTTCCTAAAGGTAGATCTCTTCTGCTCTGTGTTTGGAGGATTTTTGAGGGTAGGAGAGACAGTATTCTCTAGCTTCTGCTTTCTTTCCTCAGTGGCCAGTTTCACTCTCAACGGCGCCAGTTTTTGCGAATAGCTGTGAAGGAGCTGGAGACTGTGTTAACCGATGAACCAGGACTACTGGGTCCCAAGGCAAGAGAAAGAGAGGAAGGGGAGCATGATTTGGCATTCCTGAGTTTTTGCATTTCTAAGTGTTTTGTTCTGTTTCTGTGTGTATATGGTGCTTCCCTGGAATCTTCTTGGAGTACTCCCAAACTTGTTGTAGCTCTCTTTTGGGCACTATCATATAGTATCATATGGTATAGTTATTTGTGTACTTGTCTTATCCTCTATTTGAGTGTGAGCTAATTAAAGACAGAACTTACTTTAAAAAAAAAAAACCACATAAATACCTAGTAAATATTCCTAAAATTTAATTTGATAAGTTGGTATTGACCTAGTAAATATTTTAAAAATTTAATTTGATAAGGTGGTATAAGGTGGTATAGACCTAGTAAATATTTCTAAAATTTAATTTGTTAAGGTGGTATTGTGAGCTAATGTCAACGTATATATAGGTCTGATTTCTCGTAGGATGCTTTTTTTGTGGGTCTCTGTGTTTAATGTTGGACACTGTTGTTGGTGTGGCTACACAGTTGTATCTATAAGCACATTTTCACAATAGTTTTCTCTGTGCTTTGAAATCCATTTCTAAAGTTGAAAATTCTCATAGTCTCTGTCCCCTCCATAGGCCCTTTTTGCTTTCATGGCCCTGTCCTTCATTCGTGATGAAGTTACTTGGCTGGTTCGCCACGCAGAAAATGTCACCAAGACGAAGACGCCTGAGGACTACATTGACTCGTTAGTTCTTGGCATAGTTAAGAATCTTGACTTTAGGTGCACTGGGAAAAGGGATGGGGAGTGGTGCAGCAGATGGCCTCGGGAGGTCTCAGGTTCTGCCCTGTTGTCACTGTCTTTGACTCAGGCTTTCAGTCTCACACTGCTCTCTGTTCTCATCCTCGACTTTGCAGGAGGATTGCAGAACTGCTTTTCCTGTTGGAGGAGGTTAGGGCTCTGGTCCGAAGACACATCAAGGTGATTCAGCAGTACCACCTTCAGTACCTGGCCAGATTTGATGCCCTTGTGCTCAGTGACATCATTCAAGTATGTTTAATTGATGATACTTTGGAAATTTGGGAGTGATCCCTGGTCATTTTTCTCTGGGGGTCACCTTGACTGAATCCCATGCTCTGTAGATTGTGTGTCAAAAGCCCAATTTCCTCCTTTACATTTGTTAAAAATTTAACAAAGGACTAATAATCTTAGTAATTTTCCTCCCAAGTGATGCTAACAGGAGAGGAAATAAAGGGCAGTTGGATGTTAGCATTGAACTCAGGGAGTTTCCGCCATGTTTTACTTGGCTCTTTTTCGTTTGTGACACTTGGCAGTTCCTTCTCACTTCATACACTGGCCAAGCCCTGTGGTCCTCGTTTCTCTCCTGGTGGAACTTATGCCCCCTTGACTCCACCTTCTCTTTTAGAACCTGTCTGTGTGTCCTGAGGAGGAGTCCATCATAATGTCCTCATTCGTCAGTATTCTCTCCTCTCTGAATCTCAAACAAGGTAACTGGAGGGTCGTCGGGGAGAAAGAGTGAAGGCGAACATTATTTTCTCTAGAAATATGGGTCTCTTGAGCCAGAGGGTAGCCAAGATGACTTTGAAAAGGACCTTCCATTCCATGCAATTGGATAGAGGTGCTGTTTTATTATTTCCTTTTAAACTTCTGTTTCTCTTGCAGTTGATAATGGAGAAAAATTTGAATTTTCTGGATTGAGACTGGACTGGTTCCGTCTACAGGTAGGTCTGTTTCTGCTAATGGTCCCCCATTCTCAAGGTTTTTCCTCCCTCACAATACCCCCCTCCCCTCTTTTTTAGAATTGTATTTATTTTATTTTTTGGCTGTGTTGGATCTTCATTGCTGAATGGGTTTTTCTCTAGTTGTGGTGTGTGGGCTTCTCACTGCAGTGGCTTCTCTTGTTGCAGAGCATGGGTTCTTGGGCACGTGGGCTTCAGTAGTTGTGGTTCCCAGGCTCTAGAAAGTGAAGTCACTCAGTCGTGTCTGACTCTTTGCGATCCCATGGACTGTAGTCTACCAGGCTTCTCTGTCCATGGGATTTTCCAGGCAAGAATATTGGAGTGCGTTGCCATTTCCTTCTCCAGGGGATCTTCCTGACCCAGGGATTGAACCCAGGTCTCCTGCATTGCAGGCAGACGCTTTACCCTCTGAGCCACCAGGGAAGCCCAGGCTCTAGAGCACAGGCTCAATAATTGTGGTGCATTGGCTTAGTTGTTCTGCGTGCGGCATGTGGAATCTTCCCAGACCAGGGATCAAACCTGTGTCTCCTGTATTGGCAGATGGATTCGTTACCACTGAGTCACTGAACCACCAGGAAACTCCCCTTCCTCCTCTTTTTAACTCCAAAGTTCTGCTGTGTGGAATAAAAACTGCTGCTTGGACAGGACAAATCCCAAAGTGTAGTTCCAATACTGGGGAGTCTTTTTCATTTATCTTGTTTTTCTCTCCCCTTTTCCCACCTCCAACCATAGGCATATACCAGTGTGGCTAAGGCTCCCCTGCACTTGCATGAGAACCCAGACTTAGCCAAGGTGATGAACCTCATTGTCTTTCACTCCCGAATGCTGGACTCAGTAGAGAATATGCTGGTGGAAACTTCTGATTTATCTACTTTCTGGTATGTTCTGAGCTCTTTATCAATTGACCTAATCTCTTGTTTGGCCTCTGTGGAGCACTCTTAATTCCCCCAGACACTGGGAAGACTTGTTTTCTTTGAGATCTCCTTAGAGGCAGATGCTACATCGCCACAGTTTCTTCATTCCAGCTGTTATCAAGTGGTAGGAATTTGAAGCCGATTCCGTTTTGTGCTGTCTTTCTTTAGGGAAGCCAGTTGGACTTCACACAGTCTTGCTTTCACTGGGATAATTCATCAATTGTCTGTTCTTCATTGTTATCTTTGGAAACCTCTTTAGCATTTATTTTTTTTTGGACCTTGTGATTTAAAAGAGACATGGAAAAGGTAGAAGTTTAGTGGAGATGACTGAAAATAATTGGGAGGGCTGGGGAACAGGGCCTTTAGAGAGTGCACATAAGTTTGTCTTACTTAGGGATCATTTGGCCTTTACTCAGTGACCACTGTTGTGCATAACTCTACCCTTTGGGGAATCAAACATACAATTCAGTATGTTGGCTCTGCTGTCTGCATTCTGCATTTTTCAGTTCAGTTCAGTTCAGTCACTCAGTCGTGTCCGACTCTTTGCGACTCCATGAATCACAGCACGCCAGGCCTCCCTGTTCACTCTAACTCATGTCCATTGAGTCGGTGATGCCATCCAGCCATCTCATTTTCTGTCATCCCCTTCTCCTCCTGCCCCTAATCCCTCCCAGAATCAGAGTCTTTTCCAGTGAGTCAACTCTTCGCATGAGGTGGCCAAAGTATTGGAGTTTCAGCTCTAGCATGGTTCAGTTCAATTCAGTCGCTCAGTCGTGTCCGACTCTCTGCGACCCCATGAAACACAGCACGCCAGGCCTCCCTGTCCATCACCAACTCCCAGAGTTCACTCAAACTCATGTACATCGAGTCAGTGATGCCATCCAACCATCTCATTCGTTAGGAAGGTATAATACCCACATGTGAAAAAGACATAATAATGGCAAATATGCATGCCGTTGAGAGGATACAGGATTGAGGAAAGATCAGTCTCATGGAATTAATGAGAAATTTTTCTGGAGCCTGAGTGTCAAATTTTGGGAGGGATGTGAATTAGTAGTGTCGAGAGACTTCTAAATCAGGGCCCAAATCATATAGAGGTTCTGAGGAAGGATTAGCAATTTTGTACAAGAAAAGGGGAGACATTACTAACCTGCCCTGGGATCCAGTTTAAAAAAAGACTGAAAGGTTTGAGTTTCTTGGTTTTCTCTCTACTTTAAGAGTAGAGAATTTAAAGAGAGAGGGATGAGTATCAGTAAATATTTGTTTAGGGAGGGGAGTTTGGGGGTGAATGGATACATGTATATGTATGGCTGAGTCTCTTCGCTGTCCACCTGAAACTATCACAACATTGTTAATTGGCTATGCTCCAATACAAAGTAAAAAGTTTAAAAAAAACCTTTTGTCGAAAGAATCAATATTCTGTCCACCTCAGAGGAACCAGCTCCTAAACCCTGGTCCTGAGTCTCCTTGTCTGTTCCATAGCTTTCATCTCCGTACCTTCGAGAAGATGTTTGCTGTGACCCTGGAGGAACCTGCCATGTTCCGTTATGCCATTGCTTTCCCCCTGATCTGTGCTCACTTTGTCCATTGCACGCATGAGATGTGCCCAGAGGAGGTGAGTGTCCTGGACTCCAAACCCTGTCACCTCTCTAACCACATCTCATTATTATTCCCTCAAAACACAATTTCAGGGGTTTATTTTGGCCCCAGAAAAGGTACACATAGATACCTGGGTATCTTTTGGCCCCATAGATATCTGGTCCAAGTCCCTGAATGTCCCAGCTTTATGTGCAGTGTGTCCTGTCTCTGAGTCTCATTTTCTTCTTCTGTAGGAGTGAGTGGCTCAGGCTGGGGTCAGAACATGTGGAAGACATGGCTGTCTTGGTGATGCCACTTTCTTCCTTGGGTCCTCTTTCCCGCAGTACCCTCACCTGAAGAACCATGGCCTTCATCACTGCAACTCCTTCCTGGAAGAGTTGGCCAAGCAGACTAGCAACTGTGTCCTGGAGATCTGTGCTGAACAGCGAAACCTGAGTGAGCAGGTGGGCTCAGCCCTCTCTCTGTTCAGTCTCCCCTCTGCTGCTCCGCCATGCCTTCCTCTCTATCTACCTCTGTTTTCTCAAACACGGAGTTCTCTAAGCCTTTCAGGTAGGGCTAGGGCTTTTGTATGCATGAGTTTATGGCAGGCTTCTTTTCTTAGTGTCATCCCTTTAGTCATTACTCCCTTGGGACTTGATAGAGGTATCTAAAAATACTCTTATTTGAACAGTTGTACTTCAACAAAATCTGGTCTTTCATCTGAAGAGTTTCAAGAGATGAGTTAACTTTCTAATTTGCTTCTCCTCCTTTCTCTGCCCTGTGTACACATACTTAGAACAGCGGCCCCCAGATCACCTGTCTTGTCTCACTCTTCTGTCCATCTGCACCCTAATCTGTAGCTATCTGAACATTTTCAGGCACCTCCTCTGTGTTTATCCTCAGGGTTGCTTTTATGTCTTTGTTGTTTTCCCCTCCCCTCCCTTGACTGACTCATAGCACCTGGTCATGATTAGCTCAACCTAAATTTATAGAACATTTGAAAATGAGGGACTCATTCTGCTGTTGCCCTGGAGTCTTTCAGGTTTCCTAGACTACCCAGGCTTCCTGGGTTTGAGTCAGGCTTTGTAGCAACTTTGGTAGGAAGGGAGTCGGGTTGTGTGCGTGTGTGTGTGTGTGTGTACATATGCCCAGTTATATTATTACTCAACCTTCCCATTTTCTCATATGTAAAATGTGGATAAAAATAGTTTCTTAGTAGAAGTAGCATAAAGATGAAATGAAATAGAGTATGTTAAGTATTTGGTATGTAATTCTCAATAGATGTTAGTTGCTCTATTATTTGGTATTTATTGGGCACTATACTTTGGCCACCTCATGCGACGAGTTGACTCACTGGAAAAGACTCTGATGCTGGGAAAGGTTGGGGGCAGGAGGAGAAGGGGACGACGGAGGATGAGATGGCTGGATGGCATCACCGACTCTATGGTCATGAGTTTGGGTGAACTCCGGGAGTTGGTGATGGACAGGGAGGCCTGGCGTGCTGTGTTTCATGGGGTCGCAGAGAGTCGGACACGACTGAGTGACTGAACTGAACTGAACTGAAGGCTTGAGAGTCCCTTGGAGTGCCAGGAGATCCAACCAGTCCATTCTAAAGGAGATCAATCCTGGGTGTTCATTGGAAGGACTGATGCTAAAGCTGAAACTCCAATACTTTGGCCACCTTATGGGATGAGTTGACTCACTGGAAAAGACTCTGATGCTGGGAGGGATTGGGGGCAGGAGGAGACGGGGACGGCAGAGAATGAGATGGCTGGATGGCATCACCGACTCGATGGACATGAGTTTGAGTGAACTCTGGGAGTTGGTGATGGACAGGGAGGCCTGGCATGCTGTGATTCATGGGGTCGCAAAGAGTTGGACACGACTGAGCGACTGAACTGAACTGAACTGAAGGCCTGTGCTGGGGTTTTGGGATGGAAAGGTACACAATTCTGGCCCTTGGGGAATATTCTAGTTTAAGGGAAAAAGGAGTACAAATACATGTTTGAAAGACATTTAAATAATTAATGCAAAGAAGATATGTAAATAAGTACAAATACGGGCATATTCGTCCCTTGACTTGAATACCTACTATACCTGCAAAAGCACATAGTTAAAGATATTTTCTCAGTGCTAGGTCAGGGTTGGCTAAAACACAATGTGAATATTATTTTCACACACAACAAAACTTTTGCAAATGAATGTTGGCCCCTCCAAAGTTGTCATTTTGAATAAATAATGATGTTGCATTACTAATGGAGTTACATTTTTCAGAATCACTTTCAGAATCTACCCACAGACCCTTTTGCATAATTTCAAGGTTGACACATCTTTGCCCATCAAGGTAGACCTGATTTTTTTGGAAATAGTAGGAACTTGAACTTTAAAAAAAACCAATTGTGACTATAAAGTAAGAAAACCAGCTTACTCATGGCTATTATCCTATTGTAAGAGTAATTTTAAATGAGGAGTTTCCAGACTTGCTCTGCACATACTCAGTGTCATTGGACTAAATGGAGAGAATTCCAGAGTGATTACCTTGAAGGAGAGATCTGAATATATAATTCTATCTTATATTTTCTGTATGGCTAATGAGGGTATCTTGTTAAAGAGAAGAGATGCAGGATTGATGTTTAAGTAACAAGAAATATAGTATCTTATTTTTTAAAAAAAGGAGAAGTGGGGGCTTCCCTGGTGGCTCAGTGGCAAAGAATCCGCCTGCCAATGCAGGAGACATGGGTTCAATCCCTGGTCTGGCAAGATCCCACATGCCTCAGAGCTGCTAAGCTCATGCACCACAACTATTGAGCCTGTGCTCTAGAGCCTGGGAGCCACAACTACTGAGCCCATGCCCTACAACTACTGAAGCCTGAGTGCTCCAGAGCCTGTTTTCTGCAATAAGAGAAGCCACCACAATGAGAAGCCTGAGGACCACAACTAGAGAGTAGCCCTCACTCCCCACAACTAGAGAAAAGCCTGTGCAGCAACGAAGACCCAGCACAGCCAAAAATAAATAAATACAATTATATAAAAAGAAGAAGTGGAAAGAGTGCTGGCCAGGTTGTGAACTTTGAGTCTTTGGAGGGTTGTGGTAGTGTGGGTATCTGTCCGTGTTCCGTATCCATGGGACAGGCTATGGAGGAATATAGCAAGTGAGATGGTAGTTCCACACTAGCAAAAAACAGACCATCTTCCTAGGTTGGAAGACCCCTGAAAGCACAATTGAGTGGAGCTCTTAGATTCTTTCTACTGGAATTTCTCCACTAGGAAAGACTTTCAGGAAGTGGATGGGGGAATTGATGATCTGGTCCTTGAAGGACACTGTCATCTTGAAACTCTGAAGCTAAACACGAGTAGATATTTAATGAAAACTAGGCTATAGTTTTCCCGTGGTCATGTATGGATGTGAGAGTTGGACTGTGAAGAAAGCTGATCGCTAAAGAATTGATGCTTTTGAACTGTGGTGCTGAAGAAGACTCTTGAGAGTCCCTTGGTCTGCAAGGAGATCCAACCAGTCCATTCTAAAGGAGATCAATCCTGGGTGTTCGTTGGAAGGACTGATGCTAAAGCTGAAGCTCCAATACTTTGGCCACCTCATGCGACGAGTTGACTCACTGGAAAAGACTCTGATGCTGGGAGGGATTAGGGGCAGGAGGAGAAGGGGACGACAGAGAATGAGATGGCTGGATGGCATCACCGACTCGATGGACATGAGTTTGAGTGAATTCCGGGAGTTGGTGATGGACAGGGAGGCCTGGCATGCTGTGATTCATGGGGTTGCAGAGAGTTGGACACAACTGAGCATCTGAACTGAACTGAACAGAGATGAGCATATGCTAGGTAAACCCCCACTAGAGAAAGAGATGCAGGAAGGAAAGAGAGAGAAAGGCAGAGCGAGCAAAGAACAGGCAATAGTGGAAGGACCTGCTTGTAACTGTCAGATGGGCTACTCGGCAGTTTGAGGAAGGGATCTCATTTTTCCGTTCACGTGTGTTTCTTTCTAAAGCTTCTTCCGAAGCACTGTGCCACTACCATCAGCAAGGCCAAGAACAAGAAAACCATGAAGCAGAGGCAGACTCCCAGAAAAGGAGAGCCTGAGAGGGACAAACCAGGAGCGGAGAGCCACCGGAAAAACCGCAGCATTGTCACCAAGTGAGGCCCTGGGCCGTCCGTCTCAAGGAAGGGCGGGCAGGGAAGAGAGAAAGCGGACTCAGCAAAAGAGCGGAGGTCGTGGTGGGAATGACAGATACGGAAAAGCAATTCGATGTGGATTTTCTCCTTTGCGTTTGAAGTCAGCATTAGATGAAAGGGATCCAGGAGTGATGGGCCTGACAGATCCTCTCCAGCTACTAGCAGGCAGGGCCAGACCTGTAATGAGGCTCATTTTACTTTCTTAATTTTACCCAGCATGGACAAGCTACACCTAAACTTGACGGAGCTGGCACTGACAATGAATCATGTACAGAGCTTCTTTGTGTTTGAACACACCATCTTCCCTTCTGAGTATCTCAGCAGCCATCTGGAGGCCAGATTCAACAGGTATTGCTCTTTGCTTGTCTTCTCTTTGCTTAGTATGGTAGTTCTCAAAAGTTGGGTTCCATTAGCTCCATCTTGGTGGTCATTCTGCAGCAGCTAATCTGGCATAGGTCCTAGGCACCTCTATTTAAAACAAATAAATGAAGAGAACCCCAAACCTTTATCGGCTGTTTTGATAAACAACCAGAAATGATTTAGTAGAGTGAATGGGCCCTCTGCAGTCTGCAGATCTGTGTTGATGCTCTTCGCTAAGACACCAGAGCAGGTTATCTATCTTGTTTGAGCCTCAATTTCCTACCCTATAAAGTAAGGATAATGATTTTTACCTTGTTATGAGAATTACCCTTAATTGAGAATTGGTAGAGTATTAAAGATAATCTTGAGTGACATATGTAGGCCTCAACGAAATAAGTTCCCTTCCCCCCACTTTGCCTCTCGTTCTGTTGCCCCCTAAATTTGCAGGAACATTCCTTGTATTGAAATTGGGCACCGTAGTCAGCAAATTAGGGAATGAGGGGAAGACAGTTTTATGAATAATCTGCTAGTCTTCTGTGTTTCCTTTTACAGTATGTATACTAGTATATTTACACATTCATTCAACAAGTATTTATTGAACATCTACTGTGTGTTGGCAGTGTTCCCTAAGCTGTTGATACAGCAGTATATAAAAGGAATAAAGATTCCTGGCCGCATAAAGTTTCCTTCGAATGGGAGAGACAAACAAGAACACAGGATATATAGTATTAGATTAGAAAATGATAAGTGCTAGAAAGGCAGGAGAAGGAGATAGCAAGGGTATAGTGGTGGCGGTGGTGGTAGAAGTTTACATAGGGTGGCCAGCGAAGGCCAGCTTGAGAAAGTGACATTTGAATGAACTCCCTGAAGGAATTGAGAAAGCTAAGTGGGTGACTGTCTGCGCAAAGAACATTCTAGGCAGAGGAAACAGCAAGTGTGAAGGATCTGAGGTGGGAGCATGCCTGGTATGTTCAGCGAGCATGGAGGAGGCCAGGATGAGCAGGGGGGAAACTGGTAGGACATGAGGTCAGAGAGGCTGGAGGAGTGGAAGGCAGACTGTTCAGCTGCCTCTGTGCCACCCTCGGGCGTCTGGCTTTGACTCTGAGTGAGACAGGGAGGCTTGGCAGGGTTTGAGCAGAGCAGGGACGTGCTCTCGCTCAGTATTTCAGTAGGTTCGCCCTGCACTAGCGGGGCGAGGACAGAAGTAGGGAGAAGAGTCAGGAGTCTGCGCCTTGATTGCGAGAGATGCAGGCTTGTTTTTTCAATGAGGCTTTTGCCTTGGTGACAGTAAAATTAGTTTGTTTTCATACCTTACACTTTAGCTATATAGAAGGAAGTGTCTCAGGCACATACAAAATGTCAAGATGACAATTTGGTAATCATCCATGTGCGAACCTTCAGAAACTGGCAGTGGTTTCTAGGCCCTGCAGCAGCACAGGTGTGATATTTCAGTCTTTCCTGAACATCTCTAATCCTTTCTTCATTGACATCCTTGCTCCTAAAGCCCCGAAGTTGGCCTAAAGATTTGGCCTTAATGAGAACTCTAAAATAGATTAGGCTTGCATCCAGTCTGTCCTTTCCGTGGTATTTTCCCTCAAGTGGTTTTCCTTCTCCTTTTCATCCAGGAAGCAGGTGCTCCTGTTCCCCGCCTCCCCTCTCATTTTTCCAAAAATGCAAAACAAAACTCCCAAACACCTGTGGCTTTAGGGAGAACCTGATGGACTCATTCATATTGATGCACTGATGACTGACAAAAGCTTGTGTTGACAAGGTCTGATGTTCCTTTTCCTCCTACTGTTTACATTTTTTATGATTGTTGTTTTTATGGTTATTTACTTATTTAATTTTTGGTTTCCATTGCTGCGCGTGGGCTTTCTCTAGTTGGAGCAGGTGAGGGCTACTCTTTGTTCTGATGTGAAGGCTTATTGCAGTGGCTTCTTGAGTTGCGGAGCATGGGCTCCAGGCATGCGGTCTTCAGTAGTTACGGCTCAAGAGTGAGAGCTCACTAGAGTGAGAGTTCATTAGCTGTGGCACACGGACTCTGTCGCTCTGCGGCATGTGGGATTTTCCCGGACCAGGGATTGAACTGGTGTTCCTTGCATTGCAAGGTGGGTTCTTAAACACGGGATCACCAGGGCTGTTTACATTTTAACAAGGAAGAAGGTCTAAAGGAAGAGAACTGACTCTACCTGTGAATTCTCAGGTTCCCGGGGAAGGTATTTTGGAAGGGTCTGGGAGTCCAAGTGGGAGGGGGTGTTGCTGATGTGCCCGTGAAATAATACAGTGTTAACAGTTCTTCCTTCTCTAAGGTTGGCTATAGCTGTGTGCCAGCCAGGCGTACTCACTCTCCACTTGGCATCCCATGGCCACTCAGGATTGCACTGCACATCTAAGGATTTCTGGGTGTGCTTTTTAATTTCTGACAGTGAATGGAACTAATTCTTTCCCAAGAGAAAAGACAAATGCTGACCCTGAGAATGTAGGAGGTTATGTGACAGCTCATACAGTTAGATGGCATTTGGGAGCCTAGATCTTTTACCACCTGATCTAATTTCCCTAGAGGAGGCAGAAGGACATGGTGACTGAGAATCAAATGTTATTGGAGTCAAGTCCTGGCTCTGTCACTTGGACTTCTCTGTGTCTCAGTTTCTTCACCATGAAATGGGGATGATAAGTGTACCTACCTTTTTGGGTTACTGTGAGGTTTCCATGAGATGATGTGTGTAGTTATATCGTAGTGCAGCATCAAGAACACAGTGGAAGTGTGATAACTGTTACTATGTTTGACATTATGGCTGTGACTATGGTTTTTGTCACCCAGAGCCATTGTGTGGCTGGCTGGCTACAATGCTACAACCCAGGAGATCGCCAGGCCTTCTGAGCTGTTGGCAGGAGTCAAAGCGTACATCAGTTTCATACAATCACTGGCCCAGTTTTTGGGTGCAGATGTGTCCAGAGTCATACGCAACGCCCTCCTGCAGCAGACACAGCCACTGGACTCATGTGGGGAGCAGACTATCACCACTCTCTACACAAACTGGTCAGTATTGCTTATCCTCTCTCTCTGCCTTACTCTTTCTGTTAGCACTTTTTCCTTTACAGGGTAGGACCTCGGGACCAGGCGTTTTAGCTCCTAGGGTCATAGACCTCCAAACAGAGGCTTGTTTTTGCCCGAGGCCTAGAGCTATAAGCTGGGGCAAACTCAGATGTCCTCTCTCCACCATGAGGGTTCTTTCCAAGCTTCCATGTGACACCCATTGACCACCCTTTTCCTTTTAATCTGCAGTTCCTGACCTTTATTTTCTGGATTCTTACTGTTTTCATTTCAAATGATCTTTCTTCCTCTTCATGAAGTTCTCTTATTTCTCTTTTCACCCAAATTCTCCCTCTGAAGACCATTCTGTCTCATACCTTCTCTCCAGAGGACTGTCTCCTGTCTTCCAACATGACCATATTGCGATTAGTAGAGTGTTTTTCATAGGGAAAGGGGCCTCCTCCCCCAAACTGGAGAGGGCAGGAATCAGCAATACTGCCTTTGAGGTTTTAAGGATGGAAAGGAGCTGAAGTCGTACCTCCCTAAGCCACTGGGTGGCGCTCTTAATCCAATATCTGCTTAATACGAGTCGGGCTGCAAAGAACCCCCTGAGAAGGCGGGTAAGCCTGAGACAGGGTTTGCAATACATATATCAAGCTGGGCCTGGCAGGTAAGGGGAATGGGTCTTGTGGGCTGGGTGAGAACTTTGAGTAGTAAGGGCATGCCCTTATAAAGGGGCAGCCACCACTTAGTATCATCTGATTGCTGCCTCACTAAATTATTATTTTTAATATAAAATCTCCGTTTTAAAAATTTGACAGCGAATTCAGATTAAAAGGAAAAAGACCTCACGTTGAGTGCTGGTTTTGACCTACCCGTGTTAGCTTGTGACTTCTGTAAGACCTCGGCCTAGAGCTAGCGCCTGGGTGAGTGACAGGGGTTACCAAGCCCTCTGCTGTCATTGGCTGGAAGCCTTCTTAGCTTGCCCAGAAGTCAGGAGGGGATATTTAGAGACTGGATGACAAGTGTTCACTGGGCTTTTCTGTGCCCAGGAGGTTTGACTTGAGACTCGCTTCCAGGCTCCTAGGCGCTTAGTCTAACACTCTCATTGAGGAGGTTGAGGCTAAGTATATTTTGGAGGAGCCCAATTAGTAGGAATTTTTGTCTTGTCAGCTTAGGCTTGTCTTACCTGACAGAGAAAGGCTAAGAGTGCGGGGCGTGCAATAGCTGGAAAAGGTGGTGGGGCATGTCCACCATTACATTTGACAGCACAGCCATGGTCTAGCAGATTAGAGGCAAAGCGGAGTCACGTTACTGCCAGTTGTTTTTGAGCCAACAGCCTGGGGTGTTTATTAGAGTGCTGTACTGTCTCCTCCTCCCAGCCCCGGTCTCTCCTCCTGACCCCAGCCTTTCGTGGAGCTCCTCTTCCTGAGCCCAGTGGTGGTGGTAGGAGGAGGGGGCTGAACACTCATCTTCTGTGCTCTCTTGGCCAACCCTGTAGGTACCTAGAAAGTCTGCTTAGACAGGCGAGCAGCGGGACCATCATCCTCTCACCAGCCGCCCAGGCCTTCATCAGCCTCCCGAGAGAGGGGGAGCAGACCTTCAGCGCAGAGGAGTTCTCTGACGTCTCTGGTGAGCTCAGTCTGGTCTCCTGTCAAGGAGCCGAGCTTTCCCCTCAGTACAATATCCCAGCTGATAGACCCCATCTATGTTCTCCTACCTTCCGAGAGCCTCATTCTATACTCTTCTAGATCTCTGCTAGACTCTACCTTAGGGACGATAGGAGAGATTTCAAGTGAGACCCAGAATTGGGAAGTGGCTTGGGGGTTGATGGTGGAAAGACAGGATGAAAGGAGTTAAGAGCTAGGCAGGGGCACTCAAGTCATTGAAAGCATTTATTCTCCAAAGGGTAGTAAATGGTTATTTTCCATTTCCACAAAGAGTAGAGAGTAGGACATATGATGAAGGGTAAAGGATAAAGGTAAGGACATTCTGATGTTTGGAATTATTAAACAGTGATCTCATGTCGTGGCATCTTCTCCCTGAGGGATACATTTTAGATAACTGATATTTAATAATGATGGTGACATAACCGATGATGTTTGGTGTGGGCTAGGTTCTGAATGTTCACATTTATTAACTCCTTCACTCCTCACAACAGCCTTGAGGTTGTTATTACCCCCATTTTACAAATGAGAACACTGAGACACAAGAGGTGACGGAGCTTAAGTTTGCACTTTCATAAATGGTAGAACTGGAATTTCATCTCAAGGCAGTCAAATTCCAGAACCCAGGTGCTTAATCACTTTGTCGTGCTGCTTCCCAGTGTACAGAAGTGCTTTAGTGTCTCAAGGCAGGCAGATGAGGAGTGTGTCATGAATGAATTGGGAAGTTATTCTCTTATTAAAGAGGGCTTGAAGCTGTGTGGATCCTTTTTAATAGATTTGTTTTCCTGACTGATCCATGAACTATCCAACTACTTCCTCCTTCCTCTCATGGACCCCGCATGGGATCTGAGACAGGTAGGAGTTGTTTTAGTGATGCTGCCCTCTCCATTCTCCCCCTTTCTTGGAGAGGGTGTTATGGAGGTCAGAGCACGCAGCTCTGTTCTCCAGCTCTGCCTTCTTCTTGCCCTCACACCGACTCTATCAGTGAGCTGACCCTACTCTCTACCTGCTGGAGGCTTCAGATGTCCCCTTCTCATCAACTCCTCCCACAAGCTGTAGGCAGCATCTAAAATCAGCTTTAGGTCTTGCTGACAACTGACGAGCAGCAGGAGGTAATGTTGATTTCCCCTTCTACCATCCCCACCCCAATTTCCCAGGGTTACCATGGTGATGGGGCAATGCTGCTGCAAAAATAGATAGATGGATAGAGAAGGATGCCTTAGGGTTACTAGCCTAGAGAGGACTAGAGTAAGATGGATCCAAACTGGTGGATCAACGTATCTTTTCTCCAGAAAGGGTAGTTCAGCCCCTCTGCCTCTCTGTCAGCCATTTTAGCATTATCTATACTTTGGCCACCTCATGCGACGAGTTGACTCACTGGAAAAGACTCTGATGCTGGGAAAGGTTGGGGGCGGGAGGAGAAGGGGACGACGGAGAATGAGATGGCTGGATGGCATCACCGACTCTGTGGACATGAATTTGAGTGAACTCCGGGAGTTGGTGATGGACAGGGAGGCCTGGCGTGCTGTGATTCATGGGGTCGCGGAGAGTCGGACACGACTGAGCGACTGAACTGAACTGAAGGTGAACAGTTAGGAAATCCTTTCCTAGTTCTCAGCTCAGTTGTTCCTATTGTAAATAAGTGAACTCTAAAAATGTCTAGTATTTTATTCCACATGAGACTCCATGTCAGCTGCTGTGACCAACTCCACAGCTTTTGTCAGTGGTAGAGGTGGAGATCAACTGGTCCTGCCTTTCAACCCTTGAGTATGGGGCCTCAACTTCCCTTTCCCTCTGAACTCTTATTAACTAGGTTAAACTCACCTTTCCTCTCCTTGTCTCTTGTTTCTTCTGGTCTTTATGGTTTTCTCTGCGGAGATGGTCCATAACCAGAGATCAAAGCTGGAGCTCTTTCCTGTCTGAATTTGTCCCTCAGGTTTTAAACATGGAATTTCCCCGGCCAGGCTTTATTTAATTCACAAAGGGCCAGAAGCAGGCTGGTTAGGGAGGGATAAGGTAATGGAGCAGACTGGAGGAAAGAAGGGTTTAGAGGAAAAAACAATTGGGATAATGGGGATGTGTGTTGATCATGCTCTTCTAGCAACTCTGTGAGGTATTCAGGGTGGATTTTAATTTCTTCATTTTACAGAGAAGGGAACTGAGGCTCAGAGATGGTTTTACATCTCATAAAGCTAGTGCAGCTAGTACAGCAAGAGGAAAGCCCAGATAGCAGGTAAAGGGACTTGGCAAAGTCCAGATTCCTGCAGGAATGAAACGTAAATAGCTATCGTTTGTGGTGCATCTTGGTGTGAGTACCAGTGGGTAGAAGGTTAACTGTCTCACAGGCAGCCCAGACCTCTCACCTGAATGCAGGATTTCAGGCCACATGTGCTCCCTATTTCCCTTCCTTGCCATTTACTTTCCTTGCTGAAAAACATTAGAAATGTTCAGACTATCCTATAGCTATTGTGCAAATGCACCAGTGCCCTCTGGGTCCTACCTGGGGCCTCTGTAACTCTATTCCAGAGATGCGGGCCTTGGCTGAACTCTTGGGCCCATACGGCATGAAGTTCCTGAGTGAAAACCTGATGTGGCATGTGACTTCGCAAATTGTGGAGCTGAAGGTACTGTGGATGCAACGCCCTGGGAAGAAGGTCCAGCCGTGGGGGAAGTGGGGTAGGGGTAGGAGACTGGGAAGAGATGTACCATGGGTCTTGTCTTTTCTTGCTTAATGTCTCTGTTCTGACTGCAGAAACTGGTGGTAGAAAACATGGATGTACTTGTTCAGATCAGATCCAACTTCAATAAGGCAGACTTGATGGCTTCTCTGCTGCCCCAGCTGACAGGTGAGCACATCCCCTAAAGGGAGAAGGAACTGTGGGAAAAGCATTGTGGACCACAAGGGTTTTTGGAGCTATGAGGCCTCGGTTGGGTCTGAAGAAGCAAAACCATTGCCATTTTCCCACATTCTCTTCTCTCATGCTCTTCTTTCTCCTCAGGGGCTGATAATGTGCTGAAGCGCATGACCATCATTGGAGTTATCCTCAGCTTTAGGGCTATGGCCCAAGAGGGACTTCGGGAGGTGAGTGGGGGTGGGGGGCTGCCACAGGATAAACAAAATAAAGCGCTGGGTGGGGCTTGTGTGAGAAGTTGTGGAGAGGGTTGGTAAGCATTGTGGAGAAAGGAGCTTAATCCAGTAGAAGTCCTGGAAGATCTCTGAGGACAGATGAGCTGAGGAAATCTGGACGTGTGAGGAGGGAAGTAACACAGAAAGTTCTCATCTAAGCTGAGGCCCTGTTTTGTTTTCTTTTGTTTCCACCTATGTTTGAAGGTGCTGGCCTCTGTCCTTGGACTCATTTGTCTTCTTTCCTCCAGGTTTTCTCCTCCCACTGCCCATTTCTCATGGGTCCCATCGAATGCCTGAAGGAGTTTGTCACTCCAGACACAGATATCAAGGTATTGGGGAATGCACAGTGGAATCCAACCAGGAGATTTCTGTTGTTGACAAAGGATAGCACTAGGATCTTGGAAGGGAGGAGAGGGCTCTGAAGAATGCCACAGGAAGAAGAGCCAGGTTTTCAATAGAAAAAGATCTGGGGAGGTTTTGTGGAGGGAGGAATTTTGGTCAGAGAAGAGAGGTCAGAGTAGGGGAGCCCTGGGGAGATCCTGTGGGGGCTGGGGAACGTTCCTGGAGGGAGAGCAGTGAGGGCAAGGATAATAGCATCTATAGGTTTTCTCTTAAGATGTTCAAATTAGATTCTGAATTATGTGCAAACAAGTCCCCTCTTCAGTCTGGAGCCTGGGACCTTTCTGTCAAATTTGGTTCTTCCATTCCCGCCCACCCTGCCTGCCCTTAGACTTTCCTTTCCTTTTCTGGCCTGGTCTCCCTCCTAGCTCTGTGACTGTCTGGTTTGTCTGTTTGTGTGTCACCTGCCTCAGGCCTCATTTCCTATAGGCATGGGGAAAGGGGGAGGGAGCTCTGTCAGCACCTGACTTAAACATCCGTTTCGCCTCGCCATGCTCACGTCAGATTGCCTGTTGAATCACCTGGAACAAACAAGTATGTTTCGCAGGAAATACAGCTGCACAGTGCACAGGGCAGGGTACTTCTCTTATAACTGACTCCATTAATGAAGGGAGGTCTATCAGAAGAGGAAATTGGTTAACAGGAAGATGTTGTTCAGTCGCTTAGTCGTGTCTGACTCTTTGCGACCCCACGGGAAGTAAGTCGTTAGATGCTAAGAGAAAAAACAACTTCCCTTCCCTTGAGGTCAGAAGAATCGTGAAAATTTCTCCTCTCTCTGCCTGAAATCAGATGAAGGCCAAAAGGTCACAGGCCATGAGGGGTGATTTTTCACTGGATGGCTGCTCCTTCAGGCCCTGGCTTGGATTTCACTGTGCGCCCTGGGTTTCTGGCAGCTGTTGATATTGGGGCGGAATGCTCTGGTCTGTCAGGAGTGTGTCTAGTTGGTATCTTCCTGGCAGCTTTGAGCTTTAGACTCTGCCTGCCTGTGAGGATAAGCAGGTGTGTGGAGATGAGGCTGGCCTGTCCATCAGAGACTCTGTTACTACCTCCGAGCGGCGAGAAGATGAGGAGAAGAGAAGCAGGTTAAAAGGTGAAGAAGTTTCCTTCAACCATCACCTTCTTCCTCCAGAAAACCACAGATTATGGACCAAATCCCCAATCTCCTAGGTCATGGTTGCCACTAGCAGGGTTGTTTCATTAGTAGGGAATTTAAACAGGGCAGAGCAGAACACTGAGGTTCACCGTCTGTGTCTAGCATGGTAGGCGGTATGTGTTTACTGTTGTATCTGTGGGGTTCTTTGCATAAGATACTCTACTTAGTTATCTGCCATTGGAACAGTTATCCTTGTTCTCTCAGAACATTTTGAAGTCTTTTTTTCTTAACCTCAAAAGTCCAAGTATTTTTGCGGGTGTGGGTATTTGGAGCTACATCTTGGGAACCTGATTCTAAGTATGATGAGGGATACAGGAGTCAATCAATAAACATTAAATGAATGCCTTCTATATGCTTAGCATGGTGTTCAAACCTAGAGAGGATGAAAGAAATGCAGAGCTCCTGGCTTTGAGGGAAAGGAAGCAGAGCGAAAACAACAAGGTTTATTAGTCTCTCAGTGATTCTGTGAGTCATTAGGGCAATAAAGTGAAAGTCGCTCAGTCATGTCTGACTCTTTGTGGCCCCATGGACTATACAGTTCATGGAATTCTCCAGGCCAGAATACTGGCGTGGGTAGCCTTTTCCTTCTCCAGGGGATCTTCCCAACCCAGGGATCAAACCCAAGTCTCCCAGTCGAATTCTTTACCCGCCGAACCACCAGGGAAGCCCAATTAGGGGTAGGTGCATTATATGTAAAAAGTGAAAGTGAAAGTCATGTCCGACTCTTTTCGACCTAATGGACTGTAGCCTGCCAGGCTCCTCTGTCCATGGAATTCTCCATGCAAGAATACTGGAGTGGGAAGCCTATCCCTTCTCCAGGGGATCTTCCCGAGCCAGGAATTGAACCCAGGTCTCCTGCATTGCAGGCAGATTCTTTACCAGCTGAGCTACCAGGGAAGTCCTTTTACATATGTGATCTAATTTAATATTCACAGCAACTCTGTAAGGTGAGTATTTTTATTCCAGTTTTACAGATGATAAAATGGAGGCTCCAAGAGGTTAAGTAACTTTTAGCCAAAGTCACGCAATTAGTAAGTGGTGGTGCTAGGATTTGAAACCAGATCCTCTCACTCCAGGACTTTCTCTCCCCTCTCTATGCCATGAGGCTAAAAGCATATTGTAATCTCATTGGTGAGATAAGCCATACATCGTGCCTCCAATCTGAGAAGATAACTGATGATACCAGGTGTTGCCTGTGATCGGTGCCAAGTAAGTGCGGCCAAGTTAAAGAGGGAAAGATGAGCATGAGCTGCAGTCAACAGGGAGGGCTCTACAGAGAATGAGAGATTCAAGGTAGGCCTCAAGGGTGGGTGTCAGTTGGATATAAGCAGAAGAGAAGTAAACAGGAAAAGCTTGTCTTTTTCCCTTCCTATGTCAGGAAAAACCCAGTTTTCCCCTACTGTGTGATTCTCTCCTGAGAGTCTCCTTTACTCTCATGCAGAACACTTTACTTCTGACACTTCTGGTCACCAAGTGTTTGGAGGATGTCCCCACACCAATTCCCTGTGACACCAGCTGGATGTCCTGTAGCTTAACTCAGTTCTGACACTATCAACCTAGAGTTGGTGTCAGATCACACACGTTTAGGGCTCACTTCCACAAGTCTGCACCTACCCCCGCCACCTATTCAGAAGCCAGTTGCAAACCTGTGCTTCTGACCAACTGGCTATAGGTCAGAGGTTCCAATATCTACCTCCTTGCTGCTGCTGCTACTGCTGCTTAGTGGCTTTAGTCGTGTCCGACTCTGTGCGACCCTAGAGACGGCAGCCCACCAGGCTCCCCCGTCCCTGGGATTCTCCAGGCAAGAACACTGGAATGGGTTGCCATTTCCTTCTCCAATGCATAAAAGTGAAAAGTGAAAGTGAAGTCGCTCAGTCGTGTCTGACTCTTAGCGACCCCACTGACTGCAGCGCACCAGGCTCCTCCGTCCATGGGATTTTCCAGCCAAGAGTGCTGGAGTGGGGTGCCATTGCCTTCTCCATCTACCTCCTTAGGTTCCATTAATTTGCTAGAGTTGTTCACAGAACTCAGGGAAACACAGTGACTGACCAGTTTATTAAAGGATGTGATAAAGGATATAGAAGAACAGCCATATGGACTTCCCAGTGGCTCAGAGGTAAAGAATCTGCCTGCAATACAGGAGACCCAGGTTTGATCCCTGGATTGGGAAGATCCCCTGGAGAAGATAATGACCATCCACTCCAGTATTCTTGCCTGGAGAATTCCATGGACTGAGGAGATATGCTGGGCTACAGTGCATAGTGTCCCAAAGAGTCGGACATGACTGAGCACCTAATACTCACTTGTACTTTCAGACCAGCCATATGGAAAGATACACAGGGTGAGACCTGTGAGGGTCCTGATGACATAAGCTTGTGACTTTCTGCATTTGGGCTGAACACCCTCCTGGTCTGTGGATGTGCTCCCTACCTGGAGGCTCTCTGAACCCCACACTGTTGGGATTTTATGGAGGCTTCCTCACATAGGCATTATTAACTCCATTTCCAGGCTCTCTCCTCTCTCTGTAGAAGTGGGTGGGGTGGGGGGGCGGCGGCGTGGAGCTGAAAATTCCCAGCGTCTAATCAAGGCTTGGTCTCTCTGGTGACCAGCCTCTATCTAGGAGCTGGCCAGGAGCCCAACCAGAGTTGCTGCATAGGAACAAAAAATGCTCCTACTGTTTTTATCACTTAGGGAATTATAAGCGTTTTAGGAGCCTTGTGTCAGGAACCAGGGGCAGGGACCTATATATTTCCTATGGTCTCTCAAGAAGAAAGGACACTCCAGAAGAGGGACGCATAGGAACCGGTGTATGAAAAGAAGAAAGTAAATTGTAGCTTAGAGATGGTGAATACATCACTCTGGCTGCATTGCCTGTAGGAAGTGTTTGAGGAAATAAAGTTGGAAAAGTAAATTCGTGCTGTGGAGAATCTGAAGGCCAGGCTAAAGTCTTCGGCTTTTTTTTTTCCTTTTCCCTGCAGGTTAGGGAGATCTATGAAAGGAATACCTAGAAAAGATGATAGTACACCAAAAGTTTAAAATCTGTGATCCAGGGGTCTTGACCACCTGTAGCTTCTGCCCAGTACTTTTCTCCAGGGAATACTCTCCAGAATGTTGTTTTCTTCTCCACCAGGTGACCCTGAGCATCTTTGAGCTGGCATCTGCTGCGGGGGTGGACTGTGACATTGATCCAGCCCTGGTGGCTGCCATTGCCAATCTGAAAACTGGTACAGTTGGGGAACAGGGGTGACGGAGGGCTTGGGCCCTATTTTGGGGTGGGAAAATGTCAGTGTCAAAGAAGTCTTTATTTGGGATTGTGAATTCAGAGGGTAGAAATTGGGAGCTAAGGAAGGACTTAAAGCACAGTCTCTAATCCCCAGAAAATACTTCCACAGGCAATTTTGATTTCTAGTCAGGTTCCAACCAGTTGATCTGTCAATCAGCTAGAAAGTATTAAGTGAGTCTGGTACTCAGCACGTGCTCAAAGGAATTTACAATCTGGTTGGGGAAATAAGATTAAGGCAGATGAAACAGTGAGGGAAACAGACATGATTTAACGCTTAGTTCTGTGGTATATAGTGTCCCAGTTGCCCAGAATGATCTTACTTTCTCCCCCCACCTCTAATCACCTTGACACCATTCACTTCTTCCCCTGGTCTCACACTTGTCTCTTATATTTCCATTACACATTTCCTCTGATTAGCACATTCATACTTGCACATACTCTGAATAGGATGGAACCAGGGGGTTGGTATGAAGCCTTTTCGAATTGCCAGACTGGCTCTCCCTCTTCTCTTTTGGTTTTGATGAGAGTCTTTCCTCTTCTTCCTGCCTCTCCACTCCGTCAGGCAGCTGACAGAGTGCCCTCAGCCTGCGTGTCAGCTGAGCCCTTTGCCAAAAGCTCTGCTCAGTCACCAGTGGAAGCCTCTGGGACTCAGGCCTCTCACTAGCAGCTGTAATGACTTACCTATAACGCTCTACAAAGTCTTTTCACGGATATTTTCTCATGTGACCCTCCTAGGAATTCTGTGAAGTAGGACCCCGTGGAAGAAAGCTCCTGTTTACTGACCTTACTCTCTTTTCCTTTTCCCAGATTTGTCATCCCCTGAGGAAGAATATAAGGTGGCCTGCCTGCTCTTGATCTTTCTGGCCGTTTCCCTCCCCCTCCTAGCCATGGATGCTGCCTCCTTCTACAGCATTGAGAAGGATGGTAAGTAAGGAGTAGGTTTAGGTTAGTGTCCCCCTGGGGTTGGGAGATGAGACCGAGACATCTATCTGGAAAATACAGACTTCTGACTCAGATGCAAAGTTCTGTTTCAGAAAGCTCTTGAGAATGAACAATCTGTAAAATTAAATTCAGGTGAAATTTCATCAGACTATCTATCTTTCTCCTAATTCTCGAATGGCTCCTAGTCCTTTGGTGTCATAGAGGGCTGGCCCAGACTGAAAAAATGGCAAGTTACCAGCTGGGGTCACCTGGCATGGTTCAATTTCCTTTGCTTTCTCTCCCCCTCTGTCAATAATCATCTAGGTTACAGCAACAATATTCACTGCTTGACCAAAGCCATCATCCAGGTGTCTGCTGCCCTCTTCACAGTCTACAACAAGAACATTGAAACTCACCTCAAGGAGTTTCTAGTGGTGAGTGGGTCTAGGTTATAAGGAATGGACGATTGTGAAGTCTTGGGGCAAGTGGTTTGACTTAAATCCATAGACAGTTTTTATTGAGCAGGCCTCGGAGTCTAACCTCCCATCTTGTTCGTTAAGTAGTGAGAGATGGCTTTGTGAAAGGCAGGGGTTTCTTCTAAATTCCCTAACAGCTGGTATTTCAGCCTCTGCCTGATACTTGGAAGGAGTACTGGACTAAGAGTTAGCAAATCTGAGTTTAGTTTTGGATCTGCCACTGAGAAGTTGCGTGGTCTCTGAAAAGCCATACTTTTGAGGCCACAGTTTTCCCATTTATTAAATAGAGATATTAAACCAAATCCATGATGTATTTCCTTGGTGTGCATTACAGTATCCTGAGGAGTTTGCTAAAATACAGACTCGAGACACTGAGTTTTATCATCTATGAGGCCCCTTTCAACTCTAATACTGATAAAAAGTCAAACTTTTTTCAAATTCTCAGACTTCATTGTGAATCAGAATCATGTGGAGAATTTCTGATTCAATAGATTAATGGTGGGGCTGGAAAATCTTGCATTTCTAGCAAGTTCCTGGGTAATGTTGGTGCTGTCCATCCGGGATCTTATTTTGACAGCCCCCTGGTCTAGATTTCTAGGGACTGGAACTTATAATCAGGAAGCTGATTTTACTGTAGGTTATGTTCAATTTGTTTGAAAGAAGTTGTTAAAAAATTTTTTAGCAGAAGTTTGACTCCCTGCAACTCTCACTATTGATCTAAGCTTTGCCTCTGGAAAAACACAGAATAAGTAATCTCTTTCCATTGTTCAAAGAGGTCCCAGAGCTTTCCATTCTAAATCCTCCGTGGAGGAATCTCATCCATACTCTTTGATATGTGGTCCAGTCCCACTGACTGCTTGAGAATTCTCAGCAATAGGGAGCTTATTCTTTTTTAAAAAAAGTTAATTTATTTTTAATTGGAGGATAATTACTTTACAATATTGTGTTGGTTTCGGCCATACATCAACATGAATCAGCCATAGATGTACATATGTCCCCTCCCTCTTGAACCTCTCTCTCACCTTCCCACTCCATCCCACCCCTCTAGGTTTTAACAGAGCGCCAGTTTGAAGGGAGCTTATTCTTTTGCAAAGCGTGGTTCTGATTTAAAAACTAGAGCCTCATCTGTCTCCTTTTAGGAAGAAACAGTAGATCATGTTCTCCAGGGAATCACACCCTGGTCCCAAGAAGTATATGTCAGGGACTTGGAAGCTTAGTGAGAGGGTCTCTCTTTAAACTGGGGCAGCAGAACAGACAGAATGGGCTCCGGGATATAAAGAGGATTCACACCAGATCTCTAAGATGGGGTGAGAAGGGAGTCACCCCCCACCCCCCCACCTGCCCCACTGCCTCTTTTACCCTCTCTGTTTGCTAGATACAGGTAATCTGGGTCTGGGATGCAATTAGCCACATTTCTTTCTTTCTCTTTGATCCATCGGGGACCTGAAGGTGAATGGAGAGGACAGCCATTCAGGAGTTGACAGAGGAGAATACCAAAAGCACTGTGTCTGAGTCAGCGGCCCAGCTCTGTCTCTAGTCGGGTGGGGAGTCAGCTGTAAACAGTCTGATGACAGTGGTGTCTGGAGGCCGCCTCGGAAAAGAGATTAATCTCCTGGCATACAGTATTACCTGCCTCTGTTGCAGTTTCTTTCTTCGCCTCTTACTCCCTCTCCTCCATCATCCCTGGCAACTGCCTGTTGTCTGCACTGGCTAGTTTGGAGGCAGCATGTGTCTCTGAAGCCTGGGGGATTCACCGCTTTCCCACCCCAAGCCTCCCAGCACTTCTTAACTCACCTCCTTGATCTTCTCTTGACTTCCTGTAGCCTGAGGCTGTCCTACTCTGACCTTCATAAAAATCTGCTTCCTTACAAATTTTTCCCTTACAGGTGGCTTCTGTCAGCCTCCTGCAGCTGGGCCAAGAGACTGACAAGCTTAAAACCCGAAACCGGGAGTCCATTTCTCTGCTCATGCGCTTGGTATGTATCTGCTCTAAGTTGGTCGTAGAGGAAGGGCCAGAGGGAGGATCTTCTATAGGGTCCTAGGCTCCCTACCGTGGTTATCACTCAAAAGCATTAACTAAGAATTTAATTCTGTCTGAAGGGGTCTAACCCTCACATTCTGGTTAATATTCTAGATTTGTCCTGTCATCCCAAGGTTGAGTCTTTGAGGATTTCTCTGCAGGACAGTGTCTTCCTGGCCCCTAGCTGACTGGGCCCCTTTCCCTGCAGTGCTCTTGAGTCTGATATGGTGGGACAGCCTACCCCCACCGTGGGGATGAGCTCGTGGATGGGGATGTCCCTCATCCATAACTACCTGTCCAGTGCATCTTTGATTTTACTTAGCCACTTCCTACCGCTGTATTTCTTATCCTTAAGAGAACCATGAAGAAGGTTCAGCTGGGGGAGTTCAACTAGGGGAGTTCAGCTCGGGGAGGAGGAGTGGAGCCCAGAAGAGGGAAGGGATTTTTAGCTGAAAAGCTGTAACGCAGGGTACCAGGTGGGACACGAATCAGGCAGCTAGCTCCTGCTATCTTTTCTGTTTCCCAAGCTCTGGCCTTTCCCTTTCTTTGGTAGAAAGTTCTGGGAACTCTGACTCAGTTAGCTTTTAAAAAATCTTTTACTGTTGATCCTGTTTCCCTCTTCAACGTGCTTACTCACTCTTGTTCTAAAGTTTGATTCCCCAGCTTAGCTCTGCACTTAAAGGTGGGCAGGAGGGGCTCCTGCTCTGGGCCCTGGGTTTAAGTGACCCTTCTTCTGGCCTGTGGGGAGAGGACAGGCCCACCTGGAACCTGTGCCCACCTCAGAGCCCCCACTAAAGACTTCTTGGGTCTCAGAATTCTCTCCTGAGCAGCTCCAGCCCACATGTAGAGCTTGTACTGCACTTCCTTGAGTCCATCCTACTGAGGCAGGCTGTGCTCTGGAGCCCATGGAATGTATGGCTGAGTTTAGATGTGCAGACAGGAAGATTATGTGTGTCTACAAGCCCCCCAAACTGGGGAGGGAGGAGAAGGGGTGCCAGGCTGGAGGCTGATTCCCTCCCTTCTCTCTGCTCTGGTACAGAACTCTGAGGGGTCTAACAATCCTTAATTCAAACCTGTCTTCCGTGAAATTGTAAAGGTACACTCAGCCCTCCATATCCACAGGTTTTCAGCTATGGAGTCAACCAACCATGGATTGAAACTATTTTAAAAAACATTCCAGAAAGTTCCATAAAGCAAAACTTCAAATTGCTCACACCATCAACTATTTACATGGCCTTTATATGGTATTTATAACTGTTTACATAACATTTATGTTGTATTAGGTATTATAAGTAACCTAGAGATGATTTAAAGAATATGGGAGGATATAATAGGTTATATGCAGGTACTGTGCCTTTTTATAAAAGTAACCCGGGCATCTCCAGATTTTGGTATCTCCCCTGAATTGGTTCCACAGGTGGTCTGGGAACTAATTCCCTGCCAATGCCCCATGGATATTGAGGGATGAATACATGTTGCAAATGTTGCAAGAAAGAATATAATATTTTATCATGTGGTATATGGGCTTCCATTTGCACTCTTGGCCAGGCCCACGAGTATTAGGGGTGAGCATGCCTGGTACTCCCTCTGGGTCTCCTTCTTTAAATACACAGGCCCTGAGTGCTATCTGTGTCTCAGTTCCTCTAGCTCGAAAAGGCCTAGGTTGGGCCGATTAAGGGTCATGATGAGGAAGAGAAGAGAATGGACATGAAGCTGCGGGAGGTGTGGTGAGGAGGTGAGAGGGCAGAGGAGGCCAAGGAGGGCTGAAGGAAGGCGACAGAGCACCGTCTTCAGAGCAGCACGACCTTTGTGTGTGTGCATGCTAAGTCGCTTCAGTCATGTCTGACTCTGCGACCCCATAAACTGTAGCCTGCCAGGCTCCTCGTCTATGGAATTCTCCAGGCAAATACTGGAGTGGGTTGCCATGCCTTCCTCCAGGGGATCTTCCCTACCCAGGGATCGAACCCAAGTCTCCTGTGGCTCCTGCGTGGCAGGCGGATTCTTTACTGCTGAGCCAGCTGGGGCAAGTTAATTACCCTTTCTGAGACTCTGATTCTTTAGCCTTAAAAGTGGGCAGTTATCCTTATGACTTGCTTCCCTGGTAGCTCAGGGATTCTTGGTAAAGAATATGCCTGCAATTCAGGAGACCCTGGTTCGATCCCTGGGTCAGGAAGATCTGCTGGAGAAGGGATAGGCTACCCACTCCAGTATTCTTGGGCTTCCCTTGTGGCTCAACTGGTAAAAAAAAAAAAAGCCTCCCTGCAATGTGGGAGACCTGGGTTCGATCCTTGGGTTGGGAAGATCCCCTGGAGAAGGGAAAGGCTGCCCACTCCAGTATTCTGGCCTGGAGAATTCCATGGACTGTATAGTCCATGGGGTCGCAAAGAGTCAGACATGACTTAGTGACTTTCACTTTCACATCCTTATGCTAGAGGGGTGAGGGTTCATGAGACAGTTTATATAATAGTGCCTGGTACATAATAGATGCTAAACAAATGTTCCCTCTCTCTGCTGCTCAGTTTAGTTTCTGGATGATTTAGGCATGCCTGTTCCATGTCCTTGGACAGTTTCCACCTCTGTGAGGTTGGAGGTGATTCTGTACAGCTGCTCAGCCCTGCCTCCTCCCTCTGCTTTGCATTCCTCCCCCCGCACCACCCCCCCCAGCTCCCCGCCAAGTGTGGCAAGGTGTCTGCCCCTTGTGGCGTCACAGGCCTGCAGAGTGGTGGAACAGCCCTAGGACCTGGCACTTTTTGTAGGAGGGAAGAGACAGAGGGACTAGCTGCTGCAAAGCAATTTAAATGCAAATGTTTCCACAGAGAAATTGGAAACGACTGAAGGGAAGGAGCTGTATTCTGTGTAAAGAGGCTACTCATGTAGCCCCAAATCCTGTTCAGGCACTTCTCTCCCTGGGGTCTGTCTTGGCTGTCAAGCCTGGACAGTGCCCACCCCCACTATTGTCAGACTTCCTGGTGCAGGTTTCACAGGGGAAGGAATGACTCTCTCATAGACTCATGGAATCCTAGGTGTCAGAAACAGATCAGATGCTGGCAGTTAGTCCAGTCCTCACCATTCCTCGGCGAGGAAAACGAGGAGAGGGAGAGAAAGATAACATCCAAGGTCTCCCCCCCAAATACATGGGCAGATTTGGGACTAGAACCCGTTTCTTGGCTTTTACTCCTGAGCTGTTTCCACTGCAATGAATTTCCTCCAGTTGAGAGCCCTGTGATTTTCTGTGCTTAACAGAGCAGAGAATAGAAGTCTTGGACCAGTGGATCCTTCTTGAAGCCATCACTCATTTCCCCGTACCCGAGGGTCATATCCTGGAAAAGAGATCTTATCTCTTTATTGGCTTAAGGTTTTGAAAATCTTGCTTAGCAAGAAACTCTTTCTGCCATCCAACCTGAGATCAGAGCTACAGTTTTATGGGCGGATTTTCTCTCCTTCAGCCTGTGGTGTCTGCTCTTCTGAGGCTGTTGTGTGTATTGTGTGTACATGGTTTGAGTACTGCAGTACCTTACAAATTTTAAAAATTGAAAGGGCTTCAGAGAGAGAAAACATTAGAATAGAGACGGTAGATCTCTTTCCTGAGTGAATTTTCAGGACTTGAAACCCCACACATATTTGGGATGGCCCATCTGTGTGAACTGCCAGAGGATATGGGACACTTCTCTCCAAAGTGTTTTTCAGTCCCACAACCTCTTGGGCGAGGAGAGGATGGAAGGAAAGACACCCGTTCCTTCTTCAGGGAAGGAAACCCTCTGGCCCAAGGCTAGGCTGTACGGCTCTGTGATAATATCCCCCAGCCCCCTACCCTCCGTCTTACCCAGTCATCTTGATCTATCTTTCTGCTTGGCTGTGGGGGCTGCAGGGATTTCCACAGCACACAGGCCTTCTAATTAAACTAATCAGTCATGCCTGCTCCTTCCCCAAGCACTGTACTGGGGAGGGAGGAGACTCAGCCGCGTGGGCTCCGGGCCCCTCTTGCTTGGCCTGAGGTGCTGATTGTTTTTTCTCCGCAGAGCTGTCGTTAGCACGTTTATGCATTCTCACCTGCTTCTCTGCTGCCCACTCACATCTCATTCAGCACCAGAGAGAGAGAGAATGGAGTTTTTCCGCCCTAGAGAAGGGATTCTTTCCCGCCTTCTGCTTCTGAGCCCTGCATGTAACCCTGAGGAGGGGCACAGGGGTTATTATAATGGAGCTGAAGAGAACATTGCTTTCCGAGAGTGAAATGAAGTGAGAGTGCCTTGGAACCCCATTTACTTGTAACTCTAAGGGCTTCAGAGGGCCCAGGGAACCAAATGAAGAGGAACAGGGTGTCACAGGGCTGCCCTGCCAGGGGTCCTCATCTCCCTTGGCCCTTTCTTTTCCAGGTGGTGGAGGAGTCCTCTTTTTTTCTTTTTTAAATTTTCAAAATTTTTTTATTAGAAAACTGAAACTTACAATGTGTTTATATCACTCACTGAGTACATGGCATTTAAAAACAACATCATTACAGAAAGAGAACAAAAATACAAAGTCTTAAAACCTACGGGATATGGAAAACATTATCCACTGAGGCCTTAAATGTAGTAGACTTTACATAAAAAGGAAAAGCAATGAGTATACAAGTATACAGCCAGTTTAAGAAGTTAGCAAAATAAACAGAATAATCATAAAAAAAAGAAAGCAACTAATACATACCAGGTATTAATGCAGTAAAAATAAAAATAAAATTGAGAGGCTCAACAGAGTCAAAGCTGCCTTAAAAAGCTTCTCTAAAAAGAGAAACATCAGGTACCAATAATCAACAAGAAAAATCTTGCAAATAAACAATACTCATAATGGGAATTACTCATAGAAGCATTAAGAATATAAATAATAGAAACAATTTTATGCCTATACATTCGAAGATTAGTTGTCTCGTATACAGGGTTATTGTTACCATCTTTCTAAATTCCATATATATGCATTAGTATACTACATTGGTGTTTTTCTTTCTGGCTTACTTCACTCTGTATAATAGGCTCCAGTTTCATCCACCTCATTAGAACTGACTCAAATGCATTCTTTTTAATTGCTGTGTAATAGTCCATTGTGTATATGTACCACAGCTTTCTTATCCATTCGTCTGCAGATGGACATCTAGGTTGCTTCCATGTCCTGGCTATTATACAGTGGTTGCCCTACCTGGGGTCCTCATCTCCCTTGGCCCTTTCTTTTCCAGCTGGTGGAGGAGTCCTCTTTCCTGACCCTGGACATGCTGGAGTCCTGTTTCCCATACGTGCTGCTTCGAAATGCCTATCGGGAGGCCTCCCGGGCCTTCCACCTGAACCGAGCGTCGGCGAGCACCCACTGAAAGGCCTTTGGACCTACCTAAACCCGTGCTGCACTGGAAACTGTGGCTGTTTTCTCAGAGGGTGGGAATGAGGTGGGGTCACTAGGGAGAGGATCAGCCAGAACTGGTGAAGAGGGAGATGGAGAAACAACCCAGGGCTGAGAAATCATAGAGAAGGGGCCAACTGGGGCAGGGGGTGAAGGGCTTTTTTCATGGAAAGGAGTTATGGTGTTGATGCCAGGTGTATGAATTTTTACAATGAAAAAAAATGTGACCCTCAAGTATGTTTTCTATCTCCTGGGGACTAGAGCTTGAGCTCTGACTGGCATGGGTCTCTCCGACCTTCATCACTATTCTAGGATAATGCTGGCGGGCAGAGATGATCAATCATCATATTAAACCATAATGAGCTTATAACCCTCCCACTGGAGCTGCTGTTGTCTCCTGCACATTCATTAGGACGCTTATCTCCTCTCTTCCTTTTCCAAATGTGTTCAGCAAGCATTCAGCCCGCTCCTACTGCACTGCCAAGTAGTAGCAGAGGAACCCTTTTTTCCTTTGTGGGGGCTCTTTTAGGAGTCGTGGGTCTGTTTGTCTGCCTCCAGCTCTCCAGCCTGCAGGGGCAATGAGGAAGTGCTCTTGGGATCCTGATTTTCACTACCCCAACGCTCCCCCCAACCTCACCTGCCCTACCACACCTTGCAGGTAACAAGTAAGTTCTCACATCTCTAACTCGAACCCCTTCTTCTTTCCCTTGACATCGCCACAAACCAGAGCAGAGGGTCAGTCCAGAGTAATTCTAGGACAACTGATTGGACCAGTGTCATGTGAGTTTCCGTCACATACCATTTGGGGGTATTCTCCCTCCTAACTGGAGGGACTAACTTAACCCAAATCCCCTTGTCATCCTGGGTACAGCTGTTGCTCCAGGCAGGGATTTCTCTTCTGGATCTTAAATTTCACAGACCTCATTAGGTTACAGGGCCCTGAGAGTGGGTATACTTGAGGGAGTACAAGCTGTTTCACCCTAGCCCTTTCCTGCGCTAATTAGAATTTCAAGTGTCACAAATCCCCAGGCGTTTAAGATAGCACTAAACTAGGTTTAGTTAACTCCCTGGCAGGAAACAGCGGCCCCCCCATCCATCACTGCTGTGCCAGGGAGGGCTGGAGCAACAGATCATATATGTCACAGGTCTGGAGTGGTTGGAATGGGCAAATATAAGTAACTAATTGATTGATTATGGTCGTGTCTATACTTCCAGGATAAAAGGGAAGCAATTTTTAGTTTTCAGCAAATCTATCCGGAGTTCATTAAAGCTATTTGTTAGCTGTTTCTAGATATGTGTATGTTTGATCTTTATTTCTTGAGACCCAGGCTTGCTGCTGCTGCTAAGTCACTTCAGTCGTGTTCGACTCTGTGCGACCCCATAGACGGCAGCCCACCAGGCTTCCCCATCCCTGGGATTCTCCAGGCAAGAACACTGGAGTGGGTTGCCATTTCCTTCTCCCCATAATTAATATACTTGGCACCCATAATTAATACACGTTTTTCTTAGCAGCAATTGTCTACTCTTTAGAAGCATTGGAGGGTCCTGCTCCATGCATCAGCTGAGTGTCCTTCTGCGTCACAGAAAGAATGTTAGGTTCTAAGGAGTGATCGGGGTAGGGGATCAGGCCGCCTGAGACTGAGGGAAGTGTTGATGAAGAGAAGGCTCAGAAGTATCTGAGCAGCTCCCCTTGCACTCACTCATATCTCTGCTGGGATCCTCTGTTTGAGGAGCCAAGAGATCCTTTTTCCATATGCATGAGGAATGCTTAAGAGGAACATCCCAGAGGACAGCAAGACAAGTTGCTGCAGGGGAACAGAGAGTAGACATATAATACCTTTTTTTAAATTACAGTTTTTATTGAGAAATAATATCGGGTGATCCTGTGTACCTTTACCAATTTTCCTCAAAGGTAGCATCTTGCAAAACTATCCTATGCCACTGTAACCAGGAGTTTTTTTTTTTTCATGTTTATATATATATTTTTTATCACAAGTTGCCAGCAGCACTTTATCAACCCCAATCTCCCAATTTATCCCCCTGCCCCTATAGCCAGGATATTGACATTGGTATAATTCATTGATTTTATTTAGATTTCCCCAGTTTTACTTATTTCACTGTGTGTATTTAGTTCTGTACAGCTTTATCATGTGTAGGTTCAGCATCTGCCACCATGGTCAGGATATAAGATGGTTTTATCACTACAGGGCCTTCCTCATATTGTTCCATTATGTCCCTCCCACAATCCCCTTTCCCTTCCCTAGCTCTTGGCAACACAAATCTGTTCTCCTTTTATAAAATTTTGTCATGTGACATAATGTCTTTTTATAAACATATCATTACACACACATACTTTAACACATATACTTTTTCAAAGTGCTCTTACAACCTTAAGACAATTCTGCAGGGTAAGCAGGGAAGACTTTCCTATTTCAGGCCAGAAAGCAGATTCATAGATGCGAAATGACTTAATGAGGGTCACATGCTTATCAGTACATTTGGAACTGGGACTCAAAGATGACATTCAGTCCTGAACGTTTGCTACCTGCCCCGACTGCCTCTTCATCTGGGAAGACTTAGTTGTTAGAATCCAGAGACCCTAGAATGAGAAAAATAGAAGAGGGTGAGGACATGTGGCCTTGACCACCTTAACAAAAGGTGACTGTCTAGAGGTGAAGGATGGCTGAGTTAACAGGACCCATCGGCATTTCAGGCAGTTTCCTTCCTCAGCCAGGAGGGTCTCTGATCTCTTATAGTCTGGGACGCAGTTCATGATGAACTGCTTTCTATGCTAAGATCCCCAGCTCACTTTAGGCCTAAAAGGAACTGTGGAATGAATTATCAAGAAGAAATTCTGACCCCGATTGTTTTGTCTCGCAGGCAGAGAGTAGGTTCTAGCCTCAGCATTTTCATTAGTGCAGTGTTTTCATTAAAAACTCCATTAACTTGTTTGCGGCAGTGAGGTAGAATTAGCCCTCCCACCAGACCTAGGGGTGGATGCTTACAGGGGAGCCCCTGTTCCTCTGGGCAGTAGAGACAGTGCTTCCCTCACCATGCTGTTCAGTCGGGTGAGTGGGTGAGGGTCTCCTTCATGTGCAGGGGGTGGGGGTGGGGGTACATCCTGGACAAGGGGACCTCACCCTTTGGTACTTGGGCTGGGAGGAAAAGAACACCTGTGGTTTAAGCATGGACACCCAGAGGGGAAGGAGGTCCCTGCTAAGGACAAGAGTTCCGGAACCTTAGATCCTCTTGCCTAGATCAGTTCTCTTCCAACAAAGTTCGACTTTGAGAAGAAGCTGGCACATGGTTGAAGTCACTCACATGGTTGGGGGAAGAGTGTTCTTCCAGTCCTCCGCCCCACAGGGCCTCCTGCTCCTCCTGAGTACCTGTCATCAAAGGAGACGAAGATGAGTCCCCCCTCAGCCCCCACACCTCAGTTGTCAAGTCCTCTCCCTCCCACCTGAATAGGAAAAAGGAGCAGCAGGCCAGGGTGCAGGTTGAGGAAGCCAGAAGTTAACTTGAGCTGAGTTTGCAGCTCTGGAGAGATTGAGGAGCAGGCTTTTCTCTTGTCACTTTGGAGGGAGAGGATTGTGAGGCCGCCCCTTTAAATAGCATTCCTGTAGGAGGCAGATCACATCCAGCCTTCACCCGTTGCCAAAGCATCGGTTTTTTTTTTTTTTTTGGTCTCTATCAAACTCAGAGATTGTTGGAGGGGATTGTGGGGTTAGGGGAGTGAGGAGGAAGGGTCTCTAGGAGGCAGGGGCTGTTTGGAAGCTGAAGAGAGAAGGAAGAGGTTGGGAGAAGCCTGGGAAAGCTGGGGGTGGGGAACAAGGGGAAGACAGGAAGAGGAGAGTGGCGGTCTTTGGAGATGAGCAGAGCGGGCCTGCCCTGTTCTTACCTCTCTAGGGGGGAGTAAGGCAGAGATGAGACTGGATTAAAACAAGACGGATGAGTTTGGGATGAAAAGCCAGCACTAGTTTTCAGAATGGAAAAGGGTTAGGAGACTAGGCCCTGGCTTTGTTACTCTCTGTGCGTAGGTGATCAGTCTCTTAATCTCCGTGGGACCACATACTTTTTCCAGGCTTAGTTTTCCCACTTAAAGAAAATTATCCATCTTATTTTTGTGCTGGGTCTTTGTTGCTATGCGTAGACCCTTCTCAAGTTGCCACATGCTAGGGCTACTGTCTAGTTGTGGTGCACGAGTTTCTCCTTACGGTGGCTCCTCTTGTTGTGGGGCACAGGCTCTAGGTGCATGGGCTTCAGCAGTTGTGGCTCGTGATCTTAGTTGTCAGGAGGCATGTGGAATCTTCCCGGACCAGGGATCAGACCTATGTCCCCTTCATTGTCAGGTGGATTCTTAACCACTTGACCACCAGGGAAGTTCCTTCCCATTTGTTAAATAAATGAGATTAGACTAGATGGACTCTAAAGTATCTTTCATGAATAGTGTGTGTGTGTATGAATTTTCCTTTTCTTAAAATAGGTTAGAAGTTGGGGGCCTGGGAAGGCAGAGGTGAAATATGTCACCGTGTTGACAAGAAACATTGAGAGATCCCTGTCTTAATGGAAGCCTCTTTCCCACCTCTTCTGGTTGAAACATCTGCCCAATTTGGGAAGCTCCTTAGCTCTAACCCTAATTTCCTAATTACAGCTCTTTAGCTCTTATTTTATGTCACAATTCTTTTTCAGCCCATTCTTTCTCAGTTGATAAGAAAGAAGGTGATTGCCCTCAAATTTTGAGGACTGAATTGTGAAGGAATCTGGTTCACATCTCAGAGGCACGCATGTCTTGGCTAGGACAGTTCCACTGGCCAGGACAGGAAGTGGTGTGTGCTAAAGTTACATGGACAGAGTGGCTGAAGCCCAGTGTTCTCTCTGATTTTGCCTCCATCTCTGGCTTGCTGTCACCTTCTGCCCCTGTACTTCCAGGAAGCTGATTCTGCTGATACTTCTCTGTCCTGTCAGATCTGAAGGCCTCACCTAACTTAACTGCCTAAAAGGCAATCCTTCTATGTTGAGAATCTTCACCCTGTCACTTTACTTCTGTTCTTTTCTCTTCCATTGCTTGGGAAGGAGGGAGCTGCCACTTGATATTTAGAATGGAGTCCATACCTTTCCTCATCACTCATCCTTCCAGCCTCCAGAGTTCTTGAAATTAAAGCTCACATTCTTTAAGTAGTTAGCGGAGCATGGATTAGTTAGTGAATACACATCCACTTTCTGTTCACAAAAGATTTCCGCCAGTGCCAAAGCAGGTGGCCATTAAGGAGGAGACTTTAAAGGAATCCTAACTTCCTGCCAGAGTCCTAGGTAGGACTCACTTTGATGGAAGAGGCTTTGCCCTGCTAAAAGTCTTTAGTTCAGATTCCAGAGCATTCATTCTAGAGATGTTTTAAGCAGCTAAACTGTTTTGTGTTGGGCCTTTAGGCATTGGATTTCTTTCAGAGAAGACAGGGGTTGAGATGAGACGGGAATGATTTCCTGGCCGTTATAGAGTTACCTATAATCAAGTCAAGACAGGGTGCTGCCTGCTCTGGTGGATTCTCTCTGGAAAGTGTTAGGCTTAGGAGAAACTCCCCCCTGCCCGAGGCACCAGAGGGAAGGCCACAGGCTGGAGGAGTGTCAGGAAGCCCAGCTAAGGTGACCATGGCCACTGAGAGCAGACGCTGTACATTTCGGTTCAAAGGCAGGAGCACATGTGTGAGGGTCCCGTCTGGGGCTGGATTCTGGGGGTAGGCGGCTTCACCCAGTGAGTGTCAGGTCTCCTTGCCGACCTCTCCCTCGCGCCTGGGACGCACCGGCGGCCAGGCACGCGGGGATACATGAAACGACAGGCACATACACAGGAACTCAAAACACGCTCCCAGGGAGCCCGCACCACCGCCCACAGCGAAGTCCTGCCGCGCGCCGCCTGCGCTGCGCTCTGTCAACACGCACTCAGATCCACCCGCGCGAGGCTCACGCAGCCTCCCGCAGCCCGCGCCCGGGTGCGTGCGCTCGCCCTTGGGCGCTGCCGTCTCCGGGTGCCCCCGGCTGCCAGGCGTTCCTCCGGGAGGGGGAGGAGAGGCTGCGAGGAGTGAGAGACGAGCCGGCAGGCCGAGGAGAAGGGAGGGGGAGAGAGGGAGGGGAAGCCGGCCCGGGGAGGAGGAGAGAAGCGAGGAGGCGGCTCCGGCAGCGCGCAGCGGCGGCGCGGAGAGCTCGGACTGGGAGCCCAGAGCTCGGCTGGGCAGCGGGAGAGGAGGAGCCTCAGGAACTGCAGCTCTGCCAGCTTGGGCCGAGCCTTAGAGACCCCGGCCTGGCTTGTCCCTGCCAGCCGCAGGTGGGAAGGGGCTGGGATGGGGGGCGCGGGACTGCCAGCTGGGAGCTGAGCTGAGCCGCCGTGCTGTCTCCTCCCTCGGTTCCGTAGACGGAGGCTGAGCATGGAGTTGTCCCCCCGCAGCCCTCCCGAGATGCTAGAGTCGGACTGCCCTTCACCCCTGGAGCTGAAGTCAGCCCCCAGCAAGAAGATGTGGATTAAGCTCCGGTCTCTGTGAGTCTCCGGGCCGGGGGGATTGGGGGAAGGGATCTCAGGGAGCCTGAAAGCGGGGTGGGTAGCTGGAGCCGGGCCGGTGGATTCTCTGGGGCACACATGTTGGCAGGTGCGAGGACATAAGCTTCCCGGACACGCGTGGCCAGGCCACATGTGCAAGGCATGTGCACAGCAAGCCGGCCGCTTGGAGCGGGTTTAGGAGTTGCAGAGCTAACAAGGTGCCTGCGGACCCCCGGGTGACACATGCGGCGCAGAGAGGCGGCACAGTACTTGCGGTGTTGGCAGAGCTGCGGACGGGCAGCTTTTGGGAGGTGGCAGGCTGACTCACACGTATCCATGTGCAGGGTTGGGTAGATGTGAGGCACATCACATGTGTGTGCATGAGTGTCCCAGGGTCACAGAGAGGTCTGCAGAATGACTGCACACAGATGCAGGTCCAGTGCATGGGGATACTTGTGCCAACCTGTGGGTCATACGTATGTCTGCTGGGATTGGTGGTTTCTGCCTCCTGCATCCTACAGAGGGGGTGGGGGGTGGGGCAGTTGCCCCGTTCCTGAACTGTTCATCTCTCTTGGGGCCTGGAAACACACTCTGCATATTAATGATGGGGGACCCACCTAGGATCTAGAAAAGGGGGGAACACTGTCCTGGGGGGAGAGGGCATGGAGTCCCAACCTGGGAGCTGGGGTGGTGGTGAGGGGAGATTTGCTGACTGGGGCAAGGTAACTGTCGAAGTCTTTTTGTCACTGTAGGGTCTCCCAAGGATCTCCAAGCACATCTAGGCATCTTTTTTTATATTTGCAGGAAGAGGGCATGTGGAAAGAAATAAATGGGAAAGGGAAAGATTCAGGTGTCCCATACTCCAGTTCTAGGGAAGGAGAGGAAGTTTTCTTCCTGATTATCAGAGAAGAGGATTGGTTCAAAGACAAGCCATGTACCATGTTTATCTCTCTGTCAGCTGCCACCCGATAATCTCTGCAGACTGTTGATTGTTAACCAGAAAACAAGAGAAAGTGCTGCTCTCCCTGCTATGACTCCCCATGGCCCTAGGAGAGAGGCTGCAGATGTTTGGTGAGGAAATACAGGGAACACAGCCTCAACACGCAATTGCTCCCCAATGTTCTCAATTGTGAGCACTGAAGCTTTTCATTTCTAGGTTCCGGCAGAGGGAGAGATGGGGATAGAATATGGATAGATGCTTATGATTGTGTTGTTTTAAAAATACTTCACCTGTGGCGATAAGATGATGCCTTTATGTTGGGCTGGTGGGTTTGATTTACATACCAGCTGCTTAGAAAGGCCTTAGGGGAAATGGAAGCACATTGGGCAACAAGGCTTGGAATCCAAATGTGCTTCTTGGTCCCCTCCTTTGCTGCCTCTGGCCAGTGCAATTTGCGGGCTCAGTGAATCCTTGGAATGAGGTTCTGGGATGAAGAAATGGAAAATCAGGTTGAATCAATTTTTGTTGGGAGGAGCACCCAGGTGATTCTTGATAGAAAACCCTGCTCTGTTGATGGTAACTAAGCTGGCAAGAAAGGTAGATAGGGATGTGGTTGAAAGGCAAAGAAGGGACCTCAGGGTCTAGAAATAGGAGAATCCAAGCATCCTAGGATGCTTTCCCACAACACGAGTGGCTCATCGTATCTTCCCCTTGCCTCTGTTCCAGGTAAGGGGCCCTGCAAAAGAGGTGGGTCTATCCATTTCACTCTCTCCCACACCTTTTTAACGACAAAGCTTTTCTGGAAGCAGATTGCAATTTCTTCCTTTAGGGTGAGAAGTGGTCTATGGCAAGAAAACAGGACCCTCAGAAGGAGGAACTGAAACCCAGGGGAGGAAGGGAGTGGAGGCAGGTGCCCCTACGGAGCCTGTCAGCTGAGACATCCTTGCAGGAGATCACGGTGGACAAGGATCACTAATCTTGTTGATGAGATTGTTCTGGTTTTCACTCACTCCAGCAATCTGGTCCTTAAGAGCGCCAGCTACATGTCATAACTTATCCAGAGAAGTACCATCTCCTCAATATTAATTACCAAGGATAGATTCCCAGTCTCAAAGCAGAGGAAGATCTTGATACCAAGGTAGATCTGAAGTTGATAGCTTGCTGGATTTGGCCCTGTTTGAATCCTGGGGAGGCTTTGCCAGTCAAATGAAGGGAAAGCAAAGGATTGAGAATTTTTGCTGGGTAGGAGAGGGAGACAGCTCTCAGGGTTGAGTGGTTTCTGAAGAGGTGAGCAAAGAGCATTTCCACCTTAAATAGAAATAGGACTCCCACCCCCACCCCAATCACCACCTGTACCCAAAAAGGCCCAGGTGGGAAGGGGCTATTTAGTCTGGAAACATGGAGATGGGCATGATTATCTCAGGACTAGATACTGAATGGGCTTCCCTGGTGTCTCAGACAGTAAAGAATTTGCCTGCAGTGCAGGAGATTCCAGGTTCGATCCCTGGATTGGGAAGACCCCCTGGAGAAGGGAATGACAACTCACTCCTGGAGTCTGCAGGAGCCTGGAGGACTGCAGTCCATGGGGTCGCACAGAGTCAAATGAAGACAGATGGAATATATATATTCTGCGGTTCAACATGTCCTATCTCCTCCATCCCAACCACCCTTTTCATTTCTAATCTGGGACATTGAGGGTCTCTTCAGGGAAACTGGGCCTGGTGTTTTTTCTTCTGGTTAAAAAAGCCCATATGAATATGATTGTGCAGGGCAATTTCTTCTTGGGAAGGGCATCCAGGAATTCTGTTTTCCATACTAGCACTCTGCCAAAGATAAATTCAGAATCTGGAGCGTATTAGCTGTCGGATTTCACCTCTACCTAGGGGAAATTTTCCTAACTAAGCAGACTCGTAAGCTGAGGCATGAGAGACACTGAGCCAGGCACTTCAGGGATAATGGGTGAAGCAGGACAAATTTCAGCATCTCTAACATTAAGATGAAGGACTGGGCTAGTCTGCCCACTCTTGTCTGAGAACAGAGAGCCTTGAGGAGTGTGGGGGAGGGCCAGTAGAAATGGAAAGGTTTTTCGGTGTCTTTTGCAAAACAAGAAAAACTATGAGTGGAGATTGGTTTGCCATCCTTAGCTCATTCATTCATTCAACAACTCTTAATCAAGTGCCTCCTGTGGGGCAGGTGATGTGCTGGATGCTGGGGATATGGTGGCGGGCAAAATGGACCCAGTCCCTGATTCTATGAAGCTTGTCATATGGTTCAACTCCATCAAAGAGAGTGGAGAGTAGGGGAGGCCCCCTGCTTCTTGTTTTATGACACCCACCCAAGTGGTAAAATCCAACCTTTTTGGTTTCTGCTTCATCACTTACTTTGGAGGGGGGTTATACACAGTGCAAGCACATATATGAATTCTGTCTTTCTCTCCCAGGATAGTACAAGCCTCACTCTTCTCTTTGCTCCAGTTTCTTCTGAAATTTTACAGACAAAACTTCCCTCTTCCTTGGGATAGTATAAAGCAATCCCTTTCTCTTTTCCTTTCTCCACAGGGTGCATGCTCAGGCTTCCATGGTTTAGACTCAATGTCCTGAGCTGTGGTTCAAGGTCATTTTAGGGGAGCTGGAGCAAGGACGCAGTTGGGGATTAGTTTTGCCCATCTTTGTTGCATCGGAATCTAGTGTGGTTCCCGGAACATAATAAGCACTCAATGATTGCTCGTAAATAATGAACAAATGAATGAATGAATATACCTGTATATGTCACAGAGCCCAGCTCTGATTCTGTGGTGCATGTGTTCCTGTGTGCAGTGGGGGAGGGGAGTAGGCATGGGAATTGAAGAAAAGAAGAGGTTGTTTTTGTCATTGTTTATAGAGGGTGATGCTCAAAAGTGGTGGGGTTTGAGAGCCTCCGAACAGAGCCCGGAACTGAAGGAGTTACAGAAACAATCTGGATATGTGAACAAGATGTTATCAGAATAAAACTGTGAATGCCTGACACGTATACGTATGTATCTGGTGAATCTAGGTAAAGGCTGATGTGTGTGACAAGGACAGTTGGTGAAGTCAGAGCTCCATAATGATGTCTCTTTGTATGTTTAGAAACAGTATGTGTGATAATAAATATGCACTTACCTGAATACCTGAAATTGTCCTATGTATGAATGAGATGATGTGTTTGTGTATGTGAGTGTGTGTGTCTGGGTAATGGAATGATATATATGTGTGATCTGTGAATGTGTTTGTGACACACTCAGGGTTTTAGACAATCCCGGGGAGATCAAATACGCAGGAGAAAGAAGCTGAAGGACCGGACTGGATGCCTCATTGGTCTGTCCCACCTTTGTCCTCATTTTGTATGTGCCCCGTGGAATGAGATTCTGTGGCTCTTGACCAGTTTTGAAAACTGTGCTTCTGTCCTCCTTTCCCTGCACATGGCTGTGGAGCTGCCCTGAAGACTGAGGGATAAATGTGGCTTCTTGGACCTCTGGAGAAGAAGGAACATCATTTCTCTGAGGCCTTGGTGGGAATGGTTTTTAGTTCCTTCCTCCCTGGATCAACCCTTCCTCCTTTATTTCCAACCCTGGCAAAGGGAATCCCTCCTCCCTGAGTTTTATATCCCCTCTCCCATCAGAGGTTTCTATTTCCCCCATCAACTTTGTCTTGAATGAGGCATCTCTTGATGGTTGAGTGTGGAAAATTCCTGCAGTAAGCTGAGGGGGGTGTGCAGAGAGAGGGGGAATTCAAATTCAGACCAGCGGAAGAACTTCACAGAACCCTGGTCAGAATAGGTGGCTTCAGGGGAGAGACCGGGGAGGCAGGATGGTGGCAGTGGAGGAGCAGAGGGAATACTGGGAGACCTGAGTTCCTGTTCCCACTCTGCCAAAGGCTAGCAGTTTGAAGTCACATAGTCTCTCTGCGTCCCTATTTATTTGGTATCATCCATATGAAAGTGGTTTTTAAATTATAAACTCTGATGCTCTTTCAGCCTGGGAGAGTTTGCTGGGTGAAGAGGCAGCAGAATGGTAATAAATGGGCAGTCACTGGCTTGGATGATGAGAAAAATCAAGATTCAAAAGGCAGGAATATGAATGATGTAGTAGGTTTGAGTCCTGGTGTCTGGGGCCTGATTTGGAAGAGTCTTGGTGATGAGTGGTTGTCTGGAAGAGGTGAGGCAGGTGACTGAGCTTAGAGAATAGGAGGCTGGGTGCGCTAGGAGGGCTGTCCCACAAAAGGTGTGGGCTTCTAAGGTCAAAAGAAAAGATGAGAGGCTTACTCTCTATCATCTTTTCTTCAATTGGGCAAACTAGAAGTGGACAGAGCAACTGGCCTTGTAAGATGTAGTGGGTGCAGGGTGCCTAGGGACTGCTGTTGGTGAGTTCCAAAAGCATTGGGGAAATTCCCCTCTGGCATTTATCCTAAGTCTCTAGGCCTGCGGTGATATGATCAGCTATGACACATTCTATTTTAAAGAATCTGTGTAGTCCCTTAGAACCCAAATACCACTCTGCTTGCCCTGGAGGCTGGTTACAAAGATGGTGGAGATCCCACATTTGAGGTTGCACTTCGCCCTTTGGCCAGGAGGAGGGTGCAGTAGGTTGGGGATGAAGCTGGGACTGGAAGGCCAGGCGAGAGACCCAGGGGGAGGGAAGCGTGGATGTCTCTAGACCCCTTCAGCTTGCTCCCTGTGCAGGGAGCTCCTGGAGTGAATGCAAGCCAGGGGTTGTCTCACATCGTCCCCTCTTTTTTTTCAGACACCCCCATCAGACTGGGACGGAGGAACTAGGAAACTTGAGAGAGATCTTTCCTCTTATTTTTGTCTTTAAAGGGATCACCGAGGATTTGTTTGCAGCTGTTCTGTCCCCTCTGTTTTCCTCTGATTTTTCCTGCATCTTTTCCTCTGCCCTTTTCCTCCTTTGCTTCCATCTCTCTCTGGCTTCTCTTTCTCTGCTGGGCACTATGGTGCTCTCCTCTCTTGTCCCTCTTCCTCTCTCTCCCTATTCCCTTTGGCTTACCCCCTCATTCCGACCTTCAGTGCTCCTAGTCCCCACTCACCCTGGCCAGGAGTCTGGAAGCATCCCTGCCCACCCCGGGTGTGGGGCTTCTCCAGGCCCAGGTGTCCTTGTGACGGTTCAGGGCAAGTTTGCTGCAGGCACACTTTGAGGCCATCTTAGGAGTCCAGCCTCAACTCCTGTATTCTACAAGGCCTTTCTTTTGCCTTCTCAGTGACCTCATCCTCCCAGCTCCTCTAGGGAGAAAGTCAGGTAATTGCCTTTGGGTCTCAGGGGACTGATTTTCACAGGTATGGAAGTTGAGTAGCTATTTTCCAACTGTCCCCAGGACAGCAGCAGAGAAAGGGGGACAGAACCTGGGCAGCAGGGGGGCTGCAGGGGAGACCACTGGGAGACTGGAAGTTGTTAGATAATGAGATTGTCCCCTACGGGAGGAAGACTTAATGGTCCAAGAGAACTGGAAGAGAATCCTGGGAACAGTGAGTGAGGCCAAGAGGAGACTTCAGGGGGAAGAAGGGCTACTCAGAAGGGAAAAGTAGAAAAGTGAGTTGTGACCCACCCACTGCAGGGAGGTCCCTAGTGCCAGTGCCCTCGCCCCTCTGTCCCCCATGTCCCCAGTCCTACAGTTGCTCCTGTCCCCTCAGCATCTTCTACTTCTCCCTGTCTGGGAAGAAAAGAGCAGGTTAGGATATGATTTCAGCATCCCAGACCTGGCAGAAGTCCACTGAAGGAGCTGGGATGGGGTTTTGGTGGCTAAGCAGGTGTGGTGGGGAAAAATGGGCAAATCCAGGGAGAGGCCTGGGGGCTCAGGGCTGGGAGGAAAGCTGGAAAGCGGGTGCTCAGGTGGTACCATGTTGGATTCAGCCAAGTCCCCAGGTCAGTTGATTCCACAGCTGCAAGGAGAAGTCAGACTTGCAAATAATTACAGTGGCTGCAGTGGGATGATTAGGCGGCCAGCTGGTGTTGGCACCATTTAGGCTGAGAAGGGAGCTTGCCTTCCAGGGGGGCTTAATGATTCTCTGGCAGGCAGGACCTGGGGGCCAGAGAAGATTCTTTCCTTCCTATTCCTTGGCTTCTCTGCTTCCCTGTGTATCAGCTCTTGCACATCTAACTTGGCACCATCCTCCTGGTTCCCTCCTCCATGCCCACCTTGTTTGGAAACTTCTCGGGTTGAGTGAGCACACATGCTGCCAGGCTCCCCAAACCCCAGCCTCCCATCCACGGGCAGCAGCTTCAGCAACTCCAGCCTGAGAGAACTGTAATAAATCAAACTGCACCAGGCTCACCCCAAACGCTTCTTTGTCCTGACTGTTCTTTTCCTTTCTGTTCTTTGAAATGCCAAGAAAATATGCTGTTTTTTGCATTGAAGTAAGATGGACTGGAGACAGACATGCAGGAGAACTTCCTGGAAAGTTTATGGAGGTTAGAATGTAATCTCCCTATGATAATGAAGAAAGCCACACTCTTCCTTTAAAGCATCAGTTTCCGGCTAAGTTGGATGAAGCAGTGAGCCAGTCAAAAAAGATAAACTCCTACTCAGGCAGCCTATTTCCCCAGTGTCTCCAACCCAGGCACTGAATCTGAGAGCCATAACGTGTTATGGAGAGGGAAACTGATGCCCAGAAATAGTTGGTAAAGTGCGGGCAGGGCTGGGGCCAGACCCAAATTCTGCTAATCCACACTCTAGAGCTACTGCCATAGCACTGGCAGTCAGTCCCTTGCCAAGCTTCCAACTCACTCTTCCATCTCAGGCCATCTTTAACATCTGTTAGGTTCCCCAGAAGCAGGGCATCTGCTGGGAACATCTGTTGGGATGTGGTTCGGAGGGTTGGTGGGGTGGTCCATGTGGAGGTGGTTAATGAGCAGAATTAAATTGTGCAGGGAGGGAGAAGAGGTGTGGACAAGTGAACCAGAGCCAGAGTTCTGAGCTGGGTTCAGAGTTCTGAGTCTTCCCCTCACTTTCCTGCCCACCCTCCTATCTCCTCTCTTTTTCAAGGGCTGAAGCCTGAGGGAGAGGTCACTCGTCTGTGTGCTGGGCAGGGAGCTGGGATGTCTTATTCTGGGCTAAGGCTCTAGCTACTTAGATTACCCACTTCCTCACTGATCTGAGCTGCGCTGGGCTGTTGCTAGGAACACCTGTTAGAAACGGTTCTAGGCAGCAGGCAGAGGGGGAGTTGCCTGCACACACGCGTTGACTCCCTTTCCTCTTCCTCAGTGTTTCCAGGACATTCTTCTGAAGCACTTTTCAAATCTCCTTTCCTGCCCCTTTCTCCGGCCCCTCTCCCTCATCTCGCCCCACTTGCCGGGTTTCTCTCCTTCCTCCACTACCCGCTAGCCTTCCCTGGTGCTGCCCATCCACCCTTCACCCTCCTTCTGTCCAGCTCCTCTGTCCAGTGCCTAGAGAGCTCGCACCACTGCTGCCATGTCCACCTGAGGATTGCTGCCTCCAAGGATGGCACTCTAGCTCTGTCACTAGGGGGACTATTTTTATCTCTGGAGCCACCTCCACCACTGTGCCCAGCCAGCCGCCCGAACCAGGGCTGCCTCTATAGCAGTGTGAAACCAGGGGAGTGAGGGGAGCGGCAGTGCTTGGGAAAGGTGGGGGTCTGGTTGTCCCTGGTTTCTGGAGCTCCGTGCTCTGCATGTCCCCAGTTTCTGCTTCCCTGGTGTCCGGGGAGAAGCCCCTGACATCTGGAATGGTGGTGGGGAGACAGGGCTTTTCTATTTCAGGGGCCCTGGGTACAAGGGTGGGCACAGGGGGCTTTGTTCATGGAGCACTTGTAATGAACCTTTGCTGAATTAACAAAAACTAAATAGTAATCTTTTGCATTTACACATCACGTTATAGTTCCCAAAATGCTCTTGTATGATCTCTTGTGAGAAGTCCAAGAAGCTTGAACTTGCCCATTTTACAGACAAGGAAAATGGAGCCCAGGGCATCTTGTTCAAGGTCATACATAGTGCTAAAAGGTAAGCAAAAATCTCCTGATCCTAATTAATATCCTCTTTCTATTGGATTTAGATGATTTCCTTGATTTTTTTTTTCAGTTTCTGAGATTTTTAAGCCTTTAGATCAGCCAATTAATCCATTCCTCAACAGCCCTTCAGTCACTACCTCTTACACTCCTCTTTTCTGACCAGGGGCAGAGTCACCTATGCTTTGCTCTTCCCTTATCCCAACTCCTATTCTTCAGGGCAGGTGAGGAAGGGTGGGGATGGACCAAGGAGGGAGGCATGATAGTTGGGCTGCTTGTTATTTTAAAACTACATTTAATGGCTAGAGGGAAATTCACGCTGGGGTCATCACATCTGTGCTCTTGCTTTCACTCAGTCTCTTTAACTCAGACAGAAGTAGAGTGTGGCATGTGTGTACATGTGTGGGTGAGTGGGTATGTGTGAAATTTTTCCCCCCAGGAAGGAATGGTGGTTGATCAATGTCCTTTCTAATTCAGTTCAGTTCAGTTCAGTCACTCAGTCGTGACCGACTCTGTGACCCCATGAATCCCAGTACGCCAGGCCTCCCTGTCCATCACCAACTCCTGGAGTTCACTCAAACTCATGTCCATCGAGTCAGTGATGCCATCCAGTCATCTCATTCTCTGTCGTCCCCTTCTCCTCCTGCCCCCAATCCTTCCCAGCATCAGAGTCTTTTCCAGTGAGTCAACTCGTCGCATGAGGTGGCCAAAGTATTGGAGTTTCAGCTTTAGCATCAGTCCTTCCAATGAACACCCAGGATTGATCTCCTTTAGAATGGACTGGTTGGATCTCCTTGCAGTCCAAGGGACTCTCAAGCGTCTTCTCCAGCACCACAGTTCAAAAGCATCAATTCTTCAGCGATCAGCTTTCTTCACAGTCCAACTCTCACATCCATACATGACCACTGGAAAGGATATACCCCTTTCTAATTAGGAAGAGTTAATAACAGGCTGGTATGAGCCTGGTGGGATGCACACTGGGACGATGCAGCGTGTATGTACTTGGGGTGATGTGGTAAGTCGTTATTTGTCCAACTAGTTTTGGTTCTACTGGGCAAGGGAGCAGAGGGATGGACAAGATATCCTCTCTGGAGCTTTTCTAGTCTAAGAAATCTCTACCTTCCAGTAGAAGGGTTGGAGTTAGTGCCTACTTGGCTTGGGGGCTGGGCCTGGAGTCAGGTGAGGAGGGGGCACGGCCCTGAGTTGGTGTTGGCTGGTGTACCATCTGCCCCCACTCCCACCCCGTTTCTATCTCTCCAAACGAGTTTTTCTACAGAGCAGGCCGAATGACTTGTCCCTCATCCCAGAGGGGGCAGTTCCAGGTCTCTGACTGCAGGACTAGTCCTTTCTCTCTAAAAACACTTGCTTCATGGCTACCAAGAGTTTACACAACCTTGTAGGCATTTAACCTTCGTTCCTCTTAGCTGCTGAAGCCAACTTCCACTCGTCCCAGTAATTCCCCAAACTTCTTTTGGTTATAATCCTTCAAGGCTATAGCACAGTGACAAGGTATTTTAGTTTCTCCCCGCTTTTGGTGGGTAGGGGTGCGGTGGGCGATGAAGCAAGACTTCCCATCATAAAATCCTGGCTCTTAGCCCGTTTCTTTTCTCTTTCTTCTGTCATACTCATCCCCTCTAGTCGCTTTTCCTCACACCTACATCAACCCTAGACCGTCGATGAAGGAGATTGTAGTTGCACGAAACCGTCTTCCCCCGCTGCGCTAGGCTTCACCAAGGCTCTCCTTAGCCCCGCCCAGCCCCTCCGCTGACCAATCGCAGCCCCCATGCGCTTGTATTGGTGACGTCACCCCATAGCCAATCGGGAGGCGGGCTGGGGCTGCTTGCGCACATCCACCCCGCACCGCAGAGGCCGGGTTCTTCCCTTCCTAACCTGAGCTGGAGCAAATCCTGAAAGAGAGAGGGGGCCTTGGTCCCGCAGGCTCTTCGTGGGCTATCCCGTCACTTCTCTCTCTGGGCTGGAAAGACCTCTCTCCAGTCAGTTCACGGTTATTTCCCAGTCCCCGTTTGACAGATGAGAAAACTGGGGCTGGGAGTATTCAACTCGCCTAGCCTCTCGGTTTCGTTGAGCAAGTCCTGACTTTCAGTCACTGCTTGGGTGGGGGCTTTCCTCCTTGTTGAGCGGGTCTCTGGGTAAGGATACCCGGATCCCTAGCTTCACCAAGCCCCTTTTCTGCAGTTTCTAGTTCTCTTCCTGTTTTGCTTCCGTCCTTGCAGGTGGGTTAAAACTCATTTTGAAGAGTGGCCCCGGAAAAAAGACCCTGGGAGGGAGCCAAATCTGCCTTAGCCTAGCTGGGGCGCTCTTGGAGGGCTCCTTCCACTCCACTGCAGACTCCCTGTTCAGGACAAAGTCAGGATGGCTCCCTGCCCCTGTCCCTGTCCCCTTAAGCCTCCTGCTAACCCTTTCCTTCCCCCGAAAGAGGGGCCCCACCTCCTCAGAGCAAGGGCTGGGTTATGCTATTTCTGTCCTTTCTGGGATTTTTCTGAGAACAGATTCTTGTTTTTAGTCTGATTCAGATGTGAAACTTTTCCCGCGGCCTCTCACCCAGTTGTGGGCTGGGTCTCTGTCTCATCACTCCTTCCTCCAGCTAGGCTCCTCCTGTTCCCCTCCCCTAAATTCTCTCTGTTCGGTCAGTCAGTCACTTTTGCTGAGACCTAGAGAAGGAAGTCAGGGGCCTAAAAGGGAACCACTCCCCTCAGGGGCCCAGGGGCCTGGGGGGCAGCACTTTGATACTCTGAAGTAGAGAACTTTGATTCCCATGGCCAGCCTTGTTCCAGTGCAGAGGAGTCACCTCCAGGGTCCTATCCTCAGGTAGGTTCCAGGGAGGAAGGGAGAGGGGAGGAGGAGGACCGCTGGACAGGCTGCTGTGGGTCTACTGCTGTAGTTTGGTGGAAGAGCAGGATCAAGACTTGACAGTCCCATATGGGTGTGTGTGTGACTAAGCAGTGGCAGGTGACTTAGCAGTATTTTCCCTCTTTCTGTCCCTCCTGAACCCCAGCATTCTTAAGACCTCACATTCCTCCAATATCTCCTCATCTGGTCTTACAAACCCAAAAGGGAGATAGGATTCTTCTTTCAACTCCCAGTCTCTTAGCTTGAGGCTACTCTGTTCTAAGCTCTCTACGTACAGTGATCTTTCAGGGAGTGTGGGTGCCAAAAGTAGTGACAAGGGGCTTTGGAAATCACCAGATCATCTGATGGGGGCTGGAGAGCTGCACTTGTCTGGGGCATTGGGATTATTACTGCCCAGAAGCTACCTTTTCCAGCTGGCTACCTAGAGCTGGGAGAGACTGAGGCCTCCAGGGGTCAGGACCTGAGACTTTCCCATGGTGTAGGGAAGGTAAAGGAGAAAGAAGTGGAGATGGTGAACCAGCGCTAGGAGTGGAGTGGGAGGACTCTTGGGAAGGAAGCTTCCAGTTTTCCTTAGGTCTGGATGAGGACTGGACATGGGTGAGCATCCTACCCATCCAAGCAGACAAATGGCGAGGTGAGGACTTTGGGTGGGTCTGGGGAGATCCTAATTCTAAAGGGCGTCAGAATCCGAGAGGCCCCCCCACCAGGCCAGGAAGTGTCTTGGGGAAAGTTATGTAACTCCAAGAGGGGGAAGTTTACCACCTGGATCCTTCCAGCTGCCCTAGTCTAGGCCCCCTCCTTGGACACCCCGCTTGTCAAATTTATTCTTTAATCTTTCTTTCCGCCCCTCCCCTCTCCTTCTGGTATCTGGATCATGTTGGGTTCAGATTTCAACAGGAGCTGTAAAAGAACTTCTGGACAAGATCGAGAGGTGGAGGCGGGAGGAACTTGTGGGGAGGGGTGTGCTGGAAACCAGCCTACAACCACGCTCTTCTCCCTAGGCTGAGATCTCAATTTGTGAGCACTGGCAGATAGCCCCCCACCTGATTAATCTGCCCCCTTTCCCTTTTATTTTGTTCAATGAACATTTACTGAGCACATGCTGTGTACTCTGAGCACAGCTGCCATGACAGACAAGTCATCATGAGTGCAATCAAGACACCCCCAATTTCCTGTGTCTGATGGTGTCTGCAGACAACATCACCCCGTGAAGGACAGATGACTGACACTGAAGGAGCTATGATGCAGTGGGGTCCAGCCTCACTTTTGGTGTTTGGGTCACAGTCAGGCTCCAGTAGAATGAGTTTTAGGCTGGCCAACCTGATTGAGATGGACAAGCTGTGTGACCCTAGACAGGTCATATAACCACCCCCATAAGGTGATTGTGGTATGTGATTATAAAGGAGAGATCATGGTCATTATCATCCTCTCATTTCCTCTGCTAGGGGGCTTCCTAATTACCAGCCTCCATCCAAATTAGGCTCACCGTTCTTCACCTGGACTTGGGATCAAGAAGGCAGGTGCTTGCTGGATTCGAAGGGAGTAAGGTGTGAGCTGGGTAGGGCAGGCATGATGCTGGTCAGTTAATTTTAATACAAATCATGTTTATAGAGCCTCGTTGTATATGCCAGGCCTTTTGCATGCATTATTTCATTTAATTCTCTTATTAATGGCTCTTCCCAGGTGGCTTCCCTGATGGCTCTGCGGTAAAGAATCTGCCTGCCAATGCAGGAGATGCAAGTTCGATCCTTGGATTGGGAAGTTCCCCTGGAGAAGGAAATAGCAACCCACTCCAGTATTCTTGCCTGGAAAATCCCATGGACAGGGGATCTTGGCAGGCTGCGGTCCATGGGGTTGCAAAAGAATCAGACATGACTGAGCGACTAAACAGCAGCTCTTCATGGGTGGTTGGTTTAGTGCTGCCCACGTGAACACCACAGGTAGTTTATTATAATCCTCATTATTTTACAGATGAAGGAATTGAAGGTTGAAAATAAAGATTCTCAAACTTTAGGGTGAGTTAGAATTATCTGGGATGTTTGTTAAAAACACAGATCCTTGGACCCAAACCTTAGAAAATCTGGTTAAGTAGGTGTGTGGGGAGACCCAGGATAAAATTTTTCACCAGTATCCCAGGTGATTCTGATGTCAGTGGTCCATAGGCCACACTTTGGTAGACACTGATGAAGTAGTCACTTGCCCAGGGCTCATATCCAGGAAGTGGAAAGTTTGAATGTGGGATTTCTACCTCCCAGAGCTGTGCTGGGATCCTGCGTTTCTGCACTGGAAATAGGGTTGCACAGCCTTCCCTCCTCCCTCCCTCTAGGCCCATTGTGAGGATAAAAGGAGATAATGTAGGAGAAAGCACTTTTTAAAATGTAGAGCTGGCAGCATTGTTAAGAGATTCTGCGAATACATGCAAATGAACACCCGTGGGCTTGGCTGTTCACTTTGGGAGCTTTTGCTAGGATGTGTGTTTCCCAGGGTGGCTCAAGAAAGAAGGCAGAACTTTGGTGGTGGGCATTGACCCCTAGTGGGCAGAGTTTTCCGTTGTAAACAGGGCTGATTGAAGTGGAAGATTAGGGCTGGGATGGGAAAAGATCGGAGCAGGGGCCTTTCCTTCTTCCTGGGTTGTGTCCCCAGACTCGAGGGCCCCTGGCCGTGGGGACTGACCGGGAGAGGACAGCCCCAGCTTGTGCCTGGGCCCTGGAGGCAGCGGTACCTCTTTGCTGTTGGCTGTCAGTCACCACTTTCCGGCTCCTTGGCTGGAAAGCCTTTATGTTGTCAGCCTCTACTCCTCCTCCCTAATGAAGCCTGAGCTGGGGCTGGGCTGCACGGAACCGGGGCTCTTCCTCGTGGAACAGCCTGCTCTTTTCACGTGGAGAAGGTGCAGCAGGGAGGCTGGGAGTGCAGTTTGAAGATAACCCACGGAGGAGGCTGCAGCCTCACCCTCCAGCTTCTTTCCCCGCTATTTTCCCTCTTTCCCTTCTGCCTCATCTGCATTCAGACCTGTCTTTGGCCAGGACTGCTGGTCCCTGGGGTGAAAGTTGGCCGGTGACGCTTCCTGGGGCTGGCTATTTTGGGCGCCCCTATTCCAAAGCTGCTGAGACCCCAGGATTCTAGAGCTGCTTCTGTTCAGGAATGTCATTGTTCTCCCTCCCCCAGCATCCCTGGGAATCGATGCTAATTTCAGCCTCTGGTCCCTGACTCATGCTCTTCTCCCTGACTCATCGGGTGACCTTGGGTTTCTGAAGCCCCTCTCAGTGGGGAATTGTGCTGGTCACTGTTTCACCTCACCTTGCTTTTAGGTGGGGTGGGGCAGAGCTGGGAGAAGGAGCCAGAGTTGAATGTTTCATTGCTTTCTTTAAAATCACTACCTAAAGTCAGAGAGCTTTGTGTACCAGCTTTGTGGGCTGGTCTCAGGCAGTCATAAAGCAGACTTTCAAGAAACCACTCAGTTAATCCCCTAGAATTTGTGAGTGCAAAATACGAGGGATGGTCCCTTCAGGCAAAGCATCTAGTAAGTGAGACCCCTGATCCCACCCTCACCACTTTGGCTCTGGGGGAAGCTGCCTCACAGCAGAGGTAGGGGAGGGGTACAGTCACCCTTTGCCAGAGGCTCTCTCTGGAGTGACACCAGGGAGGCAGGGGTTAATCTTGCTTTGTCCCGGTTGATGGATTCTGGAATCATAATCCATTAGCTCTGCCTGGATGGAGTGAGGCCAGGCGAAAGCATTCAGATTGGTCTTTGTTCTGTGTCTTTGCCATCCCTGCCAGGGACAGAGGGGCTGTGGACATATACCCTCTCCCTGCCCAAACCAAGGGACATAATGAAAGAATGCTGGGGGCCCTTTTGATAGCTGTTGTTCCCAAAGTCCTCTATCAGAGGGAAATAGGCAGTTTCATCTCTTGGTTATTCAGACTATGAAACAGATCATCCTCAAAACATCACTCCAGGGGCTTGTACCTGCCTAATTCTGCTGGGCCCCAGGCAATCTAAACAAGAGTTTGCAGGAAACACTGACTAAAGGGGAGGTGTTGAGAGGTCAGAGGTGGGTGGGGACTGTGGAAGAGCCTGGGGTTTAACTTTGGGGGGGTAGATAAACTTAGTACAGGCAGTGGCAATGGCCTGTGATGAAAAACATTAGCTGCTATTATTCTGTTAGAAAGATTAATGCGTTATAGAAGGCTGCGGCTGTTTCTGGAACATGCATCCTGTTCTCTTGACGAGGTAGCAGCGCCTAAGCAGGTTCTCTGTACCCGCCCCCCCCCCCCCCCCAGGCTGCGCTACATGGTGAAGCAGTTGGAGAACGGGGAGGTAAACATTGAGGAGCTGAAGAAAAACCTGGAGTACACAGCTTCTCTTCTGGAGGCCGTCTATATAGATGAGACTCGGTGAGAGTGGTGACGTGGAGCGGCGGGGAGAAAACCCACACACAGAGGAGAAAGATGCCAGCCAGACACAGTGATCCAGGGATGGGGAGTCAGGCAGAAAGCTGGGGACAGACACGCAGGACAGGGCCAGAGGAGGGAGGCGGGGAGGAAGGACAGATAGATCTATAGGTAGAATTATCCGCAGAGATAAGGAGGCAGAGGAACAGGCTTGTAGAGAGAGACAAACACAGGTTATCAGGAGGAGAAGACTTTTCCAGGGCTGGGAGGGACCTTAAAGCTTATCGTGTCCTCACCTTCTTCCCAGGGCAGAGGCCTTCCGGACCTGCTCTGCCTGGGTCACACGTGGCTAGTGGGGCTTCAAATGTAGCAAGTGTGAACAGAGGTGTGTGTGTATAACATGCTGGATTTCAAAGACTTGGAAAAAAGAATGTAAAATGTCTCATTAATAATGAGATGGAGAAGGAAATGGCAACCCACTCCAGTGTTCTTGCCTGGAGAATCCCAGGGACGGGGGAGCCTGGTGGGCTTCCGTCTGTGGAGTCACACAGAGTCGGACACGACTGAAGTGACTTAGCAGCAGCAGCATTATTAATTAATACTGATTAATTATTATTATATTTTATATTGATTCCATGTTGAAATGATAGTACTTTGAGCATATTAGGTTAAAGGAAAGTTATCATTTAAGGAAATTTCACCTGTTTCTTTTTACCTTTTGAATATGGCTGCTAGAAAACTTGAGCTTCCCAGGTGGCCCTAGTGGTAAAGAACCCGCCTGTCAATGCAGAAGAGTTTCAACCCCTGGGGTTGGGAAAATCTCTTGCAGGAGGGCATGGCAACTCACTCCAGTATTCTTGCCTGGAGAATCCCATGCACAGAGGAGCTTGGCAGGCTACAGTCCGTGGGGTTGCAAAGAGTCAGACATGACTAAAGCAACTTCGCACGCACGCAAGCACTAGAAAACTTAAAATCACTTATATATGGCTTGCATTTTATTTCTGCTGGACAGTGTTGCTGATCTGGAGCATCCTCGACAGGTGATATCCATGCCACTGGCTGCTTGAAATCTTCCAGAATTGGGGTGTTCACTCTCACATAGTGACCTGTTTCATCATTGGCAACATCAGATAGAGAGACAGAAGTAAAAAGACTTAGCAAAAGACAAGGGAGGGTCAGCGAAGGGAGAGGCTGGTGTGAGAGTTTCCAGGGTGTGGGGTGTGGCTGGGCCCAGGGTCTCCAGGCTGTGGAAGCACCTGCAGTCTTTCCTCTGTGACTCCCTCTCTGGGGCCTCAGGCAAATCCTGGACACGGAGGATGAGCTGCAGGAGCTGCGGTCTGACGCGGTGCCTTCGGAGGTGCGGGACTGGCTGGCCTCCACCTTCACCCAGCAGACCCGGGCCAAAGGCCGCCGAGCGGAAGAGAAGCCCAAGTTCCGGAGCATCGTGCATGCGGTGCAGGCTGGCATCTTTGTGGAGCGGTGAGGCTCGCCGTGTCCTGCCTCCCTAGGCCCCTGGCTGTGGCCCTCTTTCCCAGTGGGGTCTTCCAGGACTCCACTGTATCACCAGCCCCATGTGCCCCTGGCCCAACCGCCCAGCCCCGCCTGATCAGACCCCATGATCAGACCTCACTCCGGGGCTCCTTTCCTTCTTCTCCCTCAGGATGTTCCGGAGAACATACACCTCTGTGGGCCCCACCTACTCCACTGCAGTCCTCAACTGTCTCAAGGTGATCCCAGGGAGAAGGCTGGGGGTGGGGGGCGGAATAGTCCTCAGCACTTTCAGACTCCTATGGGGTGATTTTTACTTTCTCTTAATTGTCATTTCCCTCTTTCTCAAAACAACTTTGACCCACTTGAGAGGCAAACTCCTGACTTCTTGTCACTCCCATACTGAATGATATCCAGGAAGAAAGAGGCTTGTTTCCACTTCCTTATTTTCCTGCTTCCCATGCGTCTGTAATCATTGGGAAGTCCTCCTTGAAGTCTAACTGCAGCCCTTGCTGCTGCTGGGATGTCCCTTTTGGGAGTCTCCCTGCCTAGTTCCCTGTTTCTCCATAGAACGTGGACCTTTGGTGCTTTGATGTCTTTTCCTTGAACCGGGCAGCAGATGACCACGCCCTGAGGACCATCGTTTTTGAGCTGCTGACTCGGCACAACCTCATCAGTCGCTTTAAGGTTGGGCAGCCTCCTACCTCTGCCTCTGGGCAGGGTTCCCCACTCCCACCACCCTGCTCCTACAGGCAGATTCTCTGGGCTCTCTGGCTTGGTCTCACTGTCGGGGAAGTCACCCTGTGCCCACTGCAGTCTGGCCTTCCCTTCACTTGTTGCAGTCCCAGCCTCTGGCTTCATGTCTTGCTTGCCAGGGGAAGGTTCCAGCCTGTGGCTGTCCAGCCCAGGGCCCTGCCTTCTCCTCCTTTGCTCTGACCCCTGACTTGTCCTCTCCAGCCTGGCTGCAATTCAGCCCCCTGTTTCAGCTCTCCTGCCTGTGGACACTGGAGGCCTAGGGTCCAGAGGCTGTCAGCTGGTGCCCTGCAGGACTAATGTCTCTCCATTTTTTTTTTTGGGGGGGGCGGCCTCTCCTTACCTCCCTCTCTGGCTCCAGTCTCTGTCCAAGGAATTTTATGGAGAGGATCAGCTCTTGGCAAGGCTAGGTAGGGCTGGAGGAGGGGAGCGAGGGTGTGAACTCCATTTGCTCTTCAGCTTGGCTGGCCAGGAAGAATATGGGATTAAAATCTTCTTCAGATCCTGTGCCAGGAGAGAGTGTCTTTGGGGAACAGGGGCTGGAAAAAAATCACTTCCTTGTGGAGAAACCACAGTTGGAGGATGAGGGGGATATTAGGTCTGCACTCGGGTGGAGTGACAGTAGACGTTAGGTCGGAGAAGAAAGTGTGTGTTCTGAGGGGGATGCATGCGTGTGTGCTCAATTGCTCAGTTGTGTCTGACTCTTTGCGACCCCATGGACTGTAGCCCACCATGCTCCTCCATCCATAGCAATTTTCAGGCAAGACTATTGGAGCGGGTTGCCACGTCCCATGGAGGGGCTTGAGGGGTGGTCAAAGGAGTCCAGTAGGAAGGCCCTCCCAGAGGGCTCTGGAAGGTCCCCTGCCACCCTCTGCCTCCACCTCACTATAACAGAGTATTGGTGTGTGAGAGCCTTTCCTTGACCCTTGACTCCTCCTTTTACAACAGCTCTCAAGGGAGTTCCCATAACTTCCGTAAGATGCTCTGAGATTCTCTTTGGGCCTCCCTAAGGCCTGTTCTTTGGCTGTTCCATTTTCTTCTTTCTAATCCTGCCCTCTCTAGGACAGAGAATAGCAGGGTCTTCTTTTTCCTAAGACTTTCTCAGCTCACATTTCTCCAAACTGGCTCTTGGACTTCCTCCAGACACCAAGGAAGGATGGTTCTGGGGGACCCCAAGAGTCACTACATCAGGTTGGGTTTGGCCCAGCCCCAAATCGCCTTGCCCCAAGGCAGTTAGAGAGAGGGGTCTTCATGCTCTAGTGTCCTTGCCCAGTAGAGACCCCAGCTGGAGCAGCTCTTTTAAGCTCCATGTTCCCTTTCTGGGCACCCGGCCCCTCTCCTGCCCCTCCCCTTCCCTTCCCTTCCTCCAGGGACACCATGGCAACGCAAAAGCAAGGGCAGTTGTCATGGAAACAGTCCTTTAAAATTCCCTGAATTTGGGGCACAGCCCTCCAGGGGTGGGGGCGGGGGATGTTAGGGTCTGAGTGACTAGTGGCACCTCCTCTGTGTCTCGCCACCGCTGCTCATCTCTACAGAGGGTTCCCCAAGCCCTGAACCCTGCTCTCCTCGCAGCCTCAGAGATCCAGGGACAGGTGCAGACACCAGCCTTGCCCTCTGGGAGCCTTGGACCTTTGAAGGAGGCGAACATGCCCCAGGGCATATGCAGAGACCTAGACAGGATTGAGCCCGACAGAGCTCTGGCTCCTGGCGCTTGTGTGTGTGTGTGTGTGTGTGTGTGTGTGTGTGGTGGACAGAGGGTGGGGGAAGGCTTCTCAGAGGTAGGGGTGATCTACCTTGGCTAGAGAGTCCTCTCCGGGTCTTCTTATTCTTTCCCCTGCTTCTGAGCCCCTCTCCATGGTATTGGTTTGGGGATGGGGTGGGGTGATTGGAAGGTAGGAGGGAAATTTTCTTTCCTCTTCTTAAAAATCTCCAGGGAAATAATAATTATAGCTACTCTTGGGAGAGCACTTGCTAAGTACCTTGTATTGTACTTATCTCATTAAATTCAAGGTAGGTGGTAGTATCTTCATTCTTCCATTAAGCATCAGAGGCACAGGGAGGCACGTGACTTGCCCAAGGTCACACAGCCAGCGGGGTAGAGCCAGGATGCAAGCCCAGCTCCCCGCAGGGCCAGGGCTCTCCTAGCCCTGCTGTCCTTCCATGAAAGGGCCTCACTGGCTGTCCTCGGTGGCCCGCCATCTGCATGCCCTCCCCAAATCTCAGTTGCCCCTCTCCCACTGCAGATTCCCACTGTGTTTTTGATGACTTTCCTGGATGCCTTGGAGACAGGCTATGGGAAGTACAAGAACCCTTACCACAACCAGATCCACGCAGCTGACGTCACCCAGACGGTCCACTGCTTCTTGCTCCGCACGGGGATGGTGGTAGGTGCCCTGGAGGTCACTCTTCTGGGATTCAGGGTCTTATGGCTGCAGAATCGGGGAGTCCAGCCTACAGTCTATACGCTCATTTCCTTTTTTCTCTCTTCGGGTTCTCTTCTTTGGCATCCCAAAGTCTTTACAGAGTCAGATTGGACTTATTCACTCTGGAGAATTCCTGGGTGGACCGTAACTTCCTGGGCAGCTCTGGGCTGTGTGGCCAGATGCAGAGGGAATGTTGTCAGTAGGGATGGCAGAGGGTCTTTGGCAGTTCTGGGAGCTGAGAAAACTGACTTCATTTAGCCCAAGAGCTGGACATGAAGAATGGAAGGGCTGGGATGAGCGGTCCAGCCTGTGTGTGGAGGTCTTTGGGCAGCCGACAGGGGGTCAGCCCCCTCTCACCGTCTGTCTCTTTCTCCCAGCACTGCCTGTCGGAGATTGAGGTCCTGGCCATCATCTTTGCTGCAGCCATCCACGACTACGAGCACACTGGCACTACCAACAGCTTCCACATCCAGACCAAGTGAGGGGTGGGGATGTGGCAGGGGTGGGGTGGGCGGGCAGCAGTGGCGGTACAGAGGGCTGGACCTGGTGACCTTATGCTTTGCAGGTCGGAATGTGCCATCCTGTACAATGACCGCTCAGTGCTGGAGAATCACCACATCAGCTCGGTTTTCCGAATGATGCAGGACGACGAGATGAACATTTTCATCAACCTCACCAAGGATGAGTTTGTGTGAGCAGAAGCCAGGCGCAGGCATCCCTGGAGACCCCCTCACCCCAGCCCCCTCTTCCTGCTTCCTAGGCTACCTGTCTAGCAGTGCTGATCACTCCTCGGGTTCTGTCCCTTCAGAGAGCTGCGGGCTCTGGTCATCGAGATGGTGTTGGCCACAGACATGTCCTGCCATTTCCAGCAAGTCAAGTCCATGAAGACAGCCTTGCAGCAGCTGGAGAGGTGCCATCTGGTGGGGTGTGGCTGGGGAGAGGCCAGAGTGGGGGGTGTGTGAATTGGAGGGCACCCGTAGGGCCATGGGTGTGCCAAGTCTACCAGGATGTAAAAACTGTCCTGGCTCCAGGTGTCTGAGGGCATCTGGTGTATGTGATGGATGTGCGCACCTGGCCTTGGGTTTGTGGACAGCTCAGGCAGCTGGACTACTGGAGAGCGTTTGAGTTGGGGGTCTGAGATTGGTATCCACAGGGAAGCTTCAGAACAGGCATACTCTGGAATGTAATGGAAAATCATTCAGCCTTCTGGACTCGTTTCCCTATGTGTGAGAAGTGAAAATGATATGCCCCCCTCCACAACAGCTCACTGCCAGCCCCCATTCTAACAGGGCTACTGGGAGAGTTGTGTGAGGTTAAAAAAAATAAGCACAGAACAAATGTCGTAATTACATCTAATGTTGCTTAAAAGTGGGTGGGAGTATATAAATGTAAGGGAGAACAGATTGTGTTTGTGTGTGTCCTGAAGGTGTGTGTTAATGTGCAGTGTCTGTGTGTGGGAGAGTGGGCAGGGTCAGAGCGTGTCATTGTTGGCGAATCATAATAATAATTATTATAATAATAATTATAGGTAACGTCTACCGAGCACTTATTAGGTGCCAGACACTATTCTAAATACCTATATGTCGTATGTCATTTAATTCTCAGAACAACTCTCTGTGGCAGATCCTGTTTTGATTTCTACTTAGCACTGGGGAAAATGAAATATGGAAAATTTAAGTAACTTGCTATACATCACACAGCCAGTGTGTGAAACGTATAGTGAGGATTCGATTCCGGGCCCTTTGATTCTGAGAGCTAGGGCGTTTCCTATACATATGTAAGTGTGTGCGTGTGTATCTCGTCTCAGAGGGTATTTGACGTTAGATCTGAGAGAGAGAGTGTGATGGGAAGTTAGGAATGGTCCAGGCTTCCTTTTCCTAAACAGTCTCCTTTCCCTTGCCACCTGCCCCGACAGGATTGACAAGTCCAAGGCCCTCTCTCTGCTGCTTCACGCAGCTGACATCAGCCACCCCACCAAGCAGTGGTCTGTTCACAGCCGCTGGACCAAGGCCCTCATGGAGGAATTCTTCCGCCAGGTAGGGGGCATCTTTGCCTGCCCCTGCCCTTAGGGCCTTCTCTCCCCCGTGTTTTCCAAGTTCCTCCTCCAGCTCCTTGTTCAGCTGTCTGCCAGCTGCCAACCTGATCCCAGACCCAGGGGATAGAATGTCATCTCCGAAAAGCTTAACAGTCGTTGCTGGCAGTGGCATTTGCATGCCGCTCACTTCCAGGTCAAAGGCACAGAGCTCCCTCTTCTCCCCCGGCAGCCCCTCTACCCGCGGCTGCACCCCAAACCTGGTAGACTGAAACAAGTCCCTGCCCTGTCTGCTCCCCCAGGGGGACAAGGAGGCAGAGCTGGGCCTGCCCTTCTCTCCGCTCTGTGACCGCACTTCCACCCTCGTGGCGCAGTCCCAGATTGGTGAGTGTCCCTTCCTGCAGGGAGGAGAGGGTTGGGAAAGGCCAAGAATGCTGGCTGGGCCGGGTCCGGTCGGCCCCCAGTCCCCATTCCTAAAGCTGTTTCTCCCGTCAAGGCAAGCCGCTATGCTGGAGCGTGGAGGGCTAGGGTGGAGTTCTCTGGGGTCACAAGGACGTCATCACAAAGGTTGCCCCCACTGGGAACTTCTGAGCCCCGGGCGACCGTGTTCTGTGCAGCTGCAGCACCTGCGCGCCGCCGAGCCCTCTGCGCAGCTCGCCAGGCCAGCCTTCTCCCTGTGTTGTGTGCACTGCAGGCTTCATCGACTTCATCGTGGAGCCCACGTTCTCTGTGCTTACCGATGTGGCTGAGAAGAGTGTCCAGCCCACCGGGGACGACGACTCCAAGTCTAAAAACCAGCCCAGGTGAGTGAGGGTGGCTGGCGTGGCCAGAGGGCCCACAGAGAGAACCAACTGGCGGGGGTGGTGGGGAAACAGTGACTCCTCCGTTGTGGGTCACACGTGGGGCGGAAGGATGGGGAGAGGGTGTGGTCTGCGCCCGAGCCCCCTCCACCATATTTTAATCTCTCCCGTTAGCTCTGTCTTTATTGCCTTTCTGGCTAAGGCTGTTTTCATTTTCCTTCTAGTAGAAGGGAAGGTATGGAGAGGGGTGGGGACTGGGGGGGGGGGGTACTCAGCAAAGGGGAAAGAGAAGGATGAGGCTTCCGTCCCCTCTACTCTTGAGGGCTGGGAAGATCATCCTGGGGTGGGCGGGGTCTCACGCCACAATGCGGGCGGGTCCTGCTTATAGCTTCCAGTGGCGCCAGCCTTCTCTGGATGTAGAAGTGGGAGACCCCAACCCTGACGTGGTCAGCTTCCGCTCTACCTGGACCAAATACATTCAGGAGAACAAGCAGAAATGGAAGGAACGGGCGGCAAGCGGTGGGTCCACTGGGAGGATAAGGCCTTGTCGGGAGGGCGGCTGACGCAGCAACTGTGCTTAGTCGCTCAGTCTTTTCGACTCCATGGACTGTAGCCCGCCAGGCTCCTCTGCCCACGGGAACTCTCCAGGCAGGAATACTAGAGGGGGTTGCCATGCCCTCCTTCAGGGGATCTTCCCAACCCAGGGATCGAACCTAGGTTTCACGCGTTGCAGGCGGATTCTTTACCCTCTGAGCCATCCACCAGGGAATCCTGAGCAGCAGTGGGTCCGTTTTCCTGAAGCCCCTTGAGCAGCCCTTTGTCCGACGCCTTCCCCGAGTTGGGAAAGGGGATCAGGCACAGGCGGACCCACCTGGAATGTTCTAGAATAGGGGCTGGAGAGAAGATAGGGACAGCAGTATTCCACCGCCCGAGGGGTCCCGTGCACACCGGCAGTCTGTCAGTGGTGCCCTGTGGCTGTGTAACCTGGTGGCCCTGGATGAGGGATCTCTTCCTTAACGTGGGGGCTGAGGGCTATGCATTTTAGCAAGGCTGGGGAGCCTCTCCCTAGGTGGGCACAGGTTGAACGTAGCTCAGCTTGAAGGAAGTGGGGTGCGTGAGAATCGCTTCCTTTTCTCCACATACTCCTTGGGTTTGGGGAAAACAAACTGCTTGGTCTGGTCCCAGCTTCCTTCCCGCTCTCCTGCAGGCATCACCAACCAGATGTCCATTGACGAACTGTCCCCCTGTGAGGAAGAGGCCCCGGCCTCCCCTGCCGAAGATGAGCACAACCAGAACGGGAATCTGGACTAGCAGGGCCTGGCCCAGGTGAGCCAGCGGCGGTGGGCGGGGGGGAGGGCGAGGCGGGTGTCTGACAGGCCTCTCGGAAGGGGCATCTCTGGGCTTCAGCAGAGGCGAAGTTCTCCCTCGCTCCTTCCAGGCGGGAAGGAACCTGGAGGAAGTGAACACAGAGACCCGAGCCGGGGCCTAAGTGGGAAGCAGGGGGCGTCCTCCTGCTTCTGGGTCTAGGCCCTCCAGGAAGAGAGGGGGAAGCTCCCCAGTTCGGGGTGGGGCTGAGCAGCTCTGAGTGAGGGGCAGGAAAGGCACAGCCAGGCCCCAGGCCCCAGAGCTCAGCGGGGCATGACTTCATTCCAGCACCCCCCCATGCCCTTCTGCAGGGCATTTTTGTGCAGCTGCACTGGGCGCTGAGTGGGGGTGGGCCTGAAGAAGGTAAGGCAGGCTGGGGATGAAGGCAGAGATCAGAGCACTGAGGTGTCTTCTGTTCCCGTAGGCCCTCACTGAGTCCAGAGTGTTCGATGCCATCAGCACCATCCATCGGGACTGGCTCCCCCATCTGCTTCGAGGGAGCATGGATGTCGAGGAACAGAAAACCCACCCGAAGGACGAATGCCAGAGATTGTGGGGTTGGGGGAAGGGCCCCTCCCCACCCGACACCCATTGGGGTGCACTTTACTCTCCCGGTGGCAAGACTGGGGAACTTTGGGCTCCCAATGGTCACTGTGTCCATCCCCCTGCCTCTGGACTCTTCCCATGGCCAGATGACTGGTTGGAGGAGAGCTTCCTGGAGGTTTCCCAGGGCTTGGGGGGAGGGTCAGAGATGCCAGCCCCCTGGGCCCTCCCCCATCCTTTTTGCCTCCAAGTTTCTAAGCAATACATTTTGGGGGTTTCCTCAGCCCCCCACCCCAGATCTTAGCTGGCAGGTCTGGGTCCCCCTTTTCCTCCCCTGGGAGGGGCTGGAACGGGATAGGAAGCTGGGGGTTTTCAGAACTCTGTGCACAGGGAGGCGCTTGGGCTCCTTTAGGGCATGGCACCTTTCTAGGGCCTGGGAATGGGGGCATCCTCTGTACCCCAGACCTGCACTGCTTCACCCCCACCACCGCCCAGACTCTGCAGTCTTCCCTCTCTCCCATTCTGGAATGGTGACTGGGGGAGGAGAGCCAGAGCCACCAGGGGCTGAGAGGGGGGCCTCTCCTGGGGTCCTCAAGGACTCGGGATGGGTCCCAGCCCTGGGGCTTGTCACCTGCCCTGGCTGAGTCCCGAACCCATCGCCTCCTTCCCTTCCCCTGGGGCCGGGAGGCTCCCATCCGACCAATGTCTGTAAAGTGCTTTGAGGTCTCCCCAGCAAAGCACCTTCAGGATGCATCCTAGAGCACAGGCAGGAGAGCTGGGTTGGGGTCAAGGGCGCATGGGGAGGGTGAGGTGTCCTCAGTAATCCCGCGTTGCTGACAGAGAGGGTCCCTCCCCTCCCAGCCCCGGCCCAGGAGGCCCCTTCCTGGGACAGGTGGGGAGTGGCGGGTAGAAGGCAGCTGGGCAGGGGCTCCGGAGCGCTGCTGTCGCCTCCTCTGAGGCCAGCCCAGCCAGGCCCCCGCCCCTTCCTCTCCTCAGGCTCCTCTGGCCCGGCTCTGTCCCAGGAAAGACCCAAGTCCAGTGACTGCCCTCCTCCTCCCTTGTAAATACCAGCCATGCATTTGTACAGTGGGCCCTGTGCGTGTGAAGTTGTATCCACTGTCCTTCAGACCTGCCACCTGCCACTCGTCCCTCCTACCCCACCCAGAGAGGGGTAGAGACGCATGTGACTGACCCCTGTCCGCGGTCTCTCAGAACCCTGCTATAGCCAGAGATCAATAAAGAAGGGAGACCAGGCCTGGCTGTGTGTGTTGTTTGCTGGGTGAAAGTGCACTGGGCGTCTTCACGTGCACTGTCTCTTCACGCTGATAAACCCTGTGCTGTGTGCGCCCTGTTATAGATGGAGGCCAAAGCTGAGGTTCTCCCTGAGGGTGCACAGCAGAAGGGGACCTTCCACTCCTGAAGTGCTTTTCATTCTCTCCAGCACACTACTTCTTCTAAAGAGGGGTGAATCTTGCCTTCCCTCCGCTGCCTGAAAAATCAGAAGCGGTGGGCAGGAGAGGCCTGGCTGTGGAGTCTGAGAAAGGTTATTCACCTTTGCTCAGCTTCTGCGTTTACCCTGGCCCCTCAGTGTCAAGGACAAGGGGAGAGGTGACCAGTTCCCAGCGAGGGCCTCTTCGTGAATGGCCCCCGGGGCCTCACTCTAGCTTGGCTAACAGGCTGGAATCTGGGCGGTGGTCTCCTCCCAGCTGCAGAGGGAACACATCCTGAAGCTTGGGCAGGCAAGGAGGCATCGAAGCAACACACCCTCTCTTTCCCAAGGGCCCGGGCCAGGGTGCAGTTCCCGGCTTTGTCCAGCAGAGGGCGCCCACAGCACCATTACAGCTGGCCAGGTCTTGGGGTTCCAAGGCCTCTCTTCCAGCAAGTAAGGGTAGGGCTGGAGAAAAACACCTCCCTTCTCAAGGCTCCTGCCCACCTTCCCTTTTTCCTCCTTCCTTGAGGCAGTTGGGCAGAAGGGAGGGGGCTGCAGAGAAGGCAGGACAAGAGGGGAGGGAGAAAAGATTCTTCAAGTTGGGAAAGAAGGAAAATGTCGAGGACTTAACACCAAATTTATCACTTTTTAAAAACAAGAGATTTTTTTCCCCCAAAGTGAGGAAATAAGAAACAAATCCAGTGTCCATGCATTCTCAACTGCGGTCTTGATTCCAAGACGCCTCCTCACTCTCAGACCTGTTGCGAGGAAAGCAGGTAGAAAGAGAAGGTGAGTGAGAGGCCTGAGGTCCTACCGTCCCCTCCCCTGCTGGTGTGCCCAGCCATCCCGTTAGTCAGGCATCTAAGTGTGACGTCCCATACCAGTCCCTGGCCCCTCTTCCAGTCTACACAGGGGAGGGGAGACTGTCAAATCACAGCTCACGAGGTCATTTCATCCATGTCTCCACTCCAGGCAAGACCACTTGGAACAGTCTTGGAGCAGTCGTCCAGCCTGGACAGATGAGGCTCTCCCTTTGGGTTCCAAATGCCCTTTATCAGAAAATCCATGGTCTACTTCCATCATCCACTCCAGGAGCCAGAAGTCCTCGGGGAGAGTCTAGCCTCAGTGCCTCCTGCTGCAGCTGAGTCCCGTCTCTCTCTAACCACCACGTGCACATGCTCAGTCGTGTCTGACTCTGTGACCCCATGGACGGTAGCCCACCAGGCTCTTCTGTCTATGAGACTTCCCAGGCAAGAATCCTGGAGTGGGTTGATATTTCCTCCTTCAGGGGATCTTCTGGACCCATTGATCTAACCTGCATCTCTTGCCTCTCCTAAGCACTGACGGGCAGAGTTTTTACCACTGAGCCACCTGGGAAGCACATTTGTCCATCACGGAAGATGCAGATCCTCAGGCCATAGAGGACAGCATTTCAGAGGCTGAAGCTGGTCCTTTGTTCCCTTTCCCTGACTCTAGGTCTCAGCCCTCGCCCTCCTCACACAGCTTGCTCTCCTGCAGGCTGGGCACGCAGCCTGGGGGGTCTTACCGCGTTGGCTCCATGGGAATCCAGTGGTGGTCATTGGATTGAGGGTCCTTCTGTGCTGGGTTTCTCACTGCCCCTCTCCTGAGTGTTAGGGATGGATTCTGCAGGCTCTGAGGAGGGAGAGCAGGTGGCAGGAGGGAGAGGTAGTGCTTATCAGGGCTTTCAGAGAGGGAGCTGCTTCTGCTTACCCCATCCCATACTCCAACAACCCTTGAGAGGAGCCCAAGACCAGCTGAGCAAGGGGGCAAGACCTACAAGGTTTTCTCTGGTCACAATGACTACTTAGGTTCACTATTTTTTGAAGTCTGCAATCAGAAAAAAAGAAAAAACAAACCTCTAAAAAAAGCTTAAAAATTTGGGTATGATCTCAATATGTGGCTAAAGCTGACCTGAACAGAGAGGAGGCTTTTGATAGCTTATGTACCACACTTAGTATGCCCATTCATTTCCCTGCAGAAATATTCATGTGTTTGACTACAGGGGGACTCTGCTGGGAGTATGATGGAACACACAGTATATATTCTGTTGTCACCATGGTAAAGCTGGGAAAATTCTGACTTCTCGCCCACATCTGGGATAAGGACCCGTGGACATGCAGCTTCCATTTCTTGCGTGCTTTGTGTGTGTTCGCTGCCGAGCTAAGGACCTGTCTCATTTAATTTCCACAAACAACCCAATGCAATAGGCGTCATCATTATCACTTAGCTGGCTGAGGTTAAGTAAGTCACTCAGGGCCTCAGGGCTGGTGCTGTGGCAGAGCCAGGATTCCAGCCCAGAAAGCTGCTTCCATTCTGGCAGGCTCCCCCCACCATATATCAGGGAGCTGGGAAGTCCAAGTGGGAGGGGATGGTGTCATTCAGTATGGAAAGGTGAAGAGATGCAAACACATGCTGGTTGTGCAAAGGATCCATATTCTCAAGACAGCTTCTGGCTACTGCTAGGCCCCTCCCCACAGCCAATAAGGCTGGCCTCCCCTGGGCTGGTCCCTCCCCAGCCTGAACGTACTGTGTGTTTTCCCAGAGGTGCCCGGCCTTGACTCCGCTGCCGTGTCTGTGATCCCAGGTGGGCAGGACTCCTGGGTCCCTGTGCTTTCAGCGGCTCCTTCAGGCTCCTCTCCCTGCTCCTGTTGCCCCAGGTGATGTTCAACCATCATCTGGAGCTCTGGGGGCGAAGAGAAAGGGGGAGAGCATCGGACGTGACTGCCCTGTGGTTGCCTCTGTGGACCCTCAGCTTCGACAGCTCCACTAGAGGGCCAGTGCACGCTGCCTGTGTGATTTGACTTTCCTGTTCAAGGAAGGACATTCATTGGCCAATAAGGAGGGACTAAAGCTAGACAATAAAATGTACTTTCTTCAAAGCTGAGAGAGGGGAAGGGGAGAGCCTTTAAGAACAAAAGATCCTCCTGACTTGCTGGGATACCTAGTCTCCCTTGTGGGCAGGAGAAAAGACTCCATTTAGATTCAAGAAATATTTGAGTACCTTCTCTGTGCTGTGCACTGTGCTGGGTGACTTCACATACTTTATTTAATGGCCAAAGTGAGGTAGTATTCAGGGGCCCTGGAGGTTAAGCGGGTTCTCCCAGGCTACCCAGGTAGTTGGAGGCAGAGCTGGAATGCAACACCTCCCCTCCCCGCTCCCCGCTTCCCCCCCCCCACCCCCCTCCGCCCCAGAGTCCAGCAACTCTTTCGCAAAAGGCAGGTTTAATAATTTCCCAAAGGTTCCTTCCAAAGGGATGTGGTCCTGGCTACTGCTCGGCATCAGGTGTGGCAGGGAAGGGTTTTCCGAACCTTTCATGGTGGGCGTGGTCCTCGTCACCTTCTTCCGTTGCCGTGGAGACATGGACAAAGTGGACTGTGAAGGGCACAGAGCACGGGTGGGCGCCCGCCCTTTCCGCCCTCCCCTCTGCCTTGCCAGGCTTTTAGACTGGAGGCTAGGGGAGGTGTGGGCTTCAGAAAGTAGGGCGAAGAAAACCCTTGCTTCCCCAGCCCCTACCCTGCCCATGATGGTGAGCAAGCAGACTGTGTCGGGGAAATGTAGGGGACCGCGCGTGCACCTCCACTCAGGAAGAACATGTGAAGGGCACAAGCAGGAGGGAGACAAAAGGTCCTACAGGTGGGGGGCAGTGGCTGAAGGCATAATCGTCTAATAAGTCTGGGGGTTCTCTGCACTGGGCTGAGCGGGAGGGGCCAGCTCACCTTGAGAAGTGGGTTGGGGATCCGGTCTTCATCTACCTCTGAGGGAAGGAGGGAGAGGAGAAAGTGATGGGGATGGATGGGAGATCCAGAGGGGCCCTGGGCAGTCTGACTTCTCAAGGGGAGGAGCCCCTGCAATCACCTCCCTTGTGATTGGTCCCTCACATCTGCCCCTAGGAAGCTGGTCCTGACGGGCTGTCCTGGCCTCCTCCCTCCAGCCCCATCCTGCTCTGCTGGTTGGCTTTATCTCCTGCTTCTAGTCTGGTCCTTGTCTCCGTAATTAGCCTGCATTTACATCCTTGCCTCAAACCTGAAAGTTCCTGAAGGTAGGCTTTGTGGCCCTTCTGCTCTTTTCCTCCTTCTGAAATATCCATCTCTGCCTTCTTCCAACTCTTCCCCCTATCCTGGATCCAGAATTGGACTGAGCAGAGGACAGAACGGCAAACTTGTCCTGTACCAGACAATCCTTTTAAGTAGTTGGAGGCAAGCTGGAGGCTCAGACATCCAGATTGCCAGTCGGGCTTCTTAGCGTCACCATCTCTCTCCCACTCTCCTGCCAGAGCCCCTGACATTCTCTGAGACCTTGCTGCGGACACTGGTGACCAGAATGCCAGCTGCTCCCTAAGCTGTTTCTAACCTTCCCCTTCCCCTCTGGGGGCTGTGAAAATAGCTGATGGAGGCGGTCCCTCCCTCTCACAGCTGTCACTGCCTCTGGGGATGGGGGCAGCGGCCTCTCAGTTGCTGGAGAAACCTGGAAGGCTGTTGCCGCAGCAACCAGCACTTCACTGACCACCCCAACTGCTGGGGGGCTTAGGAACCAAGTGGTCTCCTGCTTTCCAAAGCAAAGGACACCCTCCTCCTAATCCAGCCACTACTTTCGTGCCTCCGGGACAGAGCAGACCTCTGGCTCCTCAGACCTGCCCTGCTATCTGTCTAGCACCCACCTTCTCTCACTGGGACCAAGCTGTTTTCAGCAGCCCCCACTCCCTTTAGTGACCCATCCTGGGGTTTACCTGGAGATGACTGGTCACTGGTCAGCACGAGGGTGGCAGGGGTGGGGCGGCGCCTCCGGATCTGAGGGAAGAGGTCAAGTACATGTGAAAGCGCCACGCACACTCCCAGCCCCACGCACACTCAGCAACATAATCCACACCACCCACTTAGCACGCCACGCTACACTGAACCCTCGGTCCCTGGGGGACATTCTTGGGCCCCCCCTCTGCCCTGGGGACCCAGAAGACCTCCCCCACTCTTCACTGCTGCCCCCAGCCCCCTTTCTGTCTCTGCATCTCCCCAGGTCCTGGCCCAGCTCTCCACCTCAGCATCTGTGCCAATGCATTGATCTCCAGCCCATTGTCCTTCCGTCCACCCTGGATCAATGGTCAGAAATAACCCGAGAGGGAACAAAGCATTCCCCTCAGTGTCCCAGCCCACTCCCCAAAAGGACATGAACCCGCTGTGGGCCAGCACCAGCGGAGAGCACCGCTCCACCGCCACCCAGCCTGGGAGGCCGGCACAGAGAAGGCAGGTCTGATCTGAATGTGCCTTTTTCTGGCCTGTGCCCCTCCCTCCCTCATCTCCTGTCTTTGGACACACTGCCTTTCTGATTTGTCAGGAGATAACAGTCTGGAGAAATCCTTGTCATGGTAAACATCATATGAGGAGGAGCCTGAGGCAGGAACCTGGCCAGGGACTAAAGCTAAGCTGAAAAATCTTATCCTGGGCTCCCGGGTCCCAGCCTAAGAAATTAACAGATAAGAGCTGATTGACTGCCGGGCCTCTGAGCCCCTCTTCCCCCGCCTCTGTTCTTTTGTTTTGCTGCCAATAAAGTTGATTGTTGTCGAAGCCAGTCCAAAGACTCTTGGGGCGTGTAGTTTTTCCCCTTTCTCTGGAGCTTTGGAAGTGAAGGGAACCTTGGGGTTGGAGTCCCTGCAACTCCTTCCAGGGCAGAGGAGTGGAGGGAAGACTAATGGGACTAGGAAAGAGGCTAAAATTATCCAGGGCTGAGAGGAGCAGGCTGAGGACACTGAATGATCACATCCCTATCTCTCTGTGTCCATTATTCAGAATCATTACCGGAGTGGGGTAAAGGGGTGGCAGTGGAAAGACGCCTGCCCTTTTCTTTGCCCAGAATGTGGGTATCAGCCATAGCAGGGGGCAGGGTTAGCCTACTGAGGGGCTCCCCAAAGAAGAAATGGGTGTGGAGAAGAGGGGTAGGTTGGGGTAGGCGTTGTTTTCTCAGGAGAAGCCAGTAGTGTCTGTTTGGGGTGGCATTTTAAGGTCCCCGCAATACCAGGTCTGTGTATGTGCAATCGTGCACACAGACACGCAAGTGCTGCACAGACATTATTTGTGAGTCCACCTCTGGCTGCTCCTGGTGCAAACGTGCTGGGGGCCCTCAGGTAGGCAAGTGTGCTTCCTGCATGTGGAGTGAGGCCATTCTTCTCCTGGGAGAGAACGGCTCCCGCCCTGGGGGAGGGGTGCTGAGGCAGGGAGCGGGTGTGGTGGGTGGGGAGGAGTGGGAGTTGGGAGCCTGAGAAGGACACTGCAAGTAAGACGGGAAGGGCCTTGAGAGGACACGAGGACTCTGACCTTGGACAGGACCCTTCCATAACCAAATCCCTTGCCTTGGACAAGATTTCTAAGCGCTCAGAGTCCTTGAGAATTTTGATGTCCTACAGAAGGAGGGAAGTTAGACTTCTGGAAGTACTCCCAGGTCCCTGAACTACTAGGAAACGAGTGTCGGTCTCTCATTTGCCTTGCCCCTATCACAAATTCTAGCTCCCAAGGACGCTTGGTGCCTTTGCCTCTGATTTATTTCCAAACCAGTTACGCCAAGGACCTGGTAGCTGTGGGCACCCCTCCATCCCCTGCCACTCTGTGCTCCATAACTCAGAGTTTCCAACCCTGCCACCCTCTCAGGTCGATCTGGCTTAGGTGCTCCTGCCAAGCCTGGAGTTTTTTGCCTACACACTTGGGTAACAGCAAGAGGGGCTGAAGTTGGACTGCAGCTAGAATTTCAGGCCGAGCAGACACAGATTTCTGAAGAGGAGAGAAAAGCAGGCTGAAGTCCCAGCCTCTCTGGCTCTATAGCATGGCCTCCTCCTCCTCCCCTGCCCCCCAAACCTGTAGGCCAGCTGGCCTACCCCTTCCTCCTCTCAACACACCTCCACCTGCCTCCTCTAACACCAAACAGCGGCAGGTGTCAGGCATGGGCACTGGCTGCGTCAGTGGCAGGCATTTCTGCTTGGAACCTCACCCCTAAGCCCCTGGCTCACTCACACTCTTGGGCCCCTTTCCCTGGATCTGAGGTTATTTTAGCCAGTCTCCTGCCTCCAGGCATAACAGTCTTTTTCCTGACCCCAAGGAATGCTCCCCATGCTCCTGGCTCTCCACACTCCTCATCCTCGGGAGGTCTGCAGTCTCCCCACCCTCCCTCCCTGCTGTCACACCTTTGAGGTCTGGAGATGTGGCTTCCACCAGGCCAGGGAGAGGATGGAGATGCAGGTCCCTAACCCCTCCCCACACTCTGGAAAGCTAAAGTTACAGGGAGTGTGCTGAACCTGCACATCCAGACCTTATTTCCCCAAAGAGCTGGAACAGCAGGAAGAACACGCTTTCCAGCCTATCCCAAGAGCTCAGAGCTTTTTCAGGTGGGGAGGCCCAGCCAGAGCGCCCCCAGCCAGGTGGGGAAACAGGGCAGAGACCTTGTGGGAAACGAATATTCTTAGGAGCAGGGATGTCTAGGCAAAGGGACAGAGAACACCAAAAGCGAAGGAGCAAAGAGCAACTATTTGGCACATGGGTGGTAGCAGCCACCACGGGTGGGCACCGTCGCCACACACGCTCACTCTCCCTGACACGCACAGTTGCTCACACACTCTCACACACCGCGCCTCTGCCAGGCTGCTCTGAGCTAAAAATAGGCCAGGACGGGAGGCTGGGCCAGGGCCCTGGACTCCCACCCTGGAGCCCAGGCCAGCACAGCGCTTCTCCCGGTCTACGCGCAGGCTTGGACCCTAGCCCCTAGAAAGCCCCCGCCTCGGTCTCCCCAAGGCCATTCTCTCCATGCCCTCCCCGCCCCCCCTCCACTACCGATCCAAAGGGCAGTAGTTGGGAACAAGGACCCACGTGTCCAGACTTGCAGAGAGGGGAGCCAGCCTGCACGCACGACCACTCCTCTCCCCAAAGCCCCAGCCCCTTCTCGTCCTCACTCTCTGGAGTCCGGCAGGGTCGCCCCCAGTTAGGAGAGGGCTAGGGGGGCTCTTTCTCCTCTGTCAACATCCTCGGTTACCCGCCCTATTCCTTAACCCCTCCGACACCCTTGGGCGTCCCCACCGAGCTCAGAAACTCTGGCAGGGTTTGACTGGGTGGGGGATGCAAGGCTGGTGAAGCGGGGGAGGGGTCGTGTCCTCAGGCAAGCCCCCTCCCCCAGGGCTGGGGGAGGAAGGGAGCGACTTTCGTGGGGACCGCTTCGAGGGCAGGCGTTCGTCCTTCTGTCCATCTCGGAGAAGCACGGATGGGGAGATGGGGCTCCCACGGTGGGGGAGGGGAGAGAAGACCCCCCCCCAACACCGCGCTGGCCCTGGCAGGGGCGCACCGCTAAGGGAGGACCGAGCGGGGGTCTGGGATCGCACAGTCTGGGGTCCCCCGTCCTCTGCCGGGCGAGACCCCTGCCGCCCCGCCCCGCTCCGCACCTGCTCGGCCGCCTCGGGGTCAAGGTGCGGCTCCAGAAGCGGGACGGTGAACTGGATCTTGCGGGGGCTGTGGTCTTGCTCCATGGCGGGGGCGGCGGCTGCGCGCGGGCAGGCGGCGGACTCGGGGCTGGGGCGGGCGCGCTGCCTCTCCGCTCCGCTCCGGCCCGGCCCCAGCCCGGCGCGCTGGGCTCCCGGCTGCCTGCTCCGCGGTCCCGGCCCGCGGCCCAGGGGACTCCGCGGCCGCCGATTGGCTCGGCCCCCGCCCCTCCCGGCGCCCGAGCCTTAACCCCGTCGTGGCCGCGCCGCCGCTGCCGGGGGTCACCGCCCCGCGGGAGGGCGAGGCGGGCGTGGCCCGGCCCGGGTCGCAGCAGACCTGGCTCGGGCGGGGAATCCTGAGTTCTAGTGGGGTGGAGGGAGGTGGCGGGTGGAGGCGCGGAGCGGTCACGAAGAACTTCTCCAACCTGGGGCAAAATCGAGGGGCTGGGAAGGTGGAGGGGCGCTGCGAGAGAGGAGGCTGCAAACGCGAGAGGAAGATTTCCTTTCTGCTCTTAAAGGGGTCGCTTCAAAGAGAAAAGAAAGGGGATCTAGGCTTGCAGCAGGAGGGATTAAAGTTAGACTAGGAGAGGGACTTTCCATTGAAAGGAAACGCTAGCGAGGAGGTGAAAGCTTGGAGGGGAGGCCTGGGGTCTGGGCACAGGTCTGTGGCAGGAGGGGGAAACGAAAATCTTAGAGGGTCCCCGGAGCCTCTGTCTTGATGGCAGTGGGTGGAGGGCTCAGGGAGCGAGGACCATCTGGGACTCAGTAGGAGGAGAAACGGGTGGGGAGCCAGTAATGCTTGTGAAATAGGTTTCTCTTTCTGCTTGCTAAATTCTGGGGATGTAAAGCAGGTGGAAGGCCTGCCCGCGGAGAGTGTTCCTTGCTGGTGGAGAGGGCCACGCCTTTGGTGGGGTGGCTTGTTTACAGATGGGGTTTGGTTTCTGGTTCCACTGTTGGCAGAGTAATGAAAAGAATCTGCCGTAAATGAGGAGATGGAGGTGAGACTGTGCGAAGAACTTACTAGTTTGGTGTAGGACCAAGATCCCAATACTAGTGAGTGAGGGAGACGGAATATTCACCAGACCTGGTGGGCACTCTGCCAGGGGCTGGGGGCCACTGAGTAGAGGGAGGAGACATGCTGGGCACTGGGAGTGGGGCAAGGCTGGATGGTGCCTCTTTGGGGGAGGGGGAGAACTGGGCTCAGGGAGCAGGGACAGGGAGTTCTGAGGGAGGGGCTGAGCAGGAGCCTGAGCCAGAGATCTGTTTCTTTAACCTTAAACCGAACAACTGGCTTCTTCCACACAGATTGACGCCTGGTCCTCTGGGGACCTTGGGATCATCCTCCCCTCTAAGGGGTGAGTCTAAATCCTCCGCTGCCTCCTCTCCCGGGCAGCCCTTCCCTGGCCTGGATTTCACATTGCCCCTTTCCCTCTTACCTCCCAAAATAACCTCTGGCTTTCCCCCTAACCGTATCCCTTTACACACTACAGGCCTGGCTCAGTTTTCTCAGGGCAAGGCTGGGGTTATAAGGGACCCAGTAAGCCAGCCAGACCTCTGTCTGCTGTGAACTAACCTCTGTTTCGCTGTTGCTGCAGGAATGACCCCCTACACCCAACCTATGATCGCATGGTCCCTTTGTGCTCTCTTTGAGGTAGCAAGGCCAGCCCAGAAAACAGCTGGTTGTGAATACCCGCCTCCCCCAGCTGCTTCTCTCTCCCGCACAAGTGGCCGTGGTGGGAGTACACGTGCAGGTTCTGAAGTGAAGAGGTCAGGACTGGGTGGGAGGCGCAGGGGCTCAACAGGAGCTCTCTGCCTTTCCTTCCACTCACCTCTCTCCTATCCACACGTTCACAGAACCGGGGCCGAAGGGTCCTTTAAATAAGTGACTTGTCCCTCCCCTCCCTTCGCCTGTTTCGCCAGGACCCTGGGACCTAGAACTTGAAGTCATGATTCCCACGCCCTACAGAGAAGCCCAACGTGCTGCCCTCCATGGGATCACAAAGAGTTGGACACGACTGAGCGACTGAACAACACCACCACATCTAGGCCCTCAGATGCCCCTACTGAGCCTTGATTTCCACATTTAAAATGGGTAGAATTTTCCCTACAATAGGATTGACTATCATGGGAGGTAAGGTACCTAGCGTGTAGGAGGCCCTCAATTAACTGATAACTGCTCAAAGAGTCAGACACCACTGAAGCAACTTCACACACATGCACACCCACCCACCCATCCACACCCCCCCACGCACACACCATTCCTGTAGTGTTTTCTCCGGGCAGACAGCAGAATTAGGGGAGCTACCTCTCCAGGCTCTCATAAGAAGACCCTACATACCCACCCCTGTCACTCAGTTTGTTACATGCCCTTCAAACTTGGGTTTGGTCGTGGAAATTCCTCTCAAAACCTCACATCCACCCTTCATGTGCCCTTCTCAAGCTTCAGATTCTCAGACTCCCTTCCCTGGAAGCTTCAGGTCAGGAGAGGGCCCAGAGCGCGCAGGCTTTGAAGAGATGGCTGATGGGGGTTGCGTGGGACGAGGGGTCCTGGGAGCAGCCGGTGCTGGGGTGGAGGCAGAGGAGGCGAGAGCTGGAGGGAGGAGAGGCAGCTCCTGCTTCTGGCTCCGGGAGGAGGCTGGGGATGGCGGGGGCAAGCGCTTATGGGGAGCGGGGAGGGGAGTGTGGCTGGCTGCAGCCTTGGGTGCTGGGGTTGCTGCATGAGCTGGAAGGTGTCTGTCTGTGAAGGTGTTGGGTGATGTCGTTTTGACCTTTCTAATGCCCAGAGCTGGGTGGGTGACTGTGGGTGTCTGTTGCTTGTGGTTGGAAGAAGATAACGTGTGTTGCTCGCACACGGGGCAGGGAGTTGCCATGCCTGCTCTTGGAGCCCTTCCTAGAATGAGTGAGAGTCAGAGCCTGCCCGTCCCAGCCCTTCCCCGCTTGCATGTGTCTGTGCAAGGTGTACGTGTGTGTGTGCAAGCGTTCACATCCCTGCTGCAGTCCTGGCCCACTGGAGGAGCAGTGGCTGTTCCACGTGGTGTACTTCTGGGTCCATGAAATATTTAAGGTTACAGGGATGTGGCGGCCATGCAATTACTCTGCACCTCCCACCCTTCCGACTCTCTCTGGAGCTGGACTCAGGCTTAATGGGGGCTGCTCTTCGTGGCTCTCAGTACTTTCTGCTTTTATTTGTCTCTCTTCATTCCTCACTAACCTTCTCCCATGTTAATTCACTAATCCCCACACCCAACCAGGAAGGAGGGCAGAATTATGATCTTTATTTTACTTTTCAAAAGCAAGGGCGTGTAGAGAGGTGATGCTGGGAAGGTCTATCTGGGTTGGGATTTGGGAGGTCAGAGTTCAATTCCTCCCCCTGCTTCCAACTCTCTGGGCCACCCTGGAGCAATCACTCCCCCTTCTCCCCAACACACACACACACACACACACACTCACACACACACACACACACACTGAATGGTTTCCTCATCTGTAAAACGAGGAAGACCAGGCGATTGTGCAGGTTTCTTCCTGTTCTAATTTTTATCATTCTGAGTTAGGGAGGCTCCCATCACATGGGCGGTCTTCCCAGGTAGCTCTGATGGTAAAGAATCCACCTGCAGTGCGGGAGACCTGGGTTTGATCCCTGGGTTGGAAAGATCCCCTGGAGAACGACATGGCAACCCACTCCAGTATTCTTGCCTGGAGAATTCCAAGGACAGAGGAGCCTGGTGGGCTACAGTCCATGGGGTTGCAAAGAGTTGGACACGACTGAGCAACTAACACACATACACAAGGGCTTCCCAGGTGGTGCTAATGGTGAAGAACCCGCCTGCTGTTGCGGGAGACATAAGAGACATGGGTTCAACCCCTGGTGTGGAAGATCCCTTGGAGAAGGAAATGGCAACCCACTCCAGTATTCTTGCCTGGGAAATTCCGTGGACAGAGGAGCCTGGTGGGCAACAGTCCATGGGGTTGTAAAGAGTTGGACACAACTGAAGCGACTGAACACACACACTGTCACACAGGCAGGAAGTCTCAGAATTAGGGTTAGAACCCAGGAGGTGGACCCCTTACCTCTATCTTTGCGTCTCCCTGCTGGCCAGTGTGGCAGGGTGGAATTCCTGTCTGTTGAAAACATGATGCGTGCACACTTGCACACACTCAGCTGAGACTTTACACACCCGTAGGAGTAAGAACTCTAGCCAAGTGGTCCCCCTGGGAAGCCATATGTTCCCACCAATTTGCTGCAGTTTCTCAAACATCTCTGGAAATTCTTTTGGAATCAGCTCAGAATGTGTGGCATCTGTTCTGTATATCCTTACTGGGGAGCCAATCTTTCTCCTTTGGGGTGGCTCTGCTCTTCTGGAAATGAGGGAGAGTCTTTAGGGGTTGTGCCTTATGAAGAAGGAGGGGAACAGGGTGAGGAGCAGAAGCGGACCTAGAGCTGAGGTGTGGGCACCCTGTGGTGCGACCGTCTGTTCCCTGGGCTCCAAGCCCCATCTAGAAGGCATCTCCGCAAGAGAAGTTTCCAGAGCTTCTTGTGAGCGCCAGCAGCACCATTGGGGTAGATTTGTGGCCTCTCAGGGGATGACTCAGGAGGCCCAACTTCCTCCGGCTGCATGGGTCCTAGTTTGTCTGTGAAAAAGCCCGTCGTTGCAATTCTGCCAGGCTTGGGTGCACACCCCCTTGCAGCTGGCACTCTTGGGAATGGGGCCAGAGCTGGTGATTCAAACCGAGGGATGCTCATTTCCCAAGTGCTTTGCCTCTTCTTGAACCACAAGACTGGTAGAGGTGGAAGAGACTTAAAGATCAGCCAAACCCACCCCCTTGAGCTCAAGAGGGGAAACTGAGGCCAAGAGAGAAGCAGCAGTTCTCTCAGGGACTCAGAACCGAGGCCATACTTTCCCCAGATTTGAAGGCTATGGCAGGGCCACAGCCGGACCTGAAGCAGAGGCATGGACCCCAGGATCTCCTGAGATGCGATTTAGCCCTGTGATCATCACCAGTCTAGAAGACCCAATCTCTCGCCTTCTGCCTCAACTCTCTAACAGGTTGAATTTATATTTCCAACAAATTGTGTCCCGGGCATTGTGTTCAGTGCTGAGGATACAGTGGAACACAAAACAAGTACAATCTCTGTCCACTGGCATCTTACGGCCTAGCAGGGCTCTGCGTGGAGTAGGGTGACTGCTGCTGCTGCTGCTGCTAGGTCGCTTCGGTCGTGTCCTAAGTAACTATAAATGATAGACATTGCAAAGTGAACGTACAGGATGAGGTGCATCCGGGGAAGGAGGGTCAGTATGACCTCTGATTGCTCGGATAACAGTCTCCTGGGTTCAGATCCCAGCTCTGCCACGTTGGGCAAGACGCTTGCCCTCTCTGAGCCTCGGTTTCTTTATCTGTGAATAACAGGTATTAAGGCCTCTATTATCCTAGTGATGATGGGATGAGGTGATGTCCACAGGAGTGCCTAGCTCAGTGCCTGGTACCCATCAAGCTCTTGAGAAATAGGCTACAGTCCATGGGGTCACAAAGAGTTGGACACGACTGAGCGACTTCACTTTCACTTTTCACTTTCATGCACTAGAGAAGGAAATGGCAACCCACTCCAGTGTTCTTGCCTGGAGAATCCCAGGGATGGGGGAGCCTGGTAGGCTGCCGTCTATGGGGTCGCACAGAGTCGGACACGACTGAAGCGACTTAGCAGCAGCAGCAGCAGCAAGGAGCTCATCTTAGTTATTGTTTTCTCCTTTGACTCTGGAAAAGGCAGGGATGAAGAAATGGGAACTTCACAGGGCACCCAAAGTTGGTGCTCCGTGACAATCTGGAGGGATAGGGTGGGGAGTGAGGTGGGAGGGGGATTCGGGGTGCAGGGCACACCTGTATAACTATGGCCAATTCATACTGGTGTATAGCAAAAACCATCACAATATTGTAAAGTAATTATCCTCCAATTAAAATAAATTTTTAAAAAAGAAAAAAAAATGGGGGCTTTGGGGAGGGGTCTGCAGAACACCCCCTGCCCCTTTTTAGCCAGAGCCTGCTCTCCTCACTCTTTTCTGGTCAGCTGTTCTTGATGGCCAGCTGTGTCCTCATCAGCATGGATGATCACCCTGTCCTGCTAATTAACACCCGCCCTGTTAATGATTAAATCTAATGACTTTGACTTGGGAGTGGGATGGAAAATTCCCGAGCCACAGGACTGGACTGAGGTAGGTTACTAGGAGTAGGAGGGATGGGGCCCCTGGGCGCTGGGTGCGTTGTTGAGGGTAGGTGGCTGGGGAGCAGATGCCTGGTTTCTCCTGGGGCTGCTCAGCAAGAGCAGGATGGAGGGGGGTCATTTGAAAGTCACAGCCCATCCTCCTCCCCCACTCCTCCCAGGCTTGGCAGAGTTCATTGGGCCCCAGCCCAAGCCTTGGCATTCCTCTTGCCAGGGGTTGGCCCTTGAATGAGACTCCAGCCAGAAGAACAGGGGGAGATGGTGTGTTAGTTCGGGCTGTGTCACAACGTACCACCAACTGGATGGCTTAAAAGAGTAGGGATTTGTTCTCTTATGGTTCTGGAGGCTAGGAGCCTGGAATCAAGGTTTCAGCTGGGCCCTGCTCCCTCTGAAGTCTCTCAGAGACAATCCTTCCTTGCCTTGCTCATCTTCTGATAGCCCCAGGCGTTCCTGAGCTTGCGGCAATGTAACTCCCATCTCTCCCTCTCTCTTTACATGGCTTTCTTCCCTCTTGTATGTCTTTCTGCATCCTTTCCTCTTCCTGTAAAGACATCAGTCGTTGGATTTAGGACCCACCCTAAATCCAGGATAACTTCCCCTCAAGATCCTTAATTAACTACATCTGCAAAGACCCTATTTCCAGATATGTTCACATTCTGTGGTTCTAGGTAGACGCAAACTTTTTTGAGACTCTCTTCAACCCACTACAGATGGTGAGAGTCCCTGGCAGGGCAGGGAGGTGGTGAGTGCTCCAGGAGGCTGTGCTGGAGCTGGTACGGGAGGTCTCTCCCCCTCCCCAAGGAGGAGAGGAAGTGCTCGGGACCCATGGGTGGGGGTCCGGCTCTCAAGAAACCTGGAAAGAAAGGCTATTGATGGTACAGAGACAAAGGGATGGGAGTAGGGTGCTCTAGATTGGAGGAAAGAAGGCTGAAGGGACTTTGAAGGGGACATCCTGGGTCCCTGTAATTTAGTCCCGTTGGAGGGGAGAGTGTAACCCCTATAACATTATACATTGTACGTATTCTATATTACACATATTACTGTGCATGTTATATACTGTATATTATATGAAAACCACAACTTGTCGTGTAATAAAAGAATAAAGTTGCATTTTGAACACCTGATGAGTTAGATTTCATGATGCAATCCTTTATACTTTATCGGGCTGGTGGGCAGGGAGAATTTATTTGCTTGCTCTTTGGAGAAAACCCAGGAAAGCCTTTTAACTGTCCTGCTTGCTCTCAGATAAGAGGCAGGCTCAATTCAGAAATTACAATGACCACACCAATCAATATATGAACCAAAACCTGAAACTTTAATTTTTTTTGGCTTGTTATTCTTTCAGTCTTTTTTTAAAATTGAAGTCCAATCAATTTACGATATTGCATTGGTTCCAGGTGTACACATGGTGATTCAGTTTTGTTTCTGTTTTTTTGCCTATTATATTCTGTTATAGGTTGTTACAAGATATTAGGTATAATTCTCTGTGCTATGCAGTACAGTGCGTCTTTGTTGCTTATCTGTCTTATGTATAGTAGTATGTATCTGTTAATCCCATACTTGCAGTTTGTCCCTCTCTGCGTTCCTCTCCCCTTTGGTAACCATGAATTTGTTCTCAATGTCTATGAGTCTATTTCTGTTTTGCATATAGATTCATTTTATAATTTTTTAGATTCCACACGAGTGATGTCATTTAGTATTTGTCATTCTCTGACTCGTTTCACTAAGCATAACATTCTGTTTACCAGCACTCTTCTATGGACTGCTGGGCCTTGCTTCAGTTGAAGGCTGGCAGAGGCCAGTGGCTGGCTTCTCCTCTCCCTCCTCCCCTGCCGCCACCCCCCACCCCCCAGCCCTGCACGGTGGGGGTGGTGCAGAGCAGACAGGAAGGGGTAGGTGAGTTTTTACATCCTTTGGCACTCAGCCTCCTCCTCCATCAGCTGGCAGTGTCCCTGCCCTTCCTCTCTGATGTTCTCTGCTGACCACTCTCTCACGGGTGCTTTCCTGGCTCCTCAGAGCTTTGCGATCAGCCCTGTCCACCTATATTTACTTATCCTGGGAACTTGAGCCTCCTTCCTCAGCTGCTGGGGTCTCTTTGTCCCTTGAGGAAGCCCTGTTGGACAGCACCTAAGATGGATGTATGGGGACACACCTATTTCTCTCCCAGGACTGGTAACTCGGTTCTTCCTTGGCCAGGCAAACTCTGGGAGCCCAGGCTGTCACAAGGCACCAGCTTAGCTAGCCTGCTCACAGGCTGGTCCCTCGTCCTTGTCTCTCCTTCTAAACTTCTGGAAGGCATCCATGCCCCAGGATACTTCCAACCCCCGACTCTAGGGGCCACATATTCTGTTGTTGGGGTAACCATACCAGCATCCACTAGGTTTGCTGTAAGGGGGTAGGTCCCCTCTCTTTCCTTGGGAGAGGGGGATGGGGTTCACAGCACAGCTTCCTACATGCATTTCCTCCTTGCAAAATCCTCCCTTTGTTACTGGATGCAATGGGTCCATTGCTTGGGGTGCTTACCCAATGAACACATCAAGTACTTTTGATTAAAGCAGAAGAATTTATTACTTGTGACAGGTAAGGAGACATGAAGATAGCTCTCAAAGTGTTGTCTCCCATAATAGCAGGATCAGGGAAGTTTTAAGCTAAAATGCATGCATATTCACGAAAGGGTGAATGTGATCATCCATGTAGACATGGAATTCCAGACATGCATGTGCAGTGTGACATGTTCAAACATAGGTTGCGTGTTCAAAAATGGCGGCAATTCCAGCCCTTGGAGTGAAGATTTTAGCATTAAAATGAGGCACAGGGCACTCTAGGTTGACAAAATCCAGGCAGCTTATTGAGTGAAGTCACGAGGTTCAGCCAAGGTTAGCATCCTCATTCCCTGGGCTCCAGTGAATCTGCTGGTTGAGTGGTTGAGGGGCTTTGGATCCTGCAGAACAGCTCAAGAATGTGCTTCAGGTGGATCTTTACCTTTGAAACGGAACTGAGTGCCTTTATTACTGTTATTCAAAAATGTATTTGTTTATTTGGCTGTGTTGGGTCTTAGTTGCACCTAGAGGGTTCTTCATTGCGGCCTGCAGGATTTTCTGCTGTGGCTTCTCTCTAGTTGTGGTGTGGGCTCAGTAATTGCCCAGAGGCATGTGAGAACTTAGTTCCCCAGCTGGGGGTCGAACCCATGTCTTTTACATTGGAAGGCAGATTCTTAACCACTGGACCACCAGGGAAGTCTCTGAACTGGACGTTTTTAGACTGATTTATTATCTTTCCTATGGCTATTTCTTTTCCTGAAAATAGTTGTTTGTTTCTGCATTCTTTTTCTTTTTAAAATCATTAGTTTCTGAGACTTATTCTTTCCACCTGAAGACCGAGGAGGTCATAGTTCACCTTTCTCCCAAGCATCAGTAAAGAGAACACAGAAGAGTTCTAAGATGCATGCTCTGGTTCTTAAGTTTGTCCAGTGCATGATACAGTTTCTCTTATTGCCTGGTTTTCTACTTCTGTAAGATATGACACACTCTTGTTTAATCCTATCCCTTCCTGGTAGCTCAGCTGGTAAAGAATTCGCCTGCAATGCAGGAGACCCTGCTTTGATTCCTGGGTTGGGAAGATCCACTGGAGAAGGGATAGGCTACCCACTCCAGTATTCTTGGGCTTCCCTGGTGGCTCAGCTGGTATAGAATCTTCCTGCAATGCAGGAGACCTGGGTTTGATCCCTGGGTTGGGAAGATCCCCTGGAGAAGGGAATGGCTACCCACTTCAGTATTCTGTCCTGGAGAACTCCATGGACTATTCCATGGTGTCCCAAAGAGTCAGACACGACTTAGTGACTTGGGCTTCTCTGGTGGCTCAGATGGTAAAGAATCTGCTTGCAATCCAGGAGACCTGGGTTCGATCCCTGGGTTGGGAAGATTCCCTGGAGGAGGGCATGGCAACCCACTCCAGTGTCCTTGTCTGGAGAATCCCCATGGATGAAGGAGCCTGGTGGGCTACAATCCATGGGGTTGCAATGAGTCAGATACGATTGAGCAACTAAGCACACACACACTTCCTTGTTACTGTCTTGCTAATATCTCCTTTCCCTAAAACAATGCCTTTTTGTATCCTTGATTCTTTTTGTATCCTTGATCTGGGGGCCAGAAACTAATTCTTGAACATTTCTTTTGAAATTCTTCATATGATGATTTGAAATGTCATCTATTGTATCTTGGTGCCCAGTTGAAATTCTGATTTTAATATTCTGTTACAAAATCATTTGGGACAGTTAAGATTGTGCCTGGAGAAAGGCGCATCAGGTTTAAAATTCATACCAGCATCTTCTCTGTGTCAGGAAGGCGAGAATACCAAGCACATAGCCCTGAGGTGGAATGGTCACCAGGGAGAAGCAGATCCTACTTCAAACTCTGTTTCCTTCCTTGGACTCGTTGAGGCTGGATTCTTTCATTCAATTCCTGGAGACCATGTGGTGCCCAGGTGCTGAGCCACATGGAGGGGCTCACTCTTCTGGTATCTAAACTGGTTCTTCAGTGTTGGCCCTAATTTCTGACTTTCTGACTTTCTGCAGTCTAACCACCATTCTTCCAGTTGAAGGATCAAAGATGTCAGTCTGCATTTGACAGTAGCATCCAGTTACCAAACACCTACTCTGTAACGGGCCTAATCATTAAAGCCACACTTTCTGCCCCAGAGAAGCCTAGCCAGAGCTGCAGGAGACGTGATGAAATGCAAAAGAGTGACTGCTGCTGTAGAGGCAGAAACAAGGGCTTTGTATCAAATCTGTAGAGACAGAGAGTAGGCTAAAGGTTGCCAGGGGTGGGGGAGGTGAAAATGGATGAAGGGGATCTGAAGGTGCCATCTCCCAGCTGTGCGATAAAAACGTTCTGGGATGTAACTTATGGCATGATGGCTGCAGTTCACAATACGGTATTGTGTGTTTGCAAGTTGCTAAGAGACTTGATCTTAGATGTTCTCGCACACACACATACAATTGTAACAATGTGAGGTGATGGATGTGCTAACTAAACTTATGGTGGTAATTATTTCATAATATATATATACCTCAAGTCATTACATTGTATGCCTTAAGTGTTACATGTCAGTTATATGTGTTATAAGTTATAATTGTTATATGTCAGTTACATCTCAGTGAAGCTGGAAACAAGAAAAGTGAGGGCTTTGGGAGCACTGAGGAAGGGGAAGGAGCTGGAGAAGGCTTCACGGAGGAGGGGAAATTGGAGTTGGGTTTGTTTAAAGATGAGTGGACCTTTGGGGTAGAAGAGGCATGAGATAGGGAAGAGGCAGACTGACAAGTCCTGGGAGACAGGGGAGTTGATAGGTGATAAGGGAGGTGGGAATAGTGGAAACTGGTGGATCGTCAGGTCTGTTTGAGGACTGAGGGGGCACTGGGGCTCAGTGGGGGACCTTTGGGAAGACTCCCATTTTCTGCTGTCACAGAAGCAGAGCTTCCCTTTTCACTCTCCAGTCTCCAGAAGAGGGTCTGAGGCTAGATGGTGCAAGGATTTTATTGAACCTGGAAGTTATCTGAGCAAATGGGGAGATGGGTGCCCTGAGCTTCTCAGAGAAGAAACGCTTGAAGGAATTGTTGTCATCCAGCCAGGACTAGACGACTCTGTTAGGGATGGATGACCTTGCATAACAGGAGAAGTGGGGGCAGGGGCTTTGGATGGAGTCAGATCGGCCTTGGAACAAATCCTGATTCTTCCAACACCCGGGTGACCCTGGGCTGATTACTTCTCAAGTTTTTTCCCTAATCTCCAGAATGGGACCAATAATTCCTCCAAGATAGGGATACAGCAAGGATTGAATGAGATAATATACATAAAATGTTTAGCACAGTGCCTGGTAAGCATCATTAAATGGCAGCATTTATTATTAGAATGATACTTGCCTTCAGATGTTTCAAAGGTTGTCACGTGGGAACAACCAGCCTGAACTAGTGATGCTGGTGTGAAAGAAAGAGATTTCAGCTGGCTGGGAGGAGGAACCTCTTATAAGCAGAGCTGCCCAAACCTGGAAGAAGCTGCATGTGTGTAAGGAGATCTCAGTCTCTGGAAATACCCAGAGGCTGTCTGGGGGCTCCTTACATTAGGCCCAGAGCTGGACCTTTAAGGACTCTTCTTTGGAATCCTAGGTTGTTCTAAAACTGTGCATTGGAGTCTATGAATGGAAGTTTCCGTGATTCCCCTTGGAGGAGAAGGGGCCCTGGGACAGGGGAGATGGAGCCAACAGTGGAGAGAACCAGTGTCTGTCCTGGTCCTGGGTCAGAAAACCAGAAAGAAGCCTTAGCTTTCCTGTCTCACTGGGTGAAGGAGTACAGGCAGGGGGCTCTGTGGAGGTTGTTCTGTCCCCACTCCTGTCTCCCCGTGATGGAACTGCATATTCTATATAGGAAGTCTAGTGGGGGATATTCTTTTTAAAGACCCTTCCCTCACCCCCAGTAAAAGAAAGTCCTGATTCTGGGGTTCCCCTACCTGTACAGAGGCTTCCCTTGCGGCTCAGTGGTAAAGAATTCCTCTGCCAATGCAGGAGATGTGGGTTTGATCCCTGGATAGGGAAGGTACCCTGGAGTGGGAAATGGGAACCCACTCCAGTATTCTTGCTCTGGGAAATCCCATGGACAGAGGAGCCTGATGGGCTACAGTTCAAGGGGTCACAAAGAGTTGGACAAGGCTTAGAGACTAAACAACAACTATCTGTAATGTGTTGAGAAACCCTTCTTAAGACACAGCCTCAGGCTTCCGCACTGCAGTGCCTGTGCATCTGATATGGCACCTTGTTCTCTGGGAAGGTGGGCTCACGTCTGCCTTAATCCTATAGAGGCTGGGGAAGTGAGCACTGGACCTCTGAGCAAAGGCTTCTCAGCCCTTCCCGGGATCTTTTCTTCCCAGCCACTCTCAGGCAGGGAGACCCTTATCTGAAGCCCATTCCCTGTGCCTCTTTCCATTAGAGGACTTTGCTCCCTTCTTCCCCAGGGGATGGGATTTTGAGTGAGCACTTCTAGCTTAGCCTGGTTTGTCATTTGTTCTTTCCTAGGAAAGAAGTGGCTAAATTCACTACTTGTCCATCCAGACATTCATTCATTCAGTTCACTCGTGAAGTCAATTCAGCTTCATTTGTTGGACTCCAACTGTTTGCCCAGTTATTAATGTTCAAGGCAGCAGGGAGAAAATGGTGAATGCTAATGGTTGACAAGTTCTCAGGCTTCATGGAGCTTACATTTTTCTGAGGTGGAAACCATATACACAAGTAAACAAGTATATAAATAATGTCAGAGCACAGTAAGTGCATTGAGGGAATAAACAGGGTGGGGTGACAGAAGTAACTGGGGGAAAGGGAGTGGGGCTGGGCACTGAGTTGGGTAGCTGAGAAGGCTCTCCCTGAGAAGAGATGTTTGAGCTGAGACTTGTAGGATGAGCAGGAGTCAGCTAAGCAAAGAGCAAGAAGAATGGGGTTCTAGGCAGAGGGAGCAGCCATGAGGATGAAAGCTCTGAGCTGGGCAAAACACTGTGTGTCCCCTGAAGGAGGCCAGCATGGCTGTGCAGTATTGAGTAGGAAAGTGGAACGGGATGAGGCTGGAGGGGGGATGTAGGTGGGAGCATGTAGGCCCTGGGAAAGGGCTTGGATTCTACTTGGAAGTGCAACTGGAGAACACGTAAGGGTTTAAGCTGCAGACTGGCTGACCTGATTAGATATATACCTTGAAAATATCACTTGTCTAAATGCTGAAGGGAGGGTGGCTTGGAAGGGGTAAGGGTGGAGGTGGAGAGATTTAGTCAGGAGGCTGTTGCTGACATCTCAGTGATGAATCATGGTGGTGGAACTTAGGAGAAGGTAAGAGAGGGAGGAAGTCAAGATATATCCTGGAGATAGAATTCAAAGCCTTATTGATGTGAGGATTGAAGAAAAAGCACGAATCAAAACTGACTCAGGTTTTTGGCTTGAATAATTGATTATATGGAGGTTATATTTAGTGAGCTAGCAAGATGAAGTGGACAAGTACATTAAGATACTAGTTCGTATGCAGTAATAAGGTCATAATACTGCAGCTTTAACAAAAGTTAAACAGGGGTAGTATGGTGGCTCTGCAATAGTCAAGATTCAGGCTCTTTCTGTCTTGCAACTTTTCCTTTTTTCAGTTTGTCTGTGCCAGGTCTTAGTTGCCACATGCAGGATCTTTAGTTGTGGCATGTGGGGTCTAGTTCCCTGACCAATGATCAAACCTGAGTCCCCTGCATTGGCAGTTCTGAGTCTTAACTGCTGGACCACCAGGGAAATCTCTGCTACTATTTTTTTTTTTTTAATGTGGCTGCTATTTAGTGGTTTATGATGGTTGCTCCAACTCCCACCCCTCATCTCATTCCAGTCACTGGGAAGGGGAGAAGAGAGAAGAGGAGGGCACGCTCCTCCTTTGTAAAGGACCTCACCCATAACTGCCTTTATCATATTTGCTTATACCCTACTGGCCACAGTCTAGTCACAGGGTCACATCTAGCTGCAAGGAAGTCTGGGAAATGTAGTCATTAGCTACATGGAAATAATGGCAGGATCAGTAGATTGTAGGTCTGGACAAGGTGAATGCACATGGACTTCTAGAGTAAAGGAGATGGACGGTCAGGAGGTTGTAGATGGAGGGTAGGATTCTTGAATTGATTTCTCAGAGCTTGTGAATATATGAGATTATGTGGCAAAGGGGAAATAAGGATTTAGATGGAATTAAGCCATCACCAACTCCCAGAGTTCACTCAAACTCATGTTCATCGAGTCGGTGATGCCATCCAGCCATCTCATTCTCTGTTGTCCCCTTCTCCTCCCGCCCCAATCCTTCCCAGCATCAGAATCTTTTCCAGTGAGTCAACTTGTCGCATGAGGTAGCCAAAGTATTGGAGTTTCAGCTTCAGCATCAGTCCTTCCAATGAACACCCAGGATTGATCTCCTTTAGAATGGACGGTTAGATCTCCTTGCAGTCCAAGGGACTCTCAAGAGTCTTCTCCAGCACCACAGTTCAAAAGCATCAATTCTTCGGCGATCGGCCTTCTTCACAGTCCAACTCTCACATCCATACATGACCACTGGAAAAACCATAGCCTTGACTAGATGGACCTTTGTTGGTAAAGTAATGTCTCTGCTTTTTAATATATTATCTAGGTTGGTCATAACTTTCCTTCCAAGGAGTGAGCATCTTTTAATTTCATGGCTACATCACTGACTCGATGGACATGAGTTTGAGTGAACTCCGGGAGTTGGTGATGGACAGGGAGGCCTGGCGTGCTGTGATTCATGGGGTCGCAGAGTTGGACATAACTGAGTGACTGAACTGAACTGAACTGAACTGAAGGTTGCTGATCAACTGGCTTTAAAACAGTGAAATTATCCTAGATTATCTGAGTGGATCCAGTGAAATCATAAGGCACCCTAAGTGTGGAAGAGGGATTCAGAATAGAGAAACAGATTGATAGCAAAGTGAGAACTTGGCTGAGTGTTGCTGGGTTTGAAAGTGAGAGAATGGGGCCATGACCCAAGGAATGTGGGTGACCTCCAGAAGCTGGAAAGGACATAAAAGTAGATTCTCCTCTGGAAACTTCAAAAAGGAATGTGGCTCTGCTGACATTTTGGTTTTAGCCTGAGTGAGACCCATCTTGCACCTCTGAACCCCAGAACTACATGATGATAAATTTGTGTTGTTTTAAGCCAGCACATTTGTGGTAATTTGTAATTAGAAAACTAATACAGCTCCCTCACACCATACACAAAAATGAACTCAAAGTGACTTAAAGATCTAAGTATATAAGATTACCCCATAAAACACCTAGAAGAGAACTCAGCAAAACTTTCTCTGACATAAATTGTACTAGTGTTTTCTCAGATCAGTCTCCCAGAGCCATAGAATAAAAATCAAAACCAAAATAAAACCAAAAACAAATACCTCAAGACCAAATGGCACCTATTCAAACTTATAAATTTTTCCACAGCAAAGGAAACTATAAACAAAATGAAAACATAATGTACAGAATAGAGAAAACATCTGTAAGTGATTGACTGACAAAGGCTTAACTTCCAAAATATATAAACAATTCCTACAACTCATTAACAAAAAAGTTCAACAACCAAACCAAAACATGAGCAGAAGATCTAAATAGAGATTTCTCCAAAGAAGACATACAGATGGCCAATAGGCACATGAGAAGATGCTCAACATCACTCATTATTTGAGAAATGCAAATCAAAACTACAATGAAGTATCACCTCACACCAGGCAGAATGGCCGTCATCTGCAAATAACAAATGCTGGAGAAGGTGTGATAAAAAGGGAACCCTCCTACACTGTTGGTAGGAATGTAAATTGGTGCAACCGCTATGGAAAATGGTAGGGAGACTCCTTGAAAAGCTAAAAATAGAGCTACCATACCATTTAGCAACCCCACTCTTAGGCATACATCCAGAGGAAACTCTAATTTGAAAAAATATATGCACCCCAAAGTTCATAACAGTACTATACACAATAACCAAGACATGGAAGCAATCTAAATGCCCACCAACAGACGAATGGATAAAGAAGATGTGGTCCATGCACAGAATGAATATTATCCAGCCATAAAAAAGAATGAAATAATGCCATTTCAGCAGCATGGATGGACCTAGTGAAATAAGTGATAAAGAGAAGACAAATGCCATAGGGTATCACTTGTATGTGGAATCTAAATTAGGAGATGAATGAACTTATTTACAAAACAGAAACAGACTCACAGACATAAAAACAAACTTGCGATTACTAAGAGAAAGTGGGTAGGGGAGGGATAAATTAGGAGTTTTGGATTAACAGATGCATACTATATATAAAATAGATACACAGCAAAGTCCTACTGTATAAGCACAGGGGACTATATTCAACATCTGTTGATAAACTGTTATGGAAAGGAATATGAAAAAGAACAGATATATATGTATGTATATCAGTCAGTTTAGTTCAGTTCAGTCGCTCAGTCATGTCCAACTCTTTACGACCCCATGAACTGCAGCACAACAGGACTCCCTGTCCATCACCAACTCCCAGAGTGTACCCAAACTCATGTTCGTTGAGTAGGTGATGCCATCCAGCCATCTCATCCTCTGTTGTCCCCTTCTCCTCCTGCCCTCAATCTTTCCCAGCATCAGGGTCTTTTCTTTACTTTTTAAAAAATTTATTTATTTTAATTGGATGCTAATTACTTTACAATATTGTAGTGGTTTTGTCCAGAGAAGGCACTGGCAACCCACTCCAGTACTCTTGCCTGGAAAATCCCATGGACAGAGGAGCCTGGTAGGCTGCAGCCCATGGGGTTGCTAAGAGTCGAATGTGCCAGAGCGACTTCACTTTCACTTTTTACTTTCATGCATTGGAGAAGGAAATGGCAACCCACTCCAGTGTTCTTGCCTGGAGAATCCCAGGGACGGTGGAGCCTGGTGGGCTGCCATCTATGGGGTCGCACAGAGTCGGACACGACTGAAGCAACTTAGCAGCAGCAGTGGTTTTGTCATACATTGACATGAATCAGCCATGGTTGTACATGTGTTCTCCATCCTGAACCCCCTCCCTCCTCCCTCCCCATCCCATCCCACTGGGTCATCCCAGTGTACCAGCCCTGAGCACCCTGTCTCATGCATTGAACCTGGACTGGTGATCTGTTTCACATATGATAATATACAAGTTTCAATGCTATTCTCTCAAATGAGTCAGTTCTTCGCATCAGGTAGCCAAAGTATTGGAGTTTCAGCTTCAACATCAGTCCTTCCAATGAACACCCAGGACTGATCTGCTTTAGGATGGACTGGTTGGATCTCTTTGCAGTCCAAGGGACTCTCAAGAGTCTTCTCCAACACCACACTTCAAAAGCATCAATTCTTTGATGATCAGCTTTCTTCACAGTCCAACTCTCACATCCATACATGACCACTGGAAAAACCATAGCCTTGACTAGACGGACCTTTGTTGGCAAAGTAATGTCTCTGCTTTTTAATATGCTGTCTAGGTTGGTCATAACTTTCATTCCAAGGAGTAAGCGTCTTTTAATTTCATGGCTGCAATCACCATCTGCAGTGATGGTGCAAAATGAAGTCTGCCACTGTTTCCACTGTTTTCCCATCTATTTGCCATGAAGTGATGGGACTGGATGTCATGATGTTAGTTTTCTGAATGTTGAACTTTAAGCCAACCTTTTCACTCTCCTCTTTCACTTTCATCAAGAGGCTTGTTCTTCACTTTCTGTCATAAGGGTGGTGTCATCTGCATATCTGAGGTTATTGATATTCTCCTGGAAATCTTGATTCCAGCTTGTGCTTCTTCCAGCCTAGTGTGTCTCATGATGTACTCTGCATATAAGTTAAACAAGCAGGGTGACAACATACAGCCTTGATGTATTCCTTTCCTGATTTGGAACCAGTCTGTTGTTCCATGTCCAGTTCTAACTGTTGTTTTCTGACCTGCATACAGGTTTGTCAAGAGACAGGTCAGGTGGTCTGGTATTCCCATCTCTTTCAGAATTTTCCACAGTTTATTGTGATCCACACAGTCAAAGACTTTGGCATAGTCAATGAAGCAGAAATAGATGTTTTCCTGGAACTCTCTTGCTTTTTCAATGATCCAGTGGATGTTGGCAATTTGATCTCTGGTTCCTCTGCCTTTTCTAAAACTAGCTTGAACATCTGGAAGTTCACGGTTCACATATTGCTGAAGGTTGGCTTGGAGAATTTTGAGCATTACTTTGCTAGCATGTGAGATTAGTGCAATTGTGTGGTAGTTTGAGCATTCTTTGGCATTGCCTTTCTTTGGGATTGGAATGAAAACTGACCTTTTCCAGTCCTGTGGCCACGGCTGAGTTTTCCAGATTTGCTGGCATATTGAGTGCAGCACTTTCACAGCCTCATCTTTTAGGATATGAAATAGCTCAACTGGGATTCCATCACCTCCACTAGCTTTGTTCGTAGTGACACTTCCTAAGACCCACTTGACTTCACATTCCAGGATGTCTGACTCTAAGTGAGTGATCACACCATCATGATTAACTGGATCGTGAAGATCTTTTTTGTACAGTTCTTCTGTGTATTCTTGCCACCTCTTCTTAATCTCTTCTGTTTCTGTCAAGTCCATACCATTTCTGTCCTTTATTGAGATCATCTTTGGATGAGTTCCCTTGGTATCCCTAATTTTCTTGAAGAGATCTCTAGTCTTTTCTATTCTATTGTTTTCCTCTATTTCTTTGCATTGATTGCTGAGGAAGGCTTTCTTATCTCTCCGTGCTATTCTTTGGAACTCTATATTCAAATGGGTATATCTTTCCTTTTCTCCTTTGCTTTTTGCTTCTCTTCTTTTCACAGGTATTTGTAAGGCCTCCTCAGGCAGCCATTTTGCTTTTTTGCATTTCTTTTTCTTGGGGATGGTCTTGATACTTGTCTCCTGTACAACGTCACGAACCTCTGTCCATAATTCATCAGGCACTCTGTTTATCAGATCTAGTCCCTTAAATCTATTTCTCACTTCCCCTGTATAATCTTAAGGGATTTGATTTAGGTCATACATGAATGGTTTAGTGGTTCTCCCCATTTTCTTCAATTTCAGTCTGAGTTTGGCAATAAGGAGTTCCTGATCTGAGCCACAGTCAGTTCCCGGTCTTGTTTTTGCTGACTGTATAGAGCTTCTCCATTTTTGGTTGCAAAGAATATAATCAATCTGATTTTGGTGTTGGCCATCTGGTGATGTCCATGTGTAGAGTCTTCTCTTGTGTTGTTGGAAGAGGGACGCTAGTGCATTCTCTTGGCAAAACTCTATTAACCTCTGCCCTGCTTCATTCTGTACTCCAAGGCCAAATTTTCCTGTTACTCCAGGTGTTTATTGACTTCCTACTTTTGCATGCCAGTCCCCTATAATGAAAAGGACATCTTTTTTGAGTGTTAGTTCTAAAAGGTCTTGTAGGTCTTCATAGAACCAATCAACTTCAGCTTCTTCAGCATTACTGGTTGGGGCATAGACTTGGAGTACCGTGATACTGAATGGTTTGCCTTGGAAACGAACAGAGATCTTTCTTTTGTTGAGATTGCATTCAAGTACTGCATTTCGGACTCTTTTGTTGACTATGATGGCTACTCCACTTCTTCTAAGGGATTTCTGCCCACAGTAGTAGATATAATGGTTATCTGAGTTAAATTCACCCATTCCAGTCCATTTTAGTTCATTGATTTCCAGAAGGTTGACATTCATTCTTGCCATCTCCTGTTTGACCACTTCCAGTTTGCTTGATTCATGGACCTAACATTCCAGGTTCCTATGCAATATTGCTCTTTACAGCATTGGACCTTGCTTCCATCACCAGTCACATTGACAAGTGGGTGTTGTTTTAGCTTTGGCTCCATCCCTTCATTCTTTCTGGAGTTATTTCTCCACTGATCTCCAGTAGCATATTGGGCACCTACTGGCCTGGGGAGTTCATCTTTCAGTGTCCTATCTTTTTGCCTTTTCATACTATTTATGGGGTTCTCAAGGCAAGAATACTGAAGTGGTTTGAAATTCCCTTCTCCAGTGGACCACATTCTGTCAAACCTCTCCACCATGACCTGTCTGTCTTGGGTGGCCCCACATGGCATGGCCTAGTTTCATTGAGTTAGACAAGTCTGTGGTCCATGCGATCAGACTGGCTAATTTTCTGAGATTGTGGTTTCAGTCTGTCTGCCCTCTGATGCCCTCTCTCAGCGCCTACCGTCTTACTGGGGTTTCTCTTACCTTGGACGTGGGGTCTCTCTTCACGGCTGCTCCAGCAAAGCGCAGCCGCTGTATATGTATGTATATATGTGCATACATATCTCTCTATATAAACTGAGTCACTTTGCTGCACACCAGAAACTGACACAACATTGTAAATCAACTATGCTTCAACAAAAAAGAGAAAACTATTACAAGATGAAAAAATATTTCTCTTGGTGGCTGTGGGATGAGACTCTATGGCAGCTGGTAAGGCAGAACATTTCTCCCACCATGTTTCACCCAGGAGTGGAGTTAATGCATAAACAGGAACATTCCTGAAGAGCACTGTCTGTTTCTCTGCTGCCCTCTCCTAATGCAAACATACACACTTGGATAGGCTTCCCTGCCCCGCGTCTCCCCTGTGAATGTCTGCTGTTTCCCTCTCTGTGCAGTGGCTCAGGCAGGCAGGAAGGAGAGGAGGCCCCTTTCAGTCTGTGTCTCAATTGAACTCTCCAGCTCAGCTGGCCAGGGAGGTCAGAGTGCTGTGGGTTGTCTGGCACTGGTATGGTCATTAATAAAACTGATACTTTGTCTCCCTTCTGCCCTCTGCTCTCTGGGTGCTTTCTCCACTGACCAGATTCAGAGTGGGGAGGGATGACAACATGATTGGCCTTCCTATGGCCCTGATGGTAAAATCAAGGACTGGCCTTTGGGGACCTAGTACCTGCGCACGTGTGTGTTCAGTCACATCAGTCATGTCTGACTCTTGGCGACCCTATGGACTCTGTAGCCCGCCAGGCTCCTCTGTCCATGGGATTCTCCAGGCAAGAATACTGGAGTGGGTTACTATGGCCTCCTCCAGGGGATCTGCCCCACCCAGGGATTGAACCCATGTCTCTTCAGTCTCCTTCATTGAAAGCAGATTCTTTACAACTGAGCCACCCGGGAAGCCTATGAGGACCCAGTACAGTGGATTTTAAAAGGCAAAAGGCTCTGAAGTTACCTCTGGCCTGCAGCTTTATGGGTACAGTTGAAGATGGAAAGAAATTATCACAGTTCCATGTGGGTACAGAGCACAAAACTTAAAATTTTACTTCAGATTATTTGTGCTCATCTTTAGTAAGTGATGCTCAATTGGGTGTCCCAGATCCTGGTTATCTATGCTATTATGAATTTCACTTAGGGTCACAGAAAGAACCATGGAAGGGTTTTGCTTATGGCCTGTCCCTAGGTTCCTAGAATTATTTCCTGCTACACAGTTTCAAGTTGGCTTGGAGTTGTACCTTTATTAAGTTGGCCCTGTGTATTCGGACGTTGTGCAACTTGCTGTGGGACTAACCACAGAGGTGGTGGACCTCATGCTGATGAAAAGACCAGGATCCCTCATATGGAGAAAATGCCAATGTGTGTGAAAATGGAAAAAAGCTCAATTTGGAATTATCACAAACTGAAAGATAAGAGAGAAATGAACAAATCTTGTACCTGGAACATTCTGTCTCTAGAAATCAGACTTATTCAGGAAATCAAGCAGGCATGGGGTCCATGTGAGATACAAGTCTTGGTCTTGTAGTGAGAAAATCAGCAAGTAAGGGGAAGGAGAAAAAAAGGAAGTTCTATTGCTTAAACTAGGGGAAAAGAAAAGATTTTCTTGAGAAACATGTTGAGTTTTTAGAGAGTATGCTCGGGATGTATGAAGAGAAAAAGGAAATATTTTCACACCTCAAGGATTTTAAAGGCAGAACTAGAAAGGAGTACAATATTCATTTCTTGATAAAGGAGGACAAATGGGCAGATTTGACAATGCAAAGTGGAGTGAGGCCGCTAGAGGGAGCATGGACCCAGGAAACTAGTGTAGACAGTTGCCCAGCAAGAGGGAGGAAAGGACCACGTGGTTTTGTGGGAGCAGTGTGAGTGTCATTAGGTAGGTAACATTTAAACGAACATGGGAATTTGCGGCGTCAGGACACACAGTCACTGAGAAGATGAAACATACACAAAGGGGAATTAATCAGGAAAGAAATAGATGTAGTCACATCTGAGTTAAATTGGGACTACCGGCAGAATTATTTTAAATTTCTGCGTATTGCACGATGACAAAATGTCTTAAGTGCCCCTCTTTGAGAGAAGACATAGTAGGCATGCCCTCATCCCGCTATGGAGAAATTAACATCCAAATCAATCCTCCATTGTGTTGCAGAGAAAAGCCAATTCTGACTCCAGGTTGGAACTATTTCTTTAACTTGCTTTCCATTGCTTTTGTTATTATAATCATACATAATGGTCTGCCTCAGAATCCGGCCACTCTGCCTGGCTGTTAAACTAAAGTGCCTTTGTTCAGAACCACGTCTACCTGTAGATGGCAGGAAGGAAGAAACTAACCCACCCCCCCACCCTACCCCCCCCACCCCCGCCACACACACACCCTCCCCTTGCCATTCTAGGAGATATTTACAAGATTAATGGCCTTTATGGTTTGTTTCCTCACCTCCTCCCATCTCTGATCTGCTAAAGAACCTGGCATCCAGACCCCGAAAAGGTGGTTATTTTGAGACATTAGTCTGCCATCTTCTTGGTGAGCTGACTCAACACCTTGTCTCTGATTCACTGACCTGTCGTGTGGCTAGCAGAGAGAGCTTGGACTTGGTAACAGTTGGAGGTTTCTATCAGTTGGAGTTTAAATTTACATGTTGGGAAAGAGATGGCATGAACTGAGAGCATCCTGGTGACGTGCTACTCTCTCAGATACCACTGAGTTTCTCCTATGGTGTGGTGCAAGCATTGGCAACTTGATTGACTGAGCTCAGTGCCCCCACCTGTCAGAAGGAAACTGTCGTGGAGATGCCTGGCCATCACCTCTTGTGTTACAACTATATTCTTCCCTGACTGAGTAAGCTAGCTTTCTGCCCTTGTTCTGCCACGAGCTGCCCACTGAAGATCACATTCAAGAGGAGCACCAACCAGACAGGCTCTTCCCCAAGCAGCAGGTGCAGCAGCACTAGAGAGCCTCTTTGGAGAATGCACTCATGAGGCATTTCCACAATATCTTTCTCTTGCACCTTGAACTCTCACTAAGAGTTTCTTGGCCTCCACCCTAGCCCTGAAAAAAAAAAAACCCCACAAATAGCCATGCACTAGATTCTGGACACATAATGGCCCTGATGTCTGAACTCAGGAAAACACTTTTATCAGCTTATTAAAAGATGTGATACAAGATACTGATGAACAGCCAGGTGGAGAGATACACAGGGCGAGGTCTGGGAGGGTCCTGATGGCCGTTGGGCTGCACACCGTCCTGGTCCCTGGATGTGTTCCCAACCTGGAAATTCTCTGAATCCAGCACTATCAGGATTTTATGGAGACTTCCTCACATAGGCATGATCAATTATTAACTCCATTTCCAGGCCCTGCCCTCACTTAGGAAAAGTTGGGGGGGCGGGACTGAAAATTCCCAGCTTCTAACCATGGTTTGTCATCCAGGAACTCACCCAGAGTTGCCTCAGTACAACGAAAGATGTTCCTAGTGCCATTATCACTTAGGAATTTACAAGGGTTTTAGGGACCCTGTGTCATAGATGGGGCCAAAGACCAAATGTTAGAATAAGAGATGCTCCTAATGTGCTCATCACTTAGGAAGTTATGAGGGTTTTAGGAACTCTGTGCCAAGAACCAGGGCCAGAGACCAATATACACGTTTTCTATTATCTCACATCTCACTTCCTGTTAGCCTATCTGTCCTGGAGTGAAGAGTCTTCTCTCTAGTTGCAAGAAAAAAGAGATTTATTACTTTATTTTCCCATGCTCTTTCCCCCACAGTGAGTTCCATATGCCTTGACAGTAAAAACTGGCTACAGTTGAGGGAGATTGGCACACATTTGTGGATGAATCTGGCACGTAGGAAGCACTTGGTGGATGTTTGTTGTGTGTATAGATGGAGTCGCCCACCCTGAGTTGAAGCAGAAATCTTGGCAGATGAGGGTATAGATGAGGAAGAAAAGTGAAGAAGGAATGAGAAGGCACTGGATGGGGCCTGGGAGCACAGCATGCAGTCAGAGAATGTGCAGGAACCTGAACCTGGAGCTTGGAGAACCAGGACAGTGCAGCATCTCCCTGAGAAGAACATTCTAGAATGTTCTGTCCAGTTCTACAGACAGAGTGAAGAGCATCAGGACTGTGAAACAGTCACAGGGTTCACTGGACTCAGTGGGCTTTGGTGGAGCAGTCACAGGCTGGTGGGAGGGCAAGGCAGACTTCAGGCCAGTGAGGTGGGCATGGTGGGTGAGGGAGCCTGGGGGCAGTGGTGCGTGAGGTGGAGGGGCAGCTGCAGAGAAGGGCCAAGACTTCACAAAGAATATTTTGGGATGTGGAGACTTGAACACATTTGTAAACTGAGGAGGAAGTAAGCAAGTAAGTTGTGTTAGTTGCTCAATCGTGTCCGACTCTTTGCAACCCCATGGACTATAGCCTGCCAGGCTCCTCTGTCCATGAGGATTCTTCAGGCAAGAATACTGGAGTGGTTTGCCATGCCCACCTCCAGGGGATCTTCCCCACCCAGGGACTGAACCTAGGTCTCCTGCATTGCAGACAGATTCCTTTCCGACTGAGCCACCAGGGAAGCCGGTGGAAGAGGAGGAGGAAGAGTTTAAAGTCAAAGGAATGGGGTGACAAGGAAGTTCAAAATCAAAGGAAGGATCCTGGTGGGGTGGGGGCCTTGGGCCTTCCTTCCTGGTGCTACAGAGCCAACACAGAGCCAGGTTTGGGAGGCAATGCTTTAATAAAGGACTTGAGGAGCTGAGAGATGGTGGTGATGAGGCAAGCCGTGTGGGTGATGCAGGCACTTGCAGCGGCCCACTTGGGCTGTGGGCATCCCCATTACTATGGCTTCACGACTTCAGAGGCATGAGAGAATAGGCTTTTCAGATATTTTATGGTTTCTTTCACTGTGTTTTCCAGATTACTTATGATTTTATGACCGAGCTCCATCAGTTTTCCTTCTGTGGTGGATGCTGGGGAATATTGGGAGAGAAAAGTCAGGGTAGAGCTATCGCCCTGCACCCTCACTGCTCCCCCACACTCCAGTGACAGCTTTCCACAGCGCTGGCAAAGGCAACTAATGGGTTATTTGACTTACTTTTAACTCTCATTTCTTAAAAAGATTTTTTTTTCATTTATTTTTAATTGGGGGATAATTGCTTTCCAAGGTTGTATTGGCTTCTGCTATGCATCGACATGAATCAACCACAGGTATACATATGTTCCCTCCCTCCCACCTCCCACTGCACCCCACCCCTCCAGGCTGTCACAGAGCACTAGGTTGAGCTCCCTGTGTTGTGCAGCAACTTCCCATTAGCTCTCTACTTTATGTATGGTACCATATACATTTCAGTGTTACTCTCTCAATTCCTCTCTCATTCCTTTTTGCTACAGCTTCCTTTCTCTTTCTAACCCAACCACTTTCACCCCCTTTTGATGCTTACTGTTTGCCCAGCCCCTTCCCAATTTCCCCACCTCTTACCGGCACAGGGAGTGTGTTCTGTAGTCTCTTCTGATCCAAGGGCAGCATTTCTGAGATGTTTTTCCTTGAGTATGGACAGAGGCAGCTTGGGATTTTGATTCTGTGGTCTCTTGGAAGATCTGATCACAATTTGCTCTTTGGAAATCAGCTCTTCTCTGGAGATGGAAGGCTCCTTAGAAAGGTCCTCATTGGAGATCTGGAGGTTGCTGATGATGAACTGAGCAGCTGGGACCAAGATGATGGAGGAGGTGAAGGCAGAGAAAGAGCTCATGGTGAGGAGTAGCCAGTCAGTTCTCTGTTATCTCCCTTAACACTGGTGGCCACCATGGTTAAGTCATTGTCCAGTTATCATAGAGCAGGGTTGATGGCCTGTGCCAGCATCAAAATCCACAAGCACCTGGTCTTGGATGCCTTTGACTAGGAACTGCACTTTTAGCAAATTTACCTTCCTAATGAAAAGAGAATAACTATGCAAATACCTGTCCCATTGTCTGACAAATAGGAGGGGGTTCAGTAAATATTGGTTCTTTTATTTTTCCTGAATTTTGGGTATTGCTTGGGTCTGCCTTCTCTGACTTTTGCCACATAAATTGTGTGTGTGTGTGTGTGTGTATGTGTAGGAAGTTAGCCCGAGACTAAACCGTATTTATGGATGATCCACAAAGAAGAGTCCTGCAATGTTCAAGGATTTTGTGGGATAGGGAGCTTGGGACTGAGGAGCTGCAGAAGCATCCTCCCCTCAGGGTGAGCTGAAACTCCTCACCTGCTAGCAGGTGTGAGATATAGTCCCCATACCCATCTCCAATGACTAACCAGCATGAAGTGCTGTTCAAAGAGCTTCTGGCCCCTAGAGCTTGGCCAGTTAGTGCTGTAGGAAGGATTAAGATCCAACATCAGAAGGGATTGACTTTGCTCCACCTCTTTCTCAGATGGAGAATTCGTCGTTGTTCATCACTCACTGAACAATCTTTTACCACCACTGACTTACTTTAAAGGATGCCAGTGTGAGACTTACAGGCATCTGTGGGCTGAGCTTCCAGGTGGGTTTCATCTTCTGGCTCTGAAAAATAAGAGAGTTAAATTTTCCGAAGGTCTGAAGACATTTAACATGTGAGATGCTCTTATGCAGCCCCTTCCTCCCCAGCATTCTTCTCTCCCTTACCATGTTTTATGTTTTCCTTTGCACTTCTAACACACTGGGCTTTATTTAATGTGCTTACTGTTGGTTTATTCCCCTAGGGTGTAATCTCAATGATGACCGAGATCTCTGTATTTTGAGACTGTGTTCCAAGCATCTAGAACTATGTGTCTGACATACATTAGGTGCTCAATAAATAGCTGTTGAATGTATGTGTGTCTATGTCTTGGCTTCACTGTACAGAGGAAAGCAGAAAGCTCCATGGAGGGGTAGTGACTCTACCAGGGGTTTCCAGCATCATCTGAACCTGGAATCTAATCTGAATCTATATTGACCCATAGTCTGCCCTAATTTGGGTTCAGTTTGGTCCCAGCCGCAGGTTTTCTAGGGTGCAGGATTCCTGGGGTCATGTGTCCTAGCCCCCTGCCTCTGTCCCTAAGTTTATCCAAGCGTGAATGTTTGGTTCTGACTGCATCTCCTGACCTCTTCACACAACACATCACAAGGATTAACAGAAGGCCTTTGGAGCACTGAGGTCTCTCCAGCCACGGCTCAATGACCCCAGGGGACAGCGGGAGGTTGATGGAAGCCAGACTTACCGTTAAGGATGGCGAGAGAGGTGGTGGCCAAGCTGGCCAGAAGCAGGACGCAGAGGAATTTCATGGTGGGGTTGTAGCAGCGTCTGTTTTCCCCGGGGCGGGTGCTTGGTGCTGCTGAGGAGGCTCCTGCCTGGCAGGGGCCTTATTTATTTGAGGGTAGGGATCGGCTCTGGGAATCTGGTCAGGATTGGACCTGGGAACAAACCAGGTTTCCCCTCCCCATTTCCCTATTCTGAATACATTTCTTTTGGGGAACTGGAACTTCTGGGAAACCAGTTAACAGGAAAGCAAGGTGCCAGCATTCCCCCTGGCCTGGAATGTGCCAAGGGAGCCAGCCCCAGACTACCTATATGCCAGGCATTGTCTTGAGTTTGTGCATATGGGATCTTTTATTTAAATCATGATGGTTGTTAAAATATATGCTATTTATCAGACAAAAACATGTTCACAGTACTACCAGGGTGTGAGTTTCCCTCCTTCACGGTACTTATTACTGGTAGAATTTCACTTTTGTTTAAGTGATCATTAAATTAATATCTATCTCCCCAGGAGAGCAGAGACAGATTAGATGAGCAGAGTGAATGAACGCCAGACATTGTCTTGAGTTTGTACATGTGGGACATTTTATTTAAATCATGATGGTTGTTAAAATACGTGCTATTTATCAAACAAAAAAACACGTTCATGGAGGTGAAGCAACTTACGCAAGGTCACACATCTGGGTGAATTTGAACCTATGTTAGTCTAACTTTGGACCCTATGTCTTATACATACAGGGGCTGGTAGTTCTAGAAGCAGACAAGATAGGATAGCAGGACACCCAGAGAGGCATCTGAGAGGTGGTGGGGGCTGCGCCTAGGGCCTGAGGCCTGTTCCTGGGCCTGGGACTGAACTGGTTGACCTCCTGTGCCCTCCTCTGGCCAGAGGATTTGATGATCCCTCTGGAGCCTGTTTTTGGATCATCTCCAGGAAGGTGAGGGCTGCTGTCCCTGTGACTGAATTTCCTGTCCTCAGTAGGAAGCATGGCTTGCTGGGCACGTGGGGGTCCCACAGAGGGTAAGGTCCCACCTGTGGGCCACAGAGAGCTGTGAGCTGCGTCAACCAGGGCCTTCTCTCTCTGGCTGCAGGAGGGAAGAACCAGGGGGCTAGCAGTCCCCCTCTGACGGCTTGGGCACTGCTCTCTCCTTAAGCGGGGCTGTGAAGCGAAGGAAGTTTGTCTTGGGCTGTCTCCCACCTCCCTTCCTCCCCAGTTTCCCCCACTGATTGGCCACCTCCTCTCTTAGAGGGCACTTAGGAACAGTGTTCTCCAGTACATGTCTGTAGCCCTGCAGGCTTGTTTCCTAACACACTTCATAATTTGCAGGTTCAGGCCTGCATCATCTCCAGCTTAGGCTCATTCTCACTGTTTCTCACTGCCCTTCTGGTGTCCAGTCTGTCTCCACTCTAGTGCTAATGCTGGAGGATTAATTAAGCCCTCTTCCCTACTCAAAAGTGTCTAATGACCATCCACCACCCACAGGGTGAAGTCCAAACTCGTCGGGCACGTGTTTGAGGTGCTCCACCTTTCTGACTTCACCTCTTGGCCCTTTGAATTATTCCTCACTCACTGGAGTGTTCTTCCTCTTCAAGCTGTCCCTCCGTCAGGAATGTTTTTCCTTCTCTGTCTGCCAGCTGTGTTCCTATATCATAACCCACATCAACGATACCTCCTCCCTCGAGTGAACCCCACCTTCTCACCAGGATGATTCCCTCGGTAAACTGCCACACCTCTGTGATCCCCATGATAAAGTTCATATCTTCGTCTTTTTGTGATTCCATCCCAGGATTATTTCTTGAGTGCCTGCTATGGTTTAAGTTTTGGCGATACAGTGGTGAATAAAATTGCCTAGCCTTGGCTCAATGGCCTTTGTTGTCTAGCATTTATCACACTTGATTGCAATTCTCTGCTTTGATTGATTGTTCCCACTGGTCAATTACCGTTTTCAGGACAGGAGCCATAGTTTATTTCTGTATCTCAGTTTATTTAGCACTGATCCTGACACTTGCTAAGTGCTCCAGTTTGGTAAATTGAATGAGTCAATTTGTCTGTTCCAAGTTGGCCCCTGGGGAAAATGTTTACTGTTAGTGGGGAGGGAGGGACCTCTGAGAGGTCTTCTTCAATAATTGAATATTCCAACAAGAATTGTATGTGATAGGTTACTTGAGCTTCAACAGTGAGCAAAACTGGGATTCCTGCTCTCCTAGATAGGACTGCAGATAAAATGCAAGTTGCTCAGTTAAATTTCAGATAAGCAGTGAATAATTTTTTTTAGTGAAAGTATATACTCAAATATTGCATGGGACCAGCTCATACTAAAAAGTTGCTTATCATTTTTCTTCAATTCACATTTAACTGGGTGTTGTGTATTTTGTTGGCCAAGCTTGGCAATCCTACCCCAAGGCTCCAGAGAAGCCTCCACCCTCTGCCACCTGTCCCTTCTAGCTGGAGTTTTGTCCTGTGTGCCTAAGGGCTCACAGGCAGGGGAACAATGGACTGAAGTGAAGTCCAGGTGCCAGGCCTGTAGCTTCCTTCTGAGAAAAGAGGTCACAGCGGTTCTTAACGCACAAATTCCCGACTGCGTCAGATGACCCTGTTCCTCTGGCCACTCATATTTGGTGAGGAAGTCTGGGTCTTATCCAGACAGAGCTATCACCTGGCTGGACATAAAGAAGACCAGTGGCTTCTGAGGATACATGTCCACTTCTGGTGCTCCATACAGGATGGTCTCTAACCAAGTCAACGAGATCCTTCTCAGTGAATTCTGAATGTGAGGTAGACAGACTGAAAACTCAGTGAGATGTAAAAGCGGTAGTTGCAGAGTAAGGTGGAGGAGACAGGGAGATGCCAATGAGACAGAGACAGGCTGACATATGCGTCCTGGGGCTGATGTCACGGCACAACGAGTGTTGCCGGAGCAGCTGGAGGGGCTCACAGCCCACCCTGGTTGCTCCCTGCACAGCACTCTACAGGGCCTGCTGAGATGGTTTCCTGATCACCTTTCCTGCCTGTGTCAGCTGAAATAACTGAAGTGAATCTTATAAACTTGAAATAGCCTATTTTGTTTTTAAAAATTAGCTTTTAGTCGGGACACCCAAGTCCAAGGGTCAATCTGCCGTGATTTCATTGTGTGGCCCTTGGCCAGCCACCGCCCCCTCTAGGCCTCGTTCTCCTCTCCAGCAAGGAGAGGAAGGGTCCTCAGGGATCTCCAAGGATCTCTAGGGTTCCTGTTTTTCAGGATCTGACACCCTCTTGGGTTAGGTGTAGTGGGTTATTGGAGATTGCCATTTTTAGAAGGATAGCAGCATTAGGCTGGTTAGCCTTGAACTTCTCGGAGAAGGCAATGGCAACCCACTCCAGTACTCTTGCCTGGAAAACCCCAAGGACAGAGGAGCCTGGTAGGCCACAGTCCATGGGGTTGCTAGGAGACTGAGTGACTTCACTTTCACTTTTCACTTTCATGCATTGGAGAAGGAAATGGCAACCCACTCCAGTGTTCTTGCCTGGAGAATCCCAGGGATGGGGGAGCCTGGTGGGCTGCCGTCTATGGGGTCACACAGAGTCAGACACGACTGAAGTGATGCAGCGGCAGCAGCAGCCTTGAACTTCAGTGCACACAGGGTCCGCTGGGAAACTTCCCCTTCCTTTGCATTTAATAAGTCTGGGATGCAGCCCAGGAATTCACATTTTTAAAGCCAATGTCTAGGGCCATTCTGACTTGGAGACGTTGAGGATCACATACTCTTTGGCAGACAGGACGACGGCTTGTAAGCAAATCTCAAACTTTTGTTTTGATAAGAATTTTGGGAGGCAGAAAGCCTATTCTTTTGAGTACATGTGTGTGTGTCTGTATGTGTCTGTTATTATTGTGGTGGTTTCTGGCCTCAGATGGTAAAGAGTCTGCTTGCAGTGTGGGAGACTGGGTTCGATCCCTGGGTCAGGAAGATGCCCTGAAGAAGGAAATGGCAACCCACTCCAGTATCCTTGCCTGGAAAATCCCATCGATGGAAAAGCCTGGCAGGCTACAGTCCATGGGGTTGAAAACAGTCAGACACGACTGAGTGACTTCACTTTTCTGGCCTGCGGCATTAGGGGTTCAATACTACATCCAATTCGGCACTCACTTTCTCCACTTTTCTGTCCCAACTTGGAGCTCTCCCTTCAACACCAGCGGAGAAAGAAAGTGGGGAAGTTGCTGAAACATTGACGAGAAGAATGAGGTGCTCAAGATCTATGTGTGCATGCGTGCCAAGTCCTGTCTGACTCTCTGTAGCCCACTAGGCTCCTTTGTCCATGGGATTCTCCAGGCACGAATACTGGAGTGAGTTGCCATGCCCTTCTCCAGGGGATCTTCCTGACCCAGGGGTTGAACCTGCATCTCTTGGGGGTCCTGCATTACAGGTGGATTCTTTACCGCTGAGCCACTGGGGAAGCCTGCTAAAGATCTATCTTTTCTGTCTAATCAGACAAATATTTTGTGCTGCTCTCTCCCCACACCTCACTATGTTGATATTGTCTTGAATTTTAGTTCTATGATATTATAAATTTAGTTCTATGAGACTCTTTTTGAATTTTCCTTAGTCCTTTAAATAATTAATGGTTTTCATTTGCCATCTCTTTTTTTTTTGCCATTTCTCTTAACTCATCTTCTTAGATTGAATTATTTGAATAGTTCTTCCATGATTGTTTTCTAAGTAGAAATTTTTGTGGCAAAATTTTTGAGTGTGATAATACCAGTATCATTTAAATGATAATATCATCATTAAAAAGCATGAATGTTGGATTTTTGTCAAATTCTTATGTAGAATTCTTGGGATATAGCCATATGCTTTCCTTTATTGATCACTGTTTATGTGATTACATTCATACATTTCCTATTATTAAATCATTCTTTTTAATATTCATTATTTTTATTTATTTGGCTGTGCCAGGTCTCAGTTGTGGTATGCGGGATCTAGTTCCCTGACCAGGGATCAAACCTGGGTCCCTGGCTTTAAGAGTGCAGAGTATTAGCCACTGAACCACCAGGAAGTCCCTGAACCATTTTTTTTTTTTTTTGCCCCTGTTATGAATTCAACTTGGGCTTCCCTGGTGGCTCAGTGGTAAAGAATCTGTCTGCCAATGCAGGAGACACAAGAGACGCGGGTTCCATCCTTGGGTAGGGAAGATCCCTTAGAGAAGGCAATGGCAACCCACTCCAGTATTCTTGCCTGGAAAATCCCATGGACAGAGGAGCCTGGTGGGCTATAGTCCATGGGGTCACAAAGAGTCAGACATGGCTGAGTGACTAAACAACAAGAATGGACTCTACTTTCAGCTAGATTCTGTTGGTAATATCTCACTTAGGATTTTCAGAGTTTGAAAGTAAGCGAATTTGGTCTGTATTTTCTTTTTCTCCCCACTCCCTTCATGGGCACTCTTTTGGGTGTTTAAATCAATGTTCTACTGGCTTCATTTTAGTATTTGTGAGGTTTCCCCCTCTCTCTGTGCTCTGGGACAGTTTAAATGGAATCAGGTTCTTTAAAAGGGTGATGGAACTCATTTGTGAAGTCCTCTGGGCCTGGTGCTTTTTTGCGTGTGTGATAGCTCTTGATATTTTCTGTTTCTTCTATATTAATTTGTTTGTTTATGTAGTTTAGCTCTTCTAGGGTCAGTTTTCTTGGATATTTTTCTAGAAAACAATCCATTTTATTCAGGTTTAAAATTTTATTTGTACATATTGAAACAAAATAATCTTTTAACTATTTGTTTTCTTTTATCTTTGGTATGTCTTCATTTTCATTTCTTATTCTGATTTTCCTCACCCCATTCCCTCCACTTCTTTTTGTGGTTAAGTTTGATAACGGTATATCTATTTTCCCCTAAATAATCAGCTCTTGAATTTTTTTTTAAATTTTTATTTAATAAATGGTACAAAGCATAATGCCATAAACATTAACAGTTAAAATTTCACCAAATGAAAAAAATACTATAGAATACACAGTTGCAAAAAGCTACATTAAGTTATTTTACAACTGCCTCAAACTGCAAAAAGAAAAAAACCCAATGCCATACCTAAGTTATCCCTCTCTCAAAATAATGCCATTCATATTATAAACCACTGGAGAAGGCAATGGCAAGCCACTCTGGTATTCTTGCCTAGAAAATCCCATGGATGGAGGAGCCTGGTAGGCTGCAGTCCGTGGGGTCGCTGAGGGTCGGACACGACTAAGCGACCTCACTTTCACTTTTCACTTTCCACTTTCACACATTGGAGAAGGAAATGGCAACCCACTCCAGTGTTCTTGCCTGGAGAATCCCAGGGACAGGGGAGCCTGGTGGGCTTCCGTCTATGGGGTCACACAGAGTCGGACACGACTGAAGTGACTTAGCAGCAGCAGCATTATAAACCACAAGCTCCCCTTGAATTTTTTTTAAGTTTAGGTTTTATAACTTTTTTCCATTTAATTAGTTTATTTTTAAAAAAGATTTTGTTTCTTTATAAATATTTATTTTTGTTCATTTATTTATTTGGTTGGTTGGTTGGTCTGTGTTGCGGCATGCAGGATCTTTAGTTGCAGCATGCGAGATTAAGATGTGGGTCTATTTCCATGACCAAAGGTTGAACCTGGGCCCCCTGCATTAGGAGTGCAGAGTCTTAGCCACTGGACCACCAGAGAAGTCCCATTTAATTGATTTCTGATTTTACTAATTTCTTCTATATACTGTCATTAAATTTAGTTTGTTCTTTAATTTTTTTGAGTTGGTTGCTCAAGTAATTTATTTTTATCTTTTCTTTAATGAATGTTAATATTTAAGGTTTTGAAATTTCCTGAGAATATTGTTTTAGCAATATTTCAGATATGTAGTATTTTATTACTGGTGCATTCTAGATATTAAGTAGTTCTGCTTTTATTTTCCCTTTTAAATCAATAGCTGTTTAAGAAGGTTATAAATTCCCATTTGGATAAAAAATTTTTAAGGGGGATTATCTAGTTCTATTCTTAATTTCTACTTTTACAGTTTTATGATGAGAGAATGTCCATTTGCATTGCTTCCACATTTTAGAGTTTATTAAGATGTTGGCTAAGAATGTGGACTTGGAGCCAGACTGACTCAATTCAAACCCCAGTTCAACATGTACTAGTTACATGACCTTATTTAACTTCTCTGCTTCGAGTTTCATCATAGAATTGTTATGAGGATTAAAAAAATTGAAATCTGTAAAGAGCTTAGAACAGGGCCGGACACATTTTTAAGGTTTATAGAAATGCTCGTCATAATTATTGTTGTGGTTATTTATCATGATATACTTTTTGATGCATTTTTTTAGGTTTTGAAATGAAGAAATATGATCAAGACTAATAAATTAGCTCTATCTTACTATTTAAGTTACTTAGATACTCCATAGCCGTATTTTTCTGCTCCACTAGACCTTTGAGGACAGAGACAGGTAATCAGAGCCTCTCCAATCACTAATTTTGCTTGTCCTCAAGTTTTGGTGCTCTTTTAGAAGGTGTAGAAACATTTGTATATGTGAGATTTTTTTTGTGTGAATTATAAACTTTATTCATATAAATACTCTTCTCATTTAATGTCTTTGTGTTGATATAAATGTTATCTTATATTAAGATCAATATTCTGCTTTGAAAAATTTTCTTATGTGCTTTTGCCCATCCTTTGACTTTCAATATTTCAAAATTGCTCAAAATCCTTCAAGCGAGGCTTCAGCAGTACGTGAACTGAGAACTTTCAAATGTACAAGCTTGATTTAGAAAAGGCAGAGGAGCCAGAGATCAAATTGCCAAAATCTGTTGAATCATAGAAAAAACAAGGGAATTCCAGGAAAACATCTACTTCTGTTTCATTGACTACACTAAAGCCTTTGACTGTCTGGATCACAACAAACTGTGGAAAATTCTTAAAGAGATGGGAATACCAGACCACCATAGCTGCCTCCTGAGAAACCTGTATGCAGGTCAAGAAGCAACAGTTAGAACCAGACATGGAACAATGGATTGGCTCAAAATTGGGAAAGGAGTACATCAAGCCTGTATATTGTCACCCTGCTTATTTAACCGATATACAGAGTACATCTTGTGAAATGCCAGGCTGAATGAATCACAAGCTGAAATTAAGATTGCCAGGAGAAATATTAATAACCTTAGATATGCAGGTGACACCACCCTAATGGCAGAAAGTGAGGAGAAACTAAAGAGCCTCTTGATGAAGGTGAAAGAGGAGAGTGAAAAAGCTGGCTTAAAACTCAAGCTTCAAAAAACTAAGATCATGGCATCCAGTCCCATCACTTCATGGCAAATAGGGAAACAGTGGAAACATTGAGAGACTTTATTTTCTTGGGCTCCAAAATCACTGCAGACAGAGACTGCAGCCATGAAATTAAAAGATGCTTGCTCCTTGGAAGAAAAACTATGACAAACCTAGACAGCATATTAAAAAGCAGAGACATCACTTTGTCAACAGATGTCTGTATAGTCAAAGCTATGGTTTTTCTAGTAGTCATATACAGATGTGAGAGTTGCACTATTAAGAAGGCTGAGCACCGAAGAATTGTTGCTTTTGAAATGTGGCCCTGGAGATGACTCTTGAGAGTCCCTTGGACTGTAAGGAGATCAAACCAGTCAATCCTAAAGGAAATCAACACTGAATATTTATTGGAAGGACTGATGCTGAAGCTGAGTCTCCAATACTTTAGCCACCTGATGTGAAGAGCTGATTCATTGGAAAAGACCCTGATGCTAGGGAAGATTGAGGGCAGGAGGAGAAGGGGGCGACAGAAGATGAGATGGTTGTATGGCATCACCAATTCAATGGACATGAATATGAGCAAGTTCTGGGAGATAGTGAAGGACAGAGAAGCCCGGTGTGCTGCAATCTGGGGTTGCAAAGAGTTGGACACGACTGAGTGACTGAACAACAACAAATTTCTGAGTTACTTCTTTTCTATTGAATTTTGTGTAATTTGACAAACAAGGACATCCTCATCATAACCTCAATACAACCATTAAAATCAGAAAATTAACACTAATTTTTAAAAATTTTATATTGCAGTATAGTTGATTTACAATGTCATATTATTTTCAGTTGTGCAGCAAATTAGATATACAGATACATATATCTGTTCTTTTTCAGATTCTTTTCCCATATAGCTTATTACAAAGTATTTAGTAGAGTATCCTGTGCTTTACAGTAGGTTCTTATTGATTACCCATTTTATGTAAAGTAGTGTGTATATGTTAATTTCAACTTCCTAATTTCTGCCTTCTCCTTTTCCTCTTTGGTAACCATAAGTTTATTTATTTATTTATTTTTTTGCAGGTGTTTGTATGTTTATTGATCTCTACCCTTACACTCATCCTGGGGTTCATCCCCCAGGACCTTTCCAGCTAATTCATTTTAAGAGAAATAGAATATATACCCTGGCATTTCTCAATAGTGTAGATTTTGTTTCCATACAGAAACACAAATTAATTAATATACTGATATAACTAGATGTAGCTGTAAAATGGAAGCTAATCTTCACTCTGGGTGTTAAAAGAAATACTACATTATTCTCTGTTACTGCCACATTTGCAAATCTTCACAAAGGAACCTATTCAGGTGTTGTTTTGCAATGGTTCTTACTGTATTCAGTAACATGAACATCTTGAGAAGTAGATTTACTAGATTGTTAGGATGTTAGACCTCTTTTTAAAAGTATGTACTGAATAGCATAATACTCAAACAGAAAGATCACCACCAAACGGTGGTCTCTGTGGCTGTCCAATTATACATCTGCATCTTACCCTCTATCTTGACTCCTGTCTGCACTAGCACACTTGGAAATTGTTACATGTGGTAGCAAAGAAAGGATAATCAAATTGTCTCTACTCAAAATCATCTGCTGCTAATTATAGCACAGAATTATTATTATTATTATTATTTTGTATTTCTGTGCCATCTTTATAGAACCATAAGTTTATTTTTTAAGTCTGTGAGTCTATTTCTGTTTTGTAAGTAAATTTATTTGGATAATTTTTAAGATTACATATACAAGTGATATTTGTTTTTGTCTGACACTTCATTTAGTGTGATAATTTAGTGTGATAATCTCTAGGTCCATCCATGTTGCTGCAATTGGCATTATTTCATTCTTTTTTATGGCTGAGTAGTATTCACAGTAGTATTCACAGTAGTATTCATACCACATCTTTATCCATTCATCTGTCAATGGACATTTAGGTTGCTTTCTTGTCTTGGCTATTGTAAATCATGCTGCAATGAACACCAGGATGCATGTATCTTTTCAAAGTATGGTTTCCTCTGGATATATGCTCAGGAGTGGGATTGTTGGATCATATGGTAGCTCTATTTTCAGTTTATTAAGGAACCTCCATACTGTTCTGCATAGTGGTTATACCAATTTTCATTCCCACCAACAGCCTAGGAGGGTTCCCTAGAAGATTAACATTTGATATCTTATTACCATCTAAACCACAGGTCTCATTTATTTTATTTCATTGATTTGTTTTAATTTTTAAATGCTTTTATACAATTTTGAAGGTTACTTTCCATTTGCAGTTATTATGAAATATCAGCCAGCTTACACACAGTAGTTTATACCTCCCACTACCCAACCCCGATATTGCTCCCCCCCACCACTGTAGTTTGTTCTCTGTATCTGTGAGTAGCATAGGACCTATTTAAATGTTGCTGATTGTCCCAGTAATGTCCTGTATGACAAAGGGATCCAATGCAAGATTCTGCAGATCATTTAGTTGTCAAGTTACTCAGTCTTTCCTTGATTTTCATGCCATTTTCACTTTTGAAGATTACAGACCAGTTGTGCAGAATGTTCCTCGTAATTAGATTCAGTTTCTTTGTGTTTTTTTTTTTTTTGTCAGAAATATCAAGAAGTGACACTATATCCTTCATATTCACATTCTATCAGGTGGGACATAATTCAACTTGGCCCACTTTTGTGATGTTAACTTTGATCACTGATTAATGTGGTGTCTGTCAGGTTCCTCGGCTAGGGATTTACTCTTTTTCCTCTTTGTAATGAATAAATATTTTGTGACAAGTTACTTTGAGGCTATGTAAATATATTCCTCATCAAACTTTTACCAATTAGTTTTCACATTTATTGATGTTTCTTGGCTGAGTTCTTTATTCCTGTAACGGTTGCCAAATAGTGATTTTCTAGTTCAACCATTCTTTGTTCATTAGCTGCTATTCTGCTGGAAGGAAAATAGCTGAGTTTCTTACTTCCTCATTTATTTATTCATTTATTTATATCACTATGGACTCATGATTTTCTATTTAGTCAATGAATGATAATCCTGTTGCTATAATTATTTGTTATTATTATGATGATTATTATAATTATAATCCTTTATAGTGCTTTTCTTTTGCATTACACTTGGTTAGTCTGAGACAGTTTGACAGTAAGGGGATTAAGCTGGCCTTTTGGTTAGCCTGTGTATTCTTCTGACACGTCTCCATCATCCTTTGAGCACTGTTTTAGTTTCTGGCACAGCAAGGCATTTTGGCTTATCGTGTACTCTCTCTACCCCAGCCCTGGTATCAGCCATTTCTTCAAGGACTTTTGTCATCTTAATGATACTTAGAAACAAAGATACAGGCTGTAGGTATGCTCATTGTTCTTAGGATGTTGCTTCTTCCAGGCCTTCCCATTGGTTAAATGTAGAGGATGTGTGCATGTTTGTATGTATGCATCTGTGTACATATGGATGTATGTTCATGCAGATAAATAACACGATACATATTTTACAGCTAGATGTACATGTGTGTATACATACATGTACACACACACACATATGTATATGTATTTTGCTGTTGTTGTTGGTGGTGGTTGTATCTGACTATTTGTGACCCCATGGACTGTAGCCCATCAGGCTCCTCTGTCCATGGGATTTCCCAGGCAAGAATACTAGAGTGGGTTGCCATGCTCTTCTCCAGGGGATCTTCCTGACCCAGGGATCAAATCTGAGTCTCCTGCATTGGCAGGCAGATTCTTTACCACTAAGCCACCAGGGAAGCCCATCAGTTCAGTTCAGTTCAGTCGCTCAGTCGTGTCTGACTCTTTGCGACCCCATGAATCACAGCACGCCAGGCCTCCCTGTCCATCACCAACTCCCGGAGTTCACTCAAACTCATGTCCATCGAGTTGGTGATGCCATCCAGCCATCTCATTCTCTGTCGTCCCCATCTCCTCCCGCCCCTAATCCCGCCCAGCATCAGACTCTTTTCCAGTGAGTCAACTCGTCGCATGAGGTGGCCAAAGTATTGGAGCCCATATATATAATATATATATATATATGTATATATATATAATATATATTTAATTTGTTATATATATATAATTTGTCAGTGTTACCTCCAATTCCAGTTTGGCTCCATAGAATACAGGCTTAGTCACCCTGCAGCAGGGAGACCCCTCCTTACCTTCCTTGGGCTCTGACACCCCATACTGGGCCACTACTTCCTCCTCCACACTGGTCCCTTGGGCAGACATGCTCATCTCACTCCACTTCCAAAATCTTGTTCAGCTTTCCAGCAGTCCCCATCCCCTGCCCATGCAAATGTCTATCTTGCTAGCCTCTACCTATGGGCTTTTGTGCTGAATTATTGGGAAGGAAGGCAGGAGTGCAAGCAAGTTGGAAGAAAGACAATATGAAGCAATTACTTTGTTATTGATATATCTATTGATCCATCATTTATAGCTTGGTTTTGCTTTGTGATCCAATCTGAGAATCTTTTGCTTTCAGTCCATAAATTTGTGTTATTTTATTTATTCATATGAAAGGTATGTTAGGTACTAGTTTTATCTTCTTAATAGTGTCCTCTTGTTTTAACAATTTTTTATTATCATGTTTTGTTATATTATTGGTGCTTCTTTTTCCTCTTTTATGTGTATCTCTTCTGGTAATAGAAAGGATTTATAGCTTGTTTATTGTCCTTTTGATTATCTTTATAACCATAACTTCAAATAATATACTCAGTGCTTTATTATTTAGAGTTGACTCCCTCTACGAGCAATCATTCAAATAGTGTACTTTCTGGTTTATATGTATATAGAATGGAATATTAGTCAGTCATAAAAAGAATAAAATAGCAGCAGCATAGATGGCCCTAGAGAATATCATACGAAGTAAGTAAGTCAGAGAAAAAGCAGTACAGTTAAGTACACATGAACCTTCAAATTGCAAACTTTCAAAGATTAGAATGTGCTTCACAAGTCCAATCACACAGGGCGTGAGTTAAATTGCAGATTGCCCTCTGTCTCCTATTGCTGATGATCATTCAGCTCTACCATCTCCCGCCTTCTCTCCCTCCTTCAATCAGTACCTCTTACCTGTTCAGTTGATGCCAGTCTCTGTATGCCAGCTATCGTACTGTGCTACTGTACTTTTCAAGGTACTGGACTGTAAGATTTAAAATGTTTTTTATGTTTGCTTTTTATTATTTGTGTGAAAAGTATTATAAACCCATTACAGGACAGTAGTATATAGCCCATTGTGTTAGTTGAGTACCTAGGCTAACTTTATTGGACTTATGAACAAATTGGAACAGAACTTGTTTGCATGTAGGGGACTTACTGTATATGATATCATGTTTACGTGGAATCCAAAAAAGTAATACAAATGAATCCATATACAAAACAGAAACAGACTCACAGACATAGAAAATAAACTTATGGTTACCAAGGAAAAAAGGGCAGGAGGGAAGGGATAGACGAGGAGTATGGGATTAACAGATATACACTACTCTACATGAAATAGATAAGCACTATGAATTTATTGTATGGCACAGGGAATTACATTCAATATATTGTGATAACCTATAATGGAGAATAATCTGAATATATATGTATAATTGAATCACTTTGCTGTACACCTGAAACTAACACAGTATTGTAAATTAACTAAACATCAATTTTAAAAAACCCCTTCATGGATCACAGCCTTGCTGTGGTGCAGGGGCTTGTGTAACTTAATAAAGCTATGAGCCACGCTGTGCAGTGCCACTCAAGATGGATGGGTCATAGTGAAGGGTTCTGACAAAACGTGTCCACTGGAGAAAGGAATGGCAAACCACTCCAGCATTCTTGCCGTGAGAACTCCATGAATTGTATGAAAAGGCAAAAAGATACGACACCAGGAGATGAGACCCCCAGGTTAGAAGGTGGAACATCACTGACGCAGTAAATGTGAATCTGAGCAAACTCGGGGAGATAGTGAAGGACAGGGGAGTGTGGCATGCTGCAGTCCATGGGGTTGCAGAGTCAGACACAACTTAGCGACAGAACAACTATTTTAAAAAGTGTATTTTCTCCTTTCTCTCTTCCTCTTTGCCAACTGATTTTTATGGGTCATACTATAATTATTAATTGTCTTACTAGTTTCCTTTATATATTTATTCCTTGATTTAAAAATAATTTTTGATATTCCAACTATAGAAGTTGTATATCTGCCTACTTATATTTACTCTGCTTTCTCTTCTATCATTCCTATTCTGATCTTTCATTACATTCTTATGATTTTTAACATTTGTTGTTTAGTCGCTAAGTCATGTCCAACTCTTTGTGGCCCCATGGACTGTAGCCCACCAGGCTCCTCTGTCCATGAGATTCTCTAAGCAAGAATACTAGAGTGGGTTCCTGCAGCAGTTTTAGCTTTTGTCTTGCATTAAAGTGGATTTAACACTCACAACTAATCCTTTTATCTAGTTTTCTCCATTTAATCTCTCAGTTGGCTAGAATTTATTGCCTGATGTTTTTTTGGAAAGCGTTCATAGGATTGAAATTCCCTGAATTCTTGCATGCTAGAATATTTGTCTGTTGCCTTTAGCCTGGTAAAGTGGTTTGATGAAGTACAAAATGCTTGGATCTCACGTTTCTTCTCCTGGAGGACTTTGTAGGGATTTCTCCACTGTCTTTTGTTGAAGTCTGGAATGAGACTGTGTGTGTGTGTGAAAAGTGAAAGTGTTAGTTGCTCAGTCGTGTCCGACTCTTTGTGACCCCATGGACTGTAGTCTGCCAGGCTCCTCATTTTTCCAGGCAAGAATACTGGAGTGGGGTGCCATTTCCTTCTCCAGGGGATCTTCCCAACCCAGGAATCAAACCCAGGTCTCCCACGTTGCAGGCAGATTCTTTACCGTCTGAGCCACCAGGAAAGCCCATAATTGTGTGTGTGTATTTCTGTTTTCTTACCTCAGTGGGTATTTTGAATGCCCAGTGATTCTTTATTTTTGAAGATAAGGAACTTTACTAGGCCACTCTCAGCATTGATCATTTTGAATCAGTTTTTCCTTTCAATTTATAACTTCAAGTTTTAAATTTTATTTATTTATTATTTTATTTTGGCTGTGCTGGGTCTTCATTTGCCCTCAAACCATCAGCCATTACAGCAGCCTTGGCTCAACGGTGAGCCCCAAGGGAATTCTGGATGCAGACAAATAGGTGCCTGCCACTAAGCCTTCAGTCACTGCAGCTATCCCCAACAGAGCACGCAGAGTGTATTCTGGATGGGCAAGAACAGGATACCGGTCCTAGATAGTTAAGGTGCATATCAAAGAAATTATTTCAATGAGTCCAGACTCCTCCATCTTCTTATTCATAAAAAAATACTAAATTCATTAACTTGAGATGTCTGGTTTTCTCTAATTAAGAATAATTTTTTTGCAAACACGCCTATGTATCCTGGCTTATTCCTTACCTCTTTGGAACAGCCCCTCAGAGCTATCTGAGAGGCTGACTTACAGGCCTAAGTACTCAGCAAGTACACTAAATAAAACATAATTCTCCAGTTTTAGGTTGCGCATTTTTTTTCAGTGGACACCATCTAAATCATTTTTAAGTGCATAGTCCAGTGGTGCGAAGTATATCCATGTTGTATAGCCCATCTCCAGAACTTTCTCATCTTGCAAAACTGTTACCCTTAAACAACTCCCCGTTTCCCCCTTCTTCCAGCAAGATTCACGTTTTCTTTATTTTTTAAGAAATACTGTCTTCAATTATGCTTTTCTTTTCTAGGCGTTCAGTTCTTTTTTTCAGGAGCAGTCATTATACACGTGGTGGATCTCATTGTAAATAAAGTGCCCTTGATTATGCTCCTCTGAATATATCATGTACTTCATAGAAGTTGTCCTCTGCCAGGTCTGCCCGTGATCTGTCATTAAGGGACACTGTCAGCATCTTCCCTCAATTTGGTTCCAGTTTCACTGGGCTTGGCAGAAGTTTGTCATAGAAAGTGTTATTTGGGGTTAGTACTTTCTATTGTCATCCACAATGGGATTTACACATCTGCTTTTATTTTTCTTGTTGTAATCAATTCAACTGACTTCAGAGATAAGAGGTTGGTAGATGTATCTTTACTCTGGCTCCTTACATTTGGATTTGTGTTACTGAGTGGGTCCCTGCCCCCCCTGCCACCTCCCCCACCCCACCACTGCCATGTTCATGTCTGAACATGAAACTTCCATAACAACAGGTAAACAATGGCAAACCCAGAAATAAGTCTATATGTTAAAACACTTATTTTTATTTATTTATGTGACTGTATCAGGTCTTAGATGCGGCATGTGGGATCTTTTACTTTTTTTAGTTGCGGCATGCAAACTTAATTGTGGTATGTGGATCTAGTTCCCTGACCAGGGACCGAACTCGGGCCTCTTGTGTTGAGAGTGTAGAGTTTCAGCCACTGGACCATCAGGGAAGCCCTGAAATAAGTCTATTTTAATTTTGTGTTTGTGTGGTCATTTTCATGAAATTTAGGGTGGAAATTGTTGTTGGCCAAAATCTTGACTTCCTCTACTCACTGAAGCCAGATAAAAAATATGGAAACAGAGTTTGGAGGAAATAGAAAGGTGGTTTCAATTCTCAGCCAGTGGAGAGGGGCACACAGTAGGCTCATGCCTAAAGAACTGTGCCCCCTTTCCCATGAGGAGCCTAGGGGCTTCTATAAGATGAGACTTGCGGTCAGGAGTCGATGATGAGGTGTTTAGGATTTTGATTTCTTCCTCTTGCATTGTCTCAAAGACAGTCATGCGCTGGTGCCTGTAACCCAGTAATTGAGTCTGGCAGTTTGGTGGCTCTGATATGTAACTACAAGGTGAAGGGTGTTGTAAGAGTAAACACCGGACACAGGATGTATTTAGCATAGAGTCAAAGGAAAATAGTTGTGAAGGGCAGCTCCTGCAGAGTTAGGGGGCAGAAAAGCAAACTTAGTTATAGACATATAGAGTTAGGAGCAGTTAAAGTAAAAAGGGCTTCCCTGATAGCTCAGTTGGTAAAGAATCTGCCTGCAATGCAGGAGACCCCGCTTCAATCCCTAGGTTGGAAAGTTCCCCTGGAGAAGGGAAAGGCTACCCACTCCAGTATTCTGGCCTGGAGAATTCCATGGACAGGATGGCCCTGGAGAATTTCATGGACTGGATGGTCCATAGGGTTGCAAAGAGTCAGACATGACTGAGTGACTTTCAGTGAAAGTAAAAATAGTAGGAGTGTTCAGGTCTGCTCACTGATGTCTTTATCCTCTTCGTTCTCAGGAAAAGGAAAGAGAAAAACTCATTCTTCTTTTTTTCCTTTTCACTGCAACACGTGTGGTATCTTTTCTTTAAGCTGTGGCATGGGAACTCTGTGGTGTATGAATCTAGCTGCCTGACCAAGGACTGAACTTGGGCCTCCTGCATTGAGAGTGCGGAGTTCTAGCCACTGGTCCACCAGGGAAGTCCTGAAAGAAGCCAATTTTAATTGAATAATTATTTTTTGGTCACTTCATGAAATTTAGGGTGGGAAGGGAGGTAGAAAGTCACACTTGGCCTTCCTTTTGGACACAGATGTGTTTGTATGTACTTTGAGTGGTTTGTCTCACAGGCTCTGTGTGTATACACTGCACCTTCAGTTCAGTTCGGTTCAGTCGCTCAGTCGTGTCTGCATATTACTTACGCAGTCTTCTCATATACTTTAAACCATCTCTAGATTACTTGTAATACCTCATACAATGTAAATGTTATGTAAATAGATGTATATACAATGTAATGCTATGGAGATGATTATATATGTAACATTAAAAGCTGTATGAATAGTGGCCAGGGCAGGGCAAATTCAAGTTTTGTTTTTTGGGACCTCCTAAAATTTTTTTGTGAATATTTTCAATTTGTGGTCGATATGATCTTGGGCAACCTCAGCCTGCAGCAACTTGGAGTGGGGCTTGGGTTACCAGCCAGAGATGAGACTGGGTCACTGTGGTGAAAATACCAGATCCTAGCCATAAGACCAGTGTCAGCGACAAGGGCCCTGGCCCTTTGACTTTGTAGAAAAGAATTTCCACTAAGATGGAAAGTAGTGAAACAAGTAAAGTATTTATTAAGTGAGAAAAGAGTATAGTGTATGTGGATGGACACATGGCAGACTCAGGGAGAGCCCCTGATTTTGCCCACGTGCAGTTTGAATCATTTACAAGGGGCCTTTCTTCTGGGTTTCCTTTGACCAATCATTTTGATTTGCCTGGTTCTCAGTCCATATTTTGGAGAAGGAAATGGCAACCCACTCCAGTATTCTTGCCTGGAGAATCCCAGGGAAAGGGGAGCCTGGTGGGCTGCTGTCTGTGGGGTCGCACAGAGTCGGACACGACTGAAGTGACTTAGCAGCAGCAGCAGCAGCAGTCCATATTTGGTATATCTCAGGATCCTCCCATGTGTGCACGTGCATCTTTTAGCCTAGACAGATTCTACTGAAGAGGATTGTGGTTAGAACATCCCTTAGCATCACTTCCTCTTTGACCTCCAAGGAGTCTTTCTGCACATGTGTGGTCAGGGAAGTCTCCTGACTTTGAGAATCAGAAACATGTGGTCTGGGCAGGGCCCAGCCTCCTCCCTTGACTGTCCTGCTGCTCTCATCTTGCAGTTTCGATCCACTGGATGGAATGAATCTCCAATCATTTACCTTGGGAAGGGCCCCTTCCTGCCTCAAATTGAATCCACAGATGTGGGACCTGTAGAGAGGGAAGGCACTAAAGTCTGTCTAGGTCTTTTGGACCGCTACTGCCATTGTCTTCAGGGTTGAAAAAGATTTTATCCCAGCTGGGGTTTCCTCTGAAACTGTCTGGGGAAGCTGCTCCCCTTCATTAGTCTTTACTGTGATTACTGTGCAGATAAGGGCACCAATGTTTGGATGAGAGATGGTTGGTCTGCCCTCTTTTGAGGGGGGAGGATCTGGGTTGTGTTGGGGTGCTGGATGGCAGGCATCACAGGAGCCTGGGTGGGTACTGTCAGTGGGGAAATGGAGAAGTGTTGTGTGCAGGTATGAGCCTGAACCACGGGACTCCCCTTCTTTAATATACGGAAAGAAGCATCTGCTACCTGTTGCACAGTAGGGATACTGAAATGACTTTCGCATAAACCTGTATCTTCAACTGTCTGGTGAAGAGGTAGTACATAGGCAAAAAACGTTCTGAGAATGGAGAGGTGTAACATTAGTCCTGACAGTGTTCTCTTTTTTTTTGCAGTGCAAGTGAAACTGAGGGCAGTCATCAGATAAGATCCCTTGAACTTGTTTAATCAGTAATGTCCTATAACCTGCCTTCACTGACTAAGTTTGATTTAATTATTTTGAAAATTGCATACCCTCCTAGCTTCACGTAGATAATACATCAGAAGGCTCCTTTCTTCCTCCAATAGATAATACCTATGACAGATGGGTTGCTATAATAATAATTGCTTAGGTTGTTTTACAGGAACTGGGAGTCAGCTCTTGTTCAGTTTGAGCTGGCTAAGGGGAACCGAGGTCATGGGGACCCTGGCCCTCAAACTAGGTCCACATAAGTGTCCAGTGAGTGACCTTTTGACGTCAGAGGGCCTGAAAATCCATCCTCAGATCATAGCTATTTTCTGAACATGCATTCCATGAAGAAGCATGTAACTCAGATATGCCTGCACAGACACGGATTACCTCATCTTTTTCCTGCTTCCTAATACTTTTGCCCATACCTCAGACAACCTTGCTTCTCTAACTATTCCACACCCCCTGCCTTCAGGGAGGCAGATTTGAGATCTGTTCTCCTCACCTGGCTGCCTTGTGAATGAACCCTTTCTATACTGCAAATCTCTTGGTGACTCTCATTTGGCTTGCTACACGTTGGGCAAAGGAATCTGATTCCAGTTCAGTAACACAAGTGCCTAACTTACTCTTTAATTGTCAGGACATCCTCTTGAGAGAGGCATCCACTTCAAAGATGACTATCTTGAAAAAAAGAAAAGATGACTATTTTGAATAAAGACAATTACCAGCCACAGGATTAGGTGAAGAATCCCCTTTCCACCCCCCACCAATGGCTCCTTTAATTTAGAGATCTTGGCTGGTTTTGATAAATGGCCTTTGGGGTCACTTGCTTTTTCTTTACCCATACTTTATTTTTTAAATTAAAAAAACTTTATTTATTTTGGCTGCGCTGGGTGTCTGTGGCTGTGCAGGCTTTTCTCTAGTTGTGGTGAGGGCGGGGCCTGCTCTCTAGTGGTGGTGCCTGGGCTTCTCAACGCAGTGGCTTCTCTTGTTGTGGAGCGAGGGCTCTAGGGCACTCAGGCTTCAGTAGTTGAGGCTCCTGGGCTCTGGAGCACAGGCTCAGTAGTTGTGGTGCGTGGGTCCAGTTGATCCATGGCCTGTGGGGTCTTCCAGGATCAGGGATCAAATGCATGTTTCCTGCACCGGCAGGCAGACTCTTCACCACTGAGCCACCAGGAAAGCCCTTTCTTCCCGTACTTTAAATTCCTACCCTTACATTTTAAATGCACCAATAAAGAGTGAGCCCTTGAAACCTAGGCCTACACTCTCAATTTCAATAAAAACAAAACCCTAGGCCTGAGTTTTCCACCCTGCTGCCGTGAACATGTTGTGTGGGCCCAGCTGGGGCATGTAGTTTTAATTTCTGAAGGTAATACATTTTCCCCCCAAGGTTTCCAGACAGTTATTGCTGAAGGACAGCAAGGGTTTGTCCAGCCACAGCATTCACCATTGATAGACTCAGACCAGCAGAAAATAACAGGATGGAGACATTGACTTCACAGGGTAAGAATGGAGAGGTGGGCAGGAGTGGTGAATTCATTCAACATTCAACTAACATTTATTGAGTGCCTGTACATTCTAGGCATTGTTTTAGGCCCTGTGGATACAACAGTGAAAATAACAGAAATCCCTGCCCTCAGGATGCTTCAGTTCCAGTGAAGGAAACAGACAAATAAGTAAATTATACAGTATGTTAGATAGTGAGAAATGCTAGAGGATGAATTTGAGAGATCTGCTGTACAAAGTAATGCCAATAGTTAACAATATGGTGCTGTGCACTTAAAAACTTGTTAAAAGGGTAGATCTCATGCTAAGATGCTAAGTGTCCTTAACACACACACAGCAAGGAGACACAAGAAATCTTTTGGAGGTGATGGATATGTTAATTATATTGATTACAGTAGTGGTATCATGGGTCCATGTCTACGTCCAAACATATATACCAAAATGTATATATGAAATATGTGCAATTTTTTTGTATCTTAACTACACCTCAAAAACCTGAAAAAAAAAAAAAGAAATGCTAAAGATAAAAATAAAGTAGGGATTATGTGGGGGCAAGTTGCAATTTTAGACACGCTAGCCAGGAAAGGCTTCTCTGAAAAAGTGGCATTTGAACAAAGATTTGATGGCAGTAAGGGGGTGAATCATTAGATTACATGTTGATGTTAATATATATCTTTTGCAATTTTTTAAACTCTGAATAAAAAATTCTGGATGCTGGCTTTAACATATGTGAAGGGGTTTTAAAAGCTTCATTTAAACAATTCTCTTAGAACAAATTGTAAGAAAGAGAAATTAAAACAATCTCATATACAATAGAATCAAACAGAATAAAATACTTAAGGATAAATTTAACCAAGGAGGTGAAAAATCTGTGTGGTGAAAATTCAGGACATATATATATATATATATATAAATATAAATATTACTTATTATTCTGTTCTGCTGTTAATCTCTAAATCACTTCCAACTCTTTGTGACCCCATGGACTGTAGCCTGCCAGGCTCTTCTGTCCATGGAATTTCCCAGATAAGAATACTGGAGTGGGTTGCCATTTCCTTCTTCAGGGGACTTTTCTGACCCAGGAATTGAACCCTCATCTCCTGCTTGGCAGGCGGATTCTTTACCACCGAGCCACCTGGGAAACCCCATTATTTATTATATGGATATTATATTATAATATTATATGAATATTATTCAGCCACGAGAAAAAAGGGAAATACTGCCGTTTGCATCAGCTTGGATAGATCTTGAGGGCATTATGCTATGAAATAAATCTGACAGAGAAAGACAAATGCAGTGTGATCTCATATGGGGAATCTAAAACGAAACTGCACTAAACAACGTAGACTATGGTTGTCAGGGGCTGGGAGGTGGGAGACATAGGTGATGGTGGTCATAGGATCTGAATGTTTGGGTAGAAGATGAGTAGCCTGATGCATCTGAGAATGGTGTTGTGTGTTAGTTTCTCAGGGCAGCCATAATAAAATGCCATAAACTGGATGACTTAAAACAACATAAATTTATTGTCTTACAGTTCTGGAAGCTAGAAGTCTGAAATCAAGGTGTTATCAGGGCCATGCTCCCTCCAAAACCTGTACAGGAGACTCCTTTCTTCTTTTTTCTTTTTCAGCCACGTGGCATAGGGGATCTTAGTTCCCTGACCAGGGACTGAACCTGTGTCTCCTGCACTGGGAGCACAGACCACTGGGGAAGTCCCAGGAGACTCCTTTCTTATGACCTCTTAGAGCTTCTGGTATCTGCTGGTGATTCCTGACCTCCCTGTCTTCTAGAGGCTTCACTCCATCCCTGCCTCTGTTTTCACTTGACTGTCTATCCCACGTGTCTTCACATTGTCTTTCCTCTGTGTGCCTCCGTGTCCAAATTCCCCGCTTTTTATAAGGACAATAGTCATTTTGGTTTGGGGATTCACCGTACTCCAGTAGGACCTTAACTAACTACATCTGCAAGTATCCAGTTTCCAAATAAGGTCACTTTCTGAAGGACCAGGGATTAGGACTTCAACAGGCCTTTTGGGGGAACAATTCAACCCACGTACAGGATGGCAGGCTACTCGAGCGTGACGTGCCTTGTGCACCCAGTGTTGATTGTAATGGGTGCTCCGAGGGTGCCTGTTCCTGAGGGTCTCCCTCTGCTTCCTTGGCAGTGTTCTGGGAAAAGAAGGATCTGTGGTGGAGGTAGCAGGGCTGAATAGGAGAATACATTGCTTGATTCATTGAAAACAGTGTCTAGAATGTCCCTGGTGGTACAGTGGATAAGAATCTGTCTGCCAATGCAGGGAACACGAGTTTGACCCCTGGTCCGGGAAGATCCCACATGCCTCGGAGCAACTAAGCCTGAGCACTGCAACTAGAGAATAGCCCCAGATCACTGCAACTAGAGAAAGCCCACATACAGCAGTGAAGACTCAATGTGGCAAAAACCCAAAACAAAACAAAATCAAAAGCAACAAGGTCTAGGTTGACTGCCCCTCATGCAGAGGATAGAAGGGGAGGGAACCTGACGGGGTGGGAGAAAGCTAGTCTAGAATCAGTGGCTCTGGGTGTGTTAGATCCCAGATGTGCTATGGACTGGGCTTCGTGAGAGGGCAGGCGGGAGGGGAGCTGATGGTTCTCTCTTCTTCTGTGGTCATGCATGTCTTTTCCTGTCTGTCTGTGAAGGGCAGCCTTGGACTGCGATTCAGGGAAGGAGGAGACACAGGATGAGCATGTGGGTAATTGTGATGGATTCGGTTGGCCTTTCTGGTCAAGCCTTTGCTGCAGCAGCTCATTATTTAACTGGTCTGATCTAACTGGCTGTTGCCATTCACTTTGGTCCAGTGTACAAAGTATGAATGTACGGCAGGGGAGATGCGTCTTTTAATAACAGTGCCAGAACATAGCTGTAATAGCAATGGTTCGGGCTTCGATTATTTTTCAGGATGATAAATCCTGCTTCTCTGGAGGTTGGCTTAGTTTTTGGAAATGCTCAAATGTCACTGGGAGCCATGAGTGAAAAGCGAGGAGGCAGACCAGAACAGGAGTGGCATTTGGACTTGAACGAGGCCCAGTCCGTGTGACTGTGGCTCAGGGTGGGTGAAAGGCTTGTCACAGGCTGTGTCCTCAAGGCAGACTGTGACGGACAGGGAGCTTGGGTCACGTCAGGCTTTCCTCCCCCTTTCCCCTAGGGCCCACCCCACAGAGCACTAGCATGGGGCAAGTTGGATGCTTTCACTTTAATTGTTATGGGTTACAAGTATGTTTAAAGTGTTAAGTCCAGAGACTCCATTTCTTCAGCTTCTCAAAAACCAGGTAACAATATTGCTGGAATGAATCTTTTCCCTAGGCTTTGTGCCAATTCAGCTCCCTCTAGAAGAAAGTGGAGATGAGAATGAGGTTTGAGGGGTCCCAGGCACCAGCTCCACCCTCTCCACCCTCCTCCACTCCATCTCCTGCTTCCCAGCCTCACTGAGCCCCTGGAGGGCGTTACCCAGGAATCAGGGATGGAGGTTAGAGACAGCAGAGGCTGAAGGACCTGCCTATCCCTGCCCCCCGCCCCAACTTGGGCAGGAGCAAGAGGAAGAGTAGCAGGCGGTGCAGTGGGAAGTCTGGCAGTCAGACCTCAGGGGGAGTCTGATATCAGGTGGTTTGAAGGTGGGTGAGAGGCTGGAGGCATGTGAAGGCCCAGCATGGGGGCAGCTTCAGCGTGGAGGGGTGGTGGCAGCGCCAGGACTCCGGTGTGGGGGCAGGTGACAGTATGCTCCCGTCCAACTCCCACCCCTGGCAAGTGGTGAGCCTCCTCGGTGTCGCAAGACTTTGAGCTGGTATGCACTCACCTTCAATGAATTTCTTTCCCCCTTCGATTCTTTCTTGTATTTTCCTTCTTACTCCTTGGGCTATCAAGAGACCTTTACCTAAGCCGAGTTCTAGTTTCGGAGCAGAAGAATCACAGCAGCAGAAAGGTCACATCATTTAAAAAGGACTCCCACCTTTCCCCCAATCCTGTCCCCCACCAGACATGATCCCTGGACAAATTCCTAAAGTAGAGAGGTTTTGCCGAGGGACTGAGCTTCTCTTTCATGGGAGGGTGGGTGGGTGAGTCAGGAAAGAAACCCTGTGTGGTGCAGGCAGCACCATCGCCCATTGTAGAAACTCTGTGTGTGGGTGGGTGCAGAGTGAACCCTATTTGTGCCTTTGTGTTCAGGTGAATGCATATGGCTGCTTCTCCCTGGACTTGTCTCTGCGTGGAGGTGTCATGCAAGCATGCTACTGGAGAGTCCTCTGAGGATACTTACGCAGTGGGTTGAATCCTGAGCTGGACTTCTCTTGAGGTGCTGTCGAAATCTTCTGGGTTGCTGGGGCTGTATTTTGGGGTAAAGCAGATTCTGTTGGAGCTGTGGTCCCCTCATCAGCTTAGGTACAAACACACCAATTTGTTCATTTTAACAAAATCAAAAGTGTTTTTTCTCTCTGGAATGGGCAGTCAGGATTCCTGATGTGTACTGGCTGCCAGAATACAGAAATGGTATGGCATGAATCCTGTCCTGTTAAGGGAGATAAAGTTTCTACACACTATGTACCTGTTATGGACTGAATGTCTGTGCCCCTCTCAAATCTATATGTTGAGGGAACTTCCCTGGTGGTCCAGTGTTTAAGAACTCATCTTGTAATGCAGGGAATATAGGTTCAATCCCTGGTTGGGGAACTAAGTCTCACAAGCCGAGGGTCAACTAAGCCCACGCGATGTAATGAAAAGATCCCACATGCTGCAACTAAGACCAACGAAGCCAAAAAATAAAAGAAAGAAATATTAAAAAAAATTCAAGAGTCTTCTCCAACACGACAGTTCAAAAGCATCAGTTCTTCCTTGGAGGGTAGGAAGTGAGTCAGCAAGAGCTGGCGGGGGTGGGGGGGTGGGGGGCATGGGTTGGACAGGTGTAGGGAATGTAAACAAGTTCAGCTGAGCTGATGTGGGTGGTATAGGAAGGAGCAGAATGGAACCTGGGGCTGGAAATGAGTGAGGTTGATTAGAAGGCACCTCTCTAAGAAGCTGGCAGTGAGGGGAGGTGTTTGTGGGTGAAGATGTTAATACCATGGGGATATTTCTCTTGTTATTTAACCTCATCTTTTTTTTTTTTCCACTTTTATTCACAAAAAAATCTTTTCTTTGCCTATTTATCCTTGGCCTTAGTTTTGTCCTTACCCCTGTCCCACCTCAATTCACACTCCTCCCATCAACACCAAGAACAAGACCCTTCTCCCCTCCCCCTGGATTCCTCTCCCAGCTTCCAAGACATCACCAACTCCTAACCCTCCCCGCAGGCAGGGACCCGAGGCAGAGAAGGACTCACGGGTCGAGGGTTCCTCGGTAAGAGCAGAGGAAGCATTTTCTGTAACGGAGGAAAGAGATGACAGTGAGGACTGAACCTGCCCCTAGAGTCACCCTCTGTCCATTCCCAATCCTTAGCTCTCAGGATGCCTGTGGACACAGGGGCAGGTTGAACTCAGCCTCCTGCCCCATCACTAGGCCTACCCAGGTGTTCTTTCTGATGATTAACTTCTGCAGTTTCTTGAAGCAGGCTCTGTACTCCTCAACCTGTCCATCATTTCTTAGGCTATTTTTTACATAATTTTTAAGAATGATCCAGCAGGGTCATGTAGTTATTCCTGATAATGTTATTTTGAAATAGAATTTGCTAATTAGTAGAACTGAAAAACCAAGGAAAAAACGTCTAGACTTAAAATTAGTCCTGTGGTTCAAGCATTCCATCATTTAACTGAATGTAATAGGCTGCTAAATAATTGTAAACAATACAATTTCTCTAAGATAAACAAAATACGTACTATTATATTATTTTTGTAATTATTAGTACTATTTTACTTTATTGTTTTACTTTAAAATATTTTTTTATTTTTAAAAATTCTGATGAATTTTTTTCTGTAAAGCTTTACCAAAATTTAACAACAGCAACAACAAAAAATTGCCCTCTGACTTACTTCTGGCCTATGAGTTTCCCTAAGATCCCTGTTGGGGAGCTGGCCAAAGTTGGAGGGACTCAGGCTCCTCTGTAGTGGAGAGGGACAGTGCGTGGCCTGGTGATTTCTGAAGTTGGATCCCCATTCCTTTAGTCTTTCAACATATTTATACAAAGCTCTCTGCTAATTGAAGGGGGTTCAGTGCTGAAGAAGACAGACCCTGCCTGACAGAGTGCAGTCTATTATGTAATTACTTAATCCCCAGGGTGATGATGTTAGAAGGGCAGGTACAGCAGGGGGCAATAAGGGCAAATGGGGTCTAAGTTATTCTCCATGTTCATGGAAGACACCTTTGAGGAACTGATACCTCAACTGAGATTTGATAGGTAACAAAAGCTTTGGCCGGGCGATACTGAGTCAGCTAGGGGAAGGGACAAGGGGAGGAAAAGCATTCCAGGCAGAAGGAAGAGCAAGAAAGCAGGTCCTGATGTTCAAGGAATGGCAGGGTCGTCCTGGCCTGAACAATGCTCGTGGGGTTGGGAAACGCATCCTGGGAGGCATGACCGAGAATAGGGCTCACTGCTGGGTGAGTGGAATGTGGGCCAGATTTCAGTCCCCACCACCCCCAGCCTGGCACTCCCGTGCAGGGGACAATCTGCCCAGGCATATGCAGTGGCTCAGAGGCCTTGCAAGAAGGCCAGTGTGGTGGAGCGGAGTGGGTGGAGGGTGCTGTGTGAGGTGATGGGCCAGGAGAGCAGGCAGGGCTGGGCCGTTCCTGGCTCCCTAATCAGTGGGGTGAAGAGGCTACGTGTGAAGAGCAGGGGCGGGAGTCACTTCTAGAGGCTGGCAGATGGGACAGCACGGGGAGAGAAAGAGAGGCAGGAAAACAGGGGTGAGGGTGGCCCTGCATAGTGAGGGCTCTGGTGGCGTGCAAGGGAAGGGCCATACTCACGGGCAAAGACCAGGGTCCCGACCAGAGCTGCCAGGAGGAGGAGAGTCACGTGTCTCATGCCTTGGGTTGAGGAGAGACTGTAACCACAGAATCCTCTGAGGGTCTGAGAATGCTGCTGCTGAGACTGCAGGACCCTTTTAAGGATCTCAAGAGCCAATGGGAATCAAGCTCAGAGGGGTGTGACATCCGCACCATCCTCCCCCACTTCCCCAGACTGTCACCTGCTAAGTCAACAAGGCTCTTGCCTGGCGTCCTGACAAGGAGAACCTCTCCCTCTTGACTTCCAGCCATCTCTCTCTTCCCTCCCTCCTTCTCCATCCCACTCGCTCTCTGGAAAGGCAGGGATGGGAGGCAGAGCCAATTTGGTTTGGGCAATTCTGCAATGTGTCTGCTGAGGGTACTAGTGGAACTGGAGTCCTGGCGTCTCTCCAGGGGGAATCCTGGGGCTCAGGAAATCCCATCTGCCTCCTGCCTCCATTCCTGGAGGACTCAGAGCAGGGCTTGAAGACTTCCCCAGACTGAGGGAGCTTTTCCCCTGGGAGGCCACCCCCAGGACACTTGGGGGCTAAGTTCATGGCTCCTTTTCACTCTTGAGGAGATAGATTTGCAGACTTATGTGCCTTCTGTGAAGGAGTCCTCAGTTTTTGACGCTATCTTCCTTCAGGAGGCCCTCTCCCTGCTCCATCTGGGCCCCTATCAACCTCCATCTTCAGGCCTAATCAGTGGGATGCCCTGTTTCTGAGAGGCTCTCCACATTTATTGAAATCGGGACTAGGTTCTCCCCTCAAATGGAGAGCTGATTCATGGTGTGAACAATCCAGGTATCCAGATAATTCTGAAGAAGCTTCTCTTTTGGAGCTGAGATTTCTTCCTTCCCTGAGCTGGGATTTAAAAGGCCTAAATTTTGAGTTCTGGCTTTGTCACATACAGGACTCAGACAGTAAAGAATTTGCTGCAGTGCAGGAAACACAAGAGACGGGGGTTTGATCTCTGGGTCAGGGAGATCCCCTGGAGAAGGAA